>NW_006922122.1:1666093-1668766 GCF_000298275.1 Orycteropus afer afer
TAGAAAATTATATGGAACAAAAAAAATCGACACAATGAAAAAGCACATGACAAAAATGACAGCAACAAATTCATATTTGCTGATAATTACATATCTGGCAAGGGACTTATCTCTAAGATTGATGGAAAATTCCAACACCTCAACACCAAACAAATTATCAATTCAATTGAAAAATGGGGAGAAGATGTGAATAGACACTTAACCAAGGAAGATATTCAGGTGGTCAGCTAAAAAAATACTCACAATCATTGGCCATCAGAGAGATGTAAATCAAAACAACAATGAGATATACCGTTTCACCCCAGCACTGATGGCAAGGTTCAATGAAACAGAAAATAACAAATGCTGGTGGGGATGTGGAGGGATTGAGACTCTCTCTCATACGTTGCTGTGTGACTGTGAAATGGCACAACCACTGTGGAAAGCAATATGGCAATTCCTTAGAAAGTTGGAATTGGAGATACTATTTGACCTAGCAATCCCATTACAGGTATATATCCTAGAGAGTGAGAGCCAGCATAGGAACAGATACATGCATGCTCATGTTCATCATAGCACTATTTATAATAGCAAAAAGATGGAAACAATCTATGTGCCCATCAGTGGAAGAGTGGATGACCAAACTATGGTACATACACATACTGGAATACTATGCAGCACTAAAGAATAATGTAGAGTCTGCAAAACACTGCATAATATGGAAGAACTTGGAGGACATTATGCTGAGTGAAATGTCATTCACAGAAGGACAAACATAGTATTAGTTTGTTGTTGTGGAGGTTCAAGGAAAGGTTTATATATGGAGGGAAACTTTCTTTGTTGGTTGTGAGGGGTAGGAGGGGAGGAGAGGGAACACTGCAAAAAAAAATGCATTGACCCATGTCACTTTAGTTTTGTGTATTTCATGACCCATATCACTTTAGTTTTGTGTATTTCACTGTACATAAATTATATTTCAATGAAATGCATTAAAAAAACAAAAAAGTATGTCACCAAATACTCCTAAAATTTTCAAGGACATCCACTATGTAAAATATCCCTCAGCTGCAAAACAAAACAAAACAACAAAAAACAATAAAAATAAACTAATTTCCCATGTTTATATAATTAAATATTTGATTTGGAAGTAAAATATTCTGGCAACATCTTGCTCTCCATATATGGACAAAGTACATAATTTATCAATAAATCCAGCATAAAATTCCCTGTTGCAAACTGTAGAAGCTAACAAAGCACTTTTAGTCCTCACTAACTTCAAGGGAAATTCCAGTTCAAATAAATACTCCATGCCTGCAGAAGATTGAGCACAGTATGATCTTCTCAGAAGTTTTAATGATTAGATATGTGTCTCCTGCTGCTACTTGGTGAAATCGCTCAAGGAAAGGTTGCACATCTGAAGGTGTTCCCAGTGTGTACTATTGAAAAACAATCAGTTTGAATGGTCACAGTATCTTCTTTAGTTCAGTGAATTTGGAACTTTCTTCCCTATCTTATTTTAGACAATCCATTGGACTTCTGCAAGTAATTCCATGTAATTCTGGGATTTTTTTTTTTTTTTAAACAAGAACTACAAAAGGAAAAAAAAAAAAAAAGCACAATACAGGCCAAGAATTCAGGTAAATTGTATTCATCCAAATTTTAGTTTCTATTAAGTAAATAATGAGTTTTGGCTAGTGTAGCTGAAGGAAAGTATTGATAGAGAAGAAGCAGGGAAAGATGGTAAAGTGAATGGATGCTCTCATTTACATCCCCAGCACTAATTCACTGAACAACAAATGAAAACACAGACAGAGATCTCAGGATTCTACACAGCAGCTGCGGTATTGGAAAGTCAGGATAAGTCCAGAGGCAGGGAAATGGAGGAATGAGGTCAATTCAGAAGCCAGAGATCTTTCTAGCTAACATCTGGAGTATTCATATATCACAGCTATTCTAGGAAGCAGTTTGAGTAACATACTAAACACAGAACACAGAAAAGAAGAAGCTGTGGACTTTTTTTTTTTTTTTTTTTTAAGGCAGTGCAAAATAGGCTGTGGGATTTCATGAGCTTTGCATTTAGAAGGGAGTGAAGTGAGATGGTGGGCTGTGCATAAGGGTGCTAAGAATGCTGTTGACTCTCACTGAGACCCATGAAAAACAGGTACCAGGACGAGGATGAATTTCTAGGTTAACAGGAAAAGGGCGATATTTCAGATTGACAGGAATAAAGGATATGGATGTGGCCAACACTGGGACATCATGTAGCAAAGTAGCAGAATGAATACAAAAATGATTGATCCTTTTTGCTACTTATAAGAAACTTACCTTAGATATGTAGACATAAGGAGACTGGAAATAAAATAATAAAGCAACTTCAACATACCTCTTTCCATTACCGATAGAACATCTAAAAAGAAGATCACCAAGGAAATAGAAAACTTAAAACCATAGCCAATTGGACTGAAAAGACATATATAGAACACTCCACCCCAAAATGGAACAATATGCATTCTTCTCTAGTGTAAATAGTTCATTGTCTAGACTAGACCACACACTAGGACAAAACAAGTCTCAATAAATTTAAAAAAAAAAAGGAATCATACAAAACATCTCTGAATATAACAGTATGAAGTTCCATTAACAACATCATAAATAAGGAAAACATTTTAAGTACAGGAAAATTAAATAATGTAA
>NW_006922122.1:1668866-1670482 GCF_000298275.1 Orycteropus afer afer
ATGGCAAAAGCAATAGTCAGAGGGTAATTTATAGCAATACAAAAGAGTTTCCAAAATCATTAACTTAAAAAAAAAAAAAAAAAAGAGAGAGAGAGAAAGAGTAAAATAAGGAAAATAAGAAAAAAAAAGGGAAATAATAAGGGCCTTGGTAGAAATAGATGGAATTGAAAATATAAAAACAGTTGAAAAATTAACATAACCATAATTGTGTTCTTTGAAAATATCAATAAATAAACAAATCTCTATAGAGACTGACAGACGAATAAAACCAGAAGATGCTAATAATCAAACTGAGAAGTGAAACTGGTGATATTACAACCAATTCAACAGAAATAAAGATCATAACAGAATATGAAAAATTATACTTCATCAATTTTGAAAACCTAGAAGAAATGTACAGATTCCTGGAAACACACTATCTATCCAAATTAACATACGCAGAGGTAGCAAATTTAAACAGATCTATTTATAATAGAAAGGAGCTCTAGTGGCATAATGGGTAAGGCATCTGGGTGCTAATCAGAAGATCAGTGGTTCAAATGCCTAGGTGCTCTGTGGGAGGAATATGACATGATCTACATCCATAATGATTTACAACCTTGGAAACCCAGTGGGGGTTGTAAGAGCCAGAATGGACTCAAAAAGAAAAGACAGAAGATGTCAACCAAAAGTGGAAAAAAAACAAAAAAAAAAGCCAGGACCTGAAAGCTACACTGGAGAATTCTACCAAACATTCAGAGAAGAGCTTAAACCAATCTTATGGAATTACTTCAAAAACAGATGAGGAAGGAACACTACCAAACTCTTTGTATAAAGCCAGCATAACTCTGATAACTAAACCAGAAAAAGACATAACCAAAAAAGAAAGAAAATTACAAACCAACAAACCTTATGAACATAGAAGCAAAATATTTCAACAAAATTCTAGGCAACAGACTTCAGAACATAACCAAAAATTACATCATTACATCATTACCAAGTGGGACTCATACAAGGATTATAAGGGTAGTCCAGCCTTAAACAACCAATCAAGGGAATCCCTTAAATAAATGAAACAAAAGAAAAGAACCATATGATTATATCAATTGATAATATTCAATACCCTCTTTTGATAAAAACAAAACAACACAAAAAAGTGTCTCAGTAAAATAAGAATAGAAGGAAAATTCCTCAATACAATTAAGGCCATGTATTTAAAAAAAATTAAAAAAAAAAAATAGCCAACATTACAGTCAATGTAGAAAGGCTGAGATCTTTCCCTTATACTGGAAGTCCTACCTAGAGCAATAAGACACAAAAGAAATAAAATATACACAAATAGGAAAGAAAGAAGTAAAATACTCTTTATTTGCAGATGACATGGCCCTATACATCAGAGATTCTAAAGATTTAACAAGAAAACTCCTGGAACTAATAGAAGAATTCAGCAACATTGTGAGATACAAGAACAACACACGTAAATCAGCTGGGCATTTCTATACTAAAGATGATTATTCAGGAAAAAAAAAAAAAGTCAACAAAAAAAAATACCATTTAAAATAGATCTTAAATTGATAAAATACATAGGAATTAACCCAGCCAGTGATATAAAAGATTTATACAAAGAATATTTTAAA
>NW_006922122.1:1670687-1676166 GCF_000298275.1 Orycteropus afer afer
GAAACCCAAGGACGGGTGACTATGAGTTGGAACCGACCTAAAGTGAGCTACAGATTTGATGAAATCCTGCTACAAATCCCAACAATATTCTTTACTGAAATAAAATAACTAGTGACTAACTTCATATGGAAATGGAAGAAACCCTGAATAGTCAAAGCAATATTGGTGAAAAAGAACAAAGCAGGAGGCACCAAACTCCCCAGTATCAAAATATACTATGCTGCAATTATAATCAAAGCAGCCTGATACTGGTTTAAGGATAGACACATAGACCAGTGGGATAGAATTGAGAACCGAAAATTAAATCAATGCATATATCGACAACTAATAATTGACATCTGGTCAAAGTCTATTCATTGAGGCATAAACCACCTCTTTAATAAATGGTGTTAGCAAAACTGGATATTCACCTGCAGAAAAATTGAAACAGGTTCCATGCCTCACACCATACACAAAAACTAAATCATAATGGATCAAAGAACTAAATGTTAAATCTAAAAAATATGATTCCTGGAAGAAAACTATGGGACATAATGTTCTGTAAAAATAGAATAACAAACTTTATAGCTTACACATGAACAAAAGACAAAATAGGTAAATGGTACGTCTTAAAAATTAAAAACTCATCAAAAGACTTTATTAAAAGAATAAATAGGTAACCTAGAGACTTGGGGAAATAATCGTTGGAAAAGATTTTTCCTATTAGAGCTTAATCTCTAATATTTATAGAAATCAATGACAACTCAACAATAAAAAGACAAGTCAGTCACAAAATATGCAAAGGACATGAACAGAACCTTCAACAAAGAGGCATCCAAGCATATGAAAAGATGTTCACGATCGTTAACCATTGGGGAGGTGAAAATCAAAGCTAAAGTGTAATATCATCTATCCCTGACTAAAATGGCACTGATAAAAAACCAAAACAAGATAAAAATAAGTTGATGAGGATGTGGAAATACTGGAACCCTTATCCATTGCTGGTAGAACTGTAAAATGGTAAAACTACTGTGGAAAACGATATGGCACTTTCTCAAAAAACTAGTATTAGTACTACTCTCTGATCCAGTAATCCTACCTCTAGGCATATATCCTGAAGATCTCAGAATAAAGGGACAAAAAGACATATACTGGTGGTGTAGTGCCTAAGGCATTTGACTGCTAACCACAAGGCTGGCAGTTCAAATCCACCAACCACTCCTCGGAAGGAAGATGGGGCAATCTACTTCCATAGTGATACTTACTGCCTTGGAAACCCAAGGAGGGGTCACTATGAGTTGGGTCCGACTCAACAGCACATAACAAATGTTCACTACTGCTTTATTAACAATAGCAAAAAGTTGAAGAAACAGAAATATCCATCAACAGATGAATGGATAAGCAGACTGTGATGAATAAACAATGGAACGCTACACAATCATAGAGATAAATAATGAGCCCATGAAACATAGCTGTGGTCCAGTAAATTCCATGGTATGGCTTTTCTAGCCATAGTATTTATAACTCCCACTTTGTGGTGAGCAACTGACTAACAGATTGTTAGTTATCCACCTGAAGTAATCTTCTGGGAAATTCATTCTCTCTCAGGTGTGTAGAATTCTGATGTTGGGATTGGTTAGTTTTGTCACTCTGTCAGGCTTAAAATGAGCCCTCCTAAGAGGCAGAAGGAATCTCTCTGACTGTCAGGTGAGAGAGACATGCTTCTGGAAGAGATGTGCTGCTGAGAGAGAGACATGCTACTGAGAGAGACTGAGAGAGATGGCCAGCTGCTGAGAGACACTGAGCACATTCTTGAACTTGAGTTGTAGTCTGTTGCCTCCCTAATAAGCCATAATCTGTGAGTACTGTGTGGCCACTGCAGCGAATTATTAAACACAGCAGAGAGGTGGTGGGTGCTGTGGGAGGAACGGTTGATGTCAATATTAGTAAGTGGGCTGGAGTGTGGTGGCATGTCTGACCTCATAAGAACTGGCCTTGGGCTGCTTATAGTGATTCCGTCTTCCTCTTGTGTATTTAGAGGAGGTCAGAAGATGCCACCTCCCTGCCCATTTTGCAATAGTATAGCATGGATGGACCTGGCAGGCATAATGCTAAGTGAAATAAGTCAAGCATATAAGGACAGATGTTGCATGAAACCTCTTTTATAAGGAAACAATGAATAGATATAGAGAGGTCAATTTTCGTTAGTGGTGTGGTAGTTAACTTTGTGTGTCAACTTGGCTGGGCCTGGTTGAGTGGCTAGGCAGCTGGATGTAATATTCCCCATGATGAGACTGGTAATCAACTCCATGGTGAAATCTACTGGGAGCAGCTGAATAGCTGCCTTAGGAATGTGGTCTGCTTCCTGCATATAAGGAGAAGCTTTGGGAAACAGTCTCTATCTTATGTATGGCACGCTTGGACCCTGCATGTAGCCTTGTCATTGTTCAGCAGCTTGCCATGCTCTGCTGACCTTGGAAATTTCAATGGACTTAAATTAATGGCTTGCCATGTGATTTGGTTACATCAGGACTGTGTCGTTTTATTTGTTGACCTTGGGCTAGTTAGCCTCAGCAGCCAGTAGCTGCCTGAGTGAAGAGATACCTCTAGCTTCAGTGGGCCAAGAGCAAAAGGCAAAGATGAAGCCCAAGGTTGAGGGGCTTTCACCCAGCCCCTAGAGCCTGGCCCTTTGAACTTGGACTTAAAGCCCCCAAATTGCAAGAGTAAACTCCTGTTTATTCAAGCCAACCCATTTGTGGTATATTTTTGTCAGAGCGGTACTAGGTAACCAGAACAAGTGGCTACCACCAAAAGGGAGTGGTGGGGAAAGTATGCTTTATACAGTAGAGACTAGTTATTTTGGGTGACAAGAAAAGTACATTTATTCTAAATGTAGTGAGCACAGCCCAAAGTCATAACTAGCATTTGAGCACATATTGATAGGTATAGGAGCTCTGGGGATAGGTGTAGGTAAAATGGTATATGAATATGTACATGTCAGTGCCTATAGTACAGTATTTATCAATAAATGTAAATATAAATATGTTGTTGCAGACATATATATTCATTTAAGATATAAATATGGAGATTCTGCAGACATGTCCAACCACCATTCAAAACTGGTATTCTGCTTTTTAAGGCATAAGACCACAGTCCCATGAAAATTAATTCAATTAACATATTCATGAAAAATCATGATCCACATTCTAGTGAAGTGACTAACATCCAGGGCCTTAAAAGCTTGTAAGGAGCCCTCTGAGACACAACTAAATATGGGTCTAAACTCAGCAGAATCAAAGCAGTAAGAAGGTAACCAAAAGTGCCAAACAAACAAACAAACAAAAAAACTCACTACCATCGAATCAGATCTGACTCATAGCAACTCCTACTTGGGTTTCCAAGGCAGTGTAATTACAGAAATAGATTGCCCAACCTTCCTTCCAAGGAGTGGCTGGTGGGTTTAAACTACCAGCCTTCTAGTTAGTAGTCAGATGCCTTTGGCACTACGCCACCGAGCTCCTACCAAAAGTGCAGAGAAGAACAAAGTCTACCAGAATCAGAGCCTCATCTACTCTGAGATCAGAACTAGATGGTGACTGGCTACCACCACTGTCCCTTCTGCCTAGGGTCAAAATAGTTAATCCCTGATAAAATGGGAGATAAATAATTTGAGCAGAATTCAAATTCTTATTTATTTACTTATTTTAAAGCCAGACAACCAGGAAGATTAGGGACAGAAGACCATGTGAGACTAGTGCTCTGAAGTCCTCTTTATACCTAAGGCTGAGCCTATCACCTTATAGATAAACAGGGTGGCACTCAAAATAAAGGATATTACCTCTAAGATCGGTCCCTACTTAAAAACCTCCTGTGTGAGATCAAAAGATCAACAATTTCTCAAAAGCAAAAATAAGAAGGGAGCAGGGAAACAAAAGTACTGGAAATTGAACAAACAGAATACAAAGAGAATGTTGATACATTGTGATAAATATAACTAATGTTCCCGAAAAATGTATGTGGGAATTGTCAGAAGAGAACCAAGCTCTGGAAACTTTAACCCAAAATTCATAAATTATTTAAAAAAGAAAAGACATTATAAATTATTTTTCATGTGTCATATCAAGAAGTTAGATGTTTTGTTATCAATAACTATTATGGAAACAGCTATTTTTCATTTGATATTCTCAACTGAAGTATGATGATTTTAATTATTATAGCAGAACACTGAAGGAACCAAAGACTTTCATTTGAACTCTTGGTAACCCCAATCTTGATAATAAAGTCTAAAAGGTTTTTTTTTTTTTTTTCCCTAATCATTCCATTTATCCTGCCCAAGTCTTGTGCAAGAGTCTTGGTTTCTGTTTTTAACTTAATATTTCTACTTTGTTGAACACCCAGATTAGTACATATGATTATGCACTTCCCTAGTAAAAATAATTTCATCATCTATTTTACTTACTTAGATGATAGAAATGGGTTAGAAACAAAAGAAATCTAACTCCATAAAAGTTTCCCTTAATATCTTAAAATATCTTGACATGATAAATTTACAGATGATAGTTGGCGGATAGATAGACAGACACATGAGAAAGAGAGACCATAGGTAAATTTAAATTGATAGATGACAGTTGATAAATAGATACATAGACACATGAGAGAGACCATAGGTAAATTTACAGTATTTAAGGCTTTCTACTTATAGATGACTAAACCACTAAGACTTGTGATTATTGAAAGCAATGTTTTTGTATTCAAACATTTTAATTCAGTAAGGATTTTGAGTGACTTCAAGAAAAATATATTTCATTAGATTTCATAGTTAGATGCCACTCCCCATATGAACCATAAGAGTTCCTTAAGAGAAATCCACGTAACCCATATATATCCTCATGTCCATATAACATATGAGAATTTAAATCAATTAGCAGAAATAATTACATAATATTTTATCTTACAGATCTATGCAATGAAAGAAGAGGCATATGCTATATCATATGTGAGATGAAATATTTCAGGGTTTGGAATAAACTCAACACTTAAAAATACCTTATTCCACATTAAATTTTAGACTAACAGTTAAAATTGATAATGTCAACATGTTCATAAAATGATTTTTTAAAAATTCGAGAATTAAAAATATTTAAATGTGAAGGTCAAACAATGTAATAGAGGGGTAGGATTCAGACTTACTACAACTCTGTCTGTTAAAAGCAAACTAGCCAGATGGTTAATAGAGATTCAAGGAGAAATGAAGACATGCAATTTATGTGTAATATTGAAAGGAATAAATGGCTACAAGAAGATGATTATTGCTTTTTGTATTAAAAAAAAAACTTATTTGAAAAGACATTTGAGAACAATAATTGATTTTTGAATTATACTTAATGGATTTATTTTCAAAAATATTTATCAAAATGTGTGTTTAATACCTTCACATTTACTTTTTATGAAATTCAATAATGTAGATAACTCACTTTGACTCTAAGAAATTGAGATATAT
>NW_006922122.1:1678286-1689545 GCF_000298275.1 Orycteropus afer afer
TCTGCTCAAGGGCAAGGTTCAGAGTCTCTTCTGTCATCCACTTTGGTCATCTTCCTCATAGTTGCTTTTTAAACTTATACTAACATTGGAAATTATTGTTTAAGGAAAATATTATGCAAGAGCCCAAAATATAAAATAAATCAAAGTGCCACCTTTCTGAGTGAAATAGAGTTAGAGGCCAATAAGACAGCTTTCCTTAATCTATCTGGCATCTTCTAAGAGAAAAATGAAAGATTAAAGAGAACGATGGTTTCTCTGTGTTTCTTTTATTTTGTTCCCCCCCCATATATACACACACATATACATAAATAGTTCCTTAAGGGTAAGATGTAAAACTTTAATCTTAGATATATTTGAAGCATTTTACTCCTTGAGGGGTTATGCCAATATATTATATATATATATTTGTTGTTGTTACTGTTGTTGTTGTTGTTGTTGTTCCTAATAGCAAGGCAGCCAGCTCTGGTAGCATATGCCTAAGGCACTTGACTGTTAACCAGAAGCCTGGCAGTTCAAAGGTTGAAACCCACCAGCCACTTCTTGGAAGGAAGGTTGGGCAATCTACTTCTGTAGTGATACCACCTTGGAAACCCAAGGAGAGGTCGCTATGAGTTAGGTGTGACTTGACAGCACGTAACAACAACAACAAAAACAACAAAAGCAAGGCATAGAAAGTAAATAAATGCCTGACCCCAGGTTCAAAGTGTAGGTCATTACTGATACAATACTGGGTCACAGCCATACGATCACTCTTATAGCTCTTTGTTGCAGAAATTCCATATTTGAGAATCTTTCTGCTACTTGGAGTAGTAAAGATTTTTATTTTCTTAGTGAACAAAACACTCTCACATCAGTATGTCTCTTTCAAGGTCCACCTCCTACTAGCTCTGGTTTAAATCTACCTCATGTCTAATTTCTCCCCAAACAATGTATATCCCCTGAATCATCTCAATTCCCCTAGCTTAGTTGTTTGGAAAAAATGTAAGCTTTTCTGCTTCTCATGCTGTTATATCCCTTTTCTATGTGCCCTATACAGACACATAGAAAATCTGCTATTTGAATGAGATGAAGTATAAGATGGGAATAGAATGCTACCTCAGAAGTATTATCTCACAACCATAAAGGAAGGGAAGATAACCCAGCCTGGTTGAGGTCACAGAAGACACTCTAGAGCAAAATTGGCCTTAACTGTAAATGAATTACCCAAGTGGAAGATAGAAGAATAAAAGGATATTTTAAGCAATGTATAGTTATATGAGCAGGCAAATATAAGCACTTTAATATTTTGGAGTGTAGAGATTGTGGTTGAGATTGTTGGCAGATGTAGTTTAGAGAAATAAAGAGAGGATGATAAAAGACAGCCTATTGTACTATATTAAGTAAGTGAGCATACCAGTAGGAGCATGTATTTTTTAAATGTGGAAGAGAGAAAAGGATCAATGTAAATTAGAATGGCACCACCCTGATCTAGGTGAAAATAAGGAGAATCCCTATAAGGAAAGACATACAAAAGCAAAATTATAGAACAGTATACTATTATTAGTTGAAAAAAGGAAAGCAAAGGAAATAGTTGTAGGCAGAGGAAAATTAGTTAAAAATGATTTTAAATGAAGATATTTTGGGGAATAACATTTTGAGAAGCTGAGGAATTTATTTTCTCAATATTCTAAAATATATGCCATGTGCTTAGGCCAAGAAGAGTCTTTTATTTTATTAAAGGTATAAGTAAAGCATGAATATTTTATAGGTTTTTTTTTTTTTTTGAAAAAGAGGAGTGTCATGTGAGAAAGTAAGAAAATAATGTGGAATTTGGAGGAGGGAGATAATTTATTTTGAGGGGAAGTAAAAATAAATAAATAAAACTTCCTAATGGAAAAAAAGATTTGATCAGGGATTATAAAACAATGGTTAGTATTTTGACAGATGGAGATGGATTGGATAGGAAGAGAAAGAATAGACAAGAAAACAATATTTTTTGTCCCATGAGATAAGATGAGAACAAAGAGCTGTGGTGGGCAAATCTCATATTTATCCCTTACTGCATCCAGGTCTCATCTTCCACATTACCTCTCCTTGTCACCAGCCACTTCTGTGGTAATTCTTCTCTCTGATCTTAACCACTCAGTTAGGTCAGACCTTATTCCAGGCTATCCTGAGCCTGATCAAATCATTCATGGCCACCTAAATCTAGGCCACTGGTGACTAGCTGTTGGCTCAAGAGTCTGCATATCTCCCTGCACTTCAGACCAACTGGTATGTTTCTCTGTCTCTAGTCTCCTGGGACTAGATCACAAGCTAGAAGGACTCTATCTTTCTTCATCAACTATTCATGTAGCCTTTCTCTAGCACTCAACTGTCCAGAACTGGGTCTGCACAAATTGATACTGTACTTTCAGCCCTGCTGGTTCATTGTCCCTGTGGGTTCAATAATCCTTTAGAACAGCTCACAAACTTCATGGAGATTGTTACCTATGCTTGCTACCCATTTATTATACATAGAAAGGGTATAAGCATAGAGAAACATCAGGCGAGGTCTGGGGGTGTTCCCAAAATGTAGCCTCCATCGTCCTCAGGAACATGTCAGTCCCTCTCCCGTGCAAGCATTTCTCACCAGGAAGCGACAAAAAAAACACTGCAAAATCTCAGGTATGCTGGTCTGTGGCACCTCAATGAATATGCACAATTGGGTTGTAATGATTAGTTACGTTCAATCCAATCAATGCATATGCATGATTGGGCCTAAATGCATTGCTATTTGGTATTGTTATGTGCTGTCAAGTTGGACCCGACTCATAGCAACCCCTCCTTGGGTTTCCGAGGCAGTATCACTATGGAAGTAGATTGCTCCATCTTCCTTCTGAGGAACATAGTTATAATAAATCCAAACAATGAATATGCATGACCACATTAGGCCCCTTACCCTTCCTGTGTTAGTTTGCCAGGTGTGAGGCCTATGTACCTGGCTATTTTGGAAAACTAAGGCATCTTGATTACTCAATCTATTTTCAGAAACAAGAGTCAAAGAACCAAACCAAATTCTTTGTCCCATATCCTCTAAAGCTCAACTGTACGATCATTTAAATATTACCTTCATAAGTAGTTTCAATTATAATTCCCTAGGTGATAAGCCAGTCCTTACAAATTTCCTAATAAAGGGAAGCTTGCAGATCCTTTATATCTCTTTTAGTTTATTTTTTAAAACTATATAACATTTATTTTTCAAAATTACATTAAAAGCATAATCAATACTGCTTTTTCTGTGTAGTTAGTTCTTTGAGAGCTTTGAAGTATAGAAGAATAAAAATACATACCTCCGAACATAGTCACCCTTCTAGTAATATTGACGTAGGTGTACTGACTAAACATTTTCTCAAACATTTTATCTTTATTTCAATCTTATAAATAAACAATGTTTGTTTGTACTATTTTAAAAATTAAGAAACTTGCTAAAAATAGTTACATATCTTTCCCCAGGTCATACCTTTTCTACGTGATGGGGCCAGGCTTCAAACTGACATTAGCTTGAGCTATTAATGATTATATTACTCAGCTTGGTTTCATTCCTCTTAATTTTCATAGTTCTGGTGGAATACATAGGAAGTATGTATGGTAAATAATTAGGAATGTAACACATGGGATTAGTAGAAAATCTAGCAATCTGATTTTGACAGCCAACTAACTTCGTATAATGACAGATGAAAATGTAGTGAATATGATGTAACAAATACACACACAAAAAAAACTGTATATAGAAGGAAAGGTTGGAAATATAGCAATTTGGGCTTAGCAAAACTTTATCAATGGAAATGAGAATACCTTTGCTCTTAGTTGTAAAATAACTGGTAACTTTTAAATACTTCCTTGTTTCATTAGTGATGAGGACAATTAGACCTAAAATCCTATTGCCTGGATTTGAAACATGGCTTCATCTTTAAGTGGCTGTGTATTCTTGGAATTTTTTTTTTTTTTGCTTTACTTTTCTCATCTGAAAAATGGAAATAATAATGGAACCAATCTCAAAGAGTCATTATGCATTAATACATGTAAGGTTTTAAAAGATGTCGAATAAAAAGTTTACCATTAATGTGCATATTATTGTGGTTGTAGAAGCTAAAACCAACATAAAGCTCTTTATGTCATAATGGAAGAGTATGGCTACTACCTGATTTCGTAGGGCAAATGTGTTAGATGATAAGTAATCTATCTTGCAGTATTAGGAATTCACTTGTTTCTGTGGATTAATGTATAATTAACAACTCCTGTTCTTTAATTCCTGCATTATTATTTATGCTATCAGGTAGATCTTGGCTGAAAACAAAGAATGCCAGAAAGATGTTTACCTGTGTATTATCAACTATGCAAAGGCATCTAACCCGGTGGATCATGACAAATTATGAAAAATATTGTGAAGAATGGGAATTCTAGGATATTTAATTGTGGTCATGAGAAACCTGTACATAGACTAAGGGGTAGTCTTTCAAACATAAAAAAAAAAAAAAGAATACTGCATGGTTTTAAATCAGGAAAAGGTGTGCGTCAGCATTGTATCCTTTCACCATATTGATTCCAACTGTATGCTGAGCAAATATGCAGAGAAGGTGACCACACAATGAACAACATGGCATCGGGATTGAAGTGAGACTCATTTACAATCTGTGATATATAGATAACAAAAGTTTGCTGCTGAAAGCAAAGAGGACTTGAAGCACACACTGAACAGATCAGCGACTACAGCCTTCAGAATGGATTACATCTCAACTTAAAGAGAACAAAAATCCTGACAACTGGACCAATAAGCAACTACTTATAAATAGAGGAAAGATTGAAGATGTCAAGGAAATCATTTTACTTGGTTCCACAATCAATGCCCATGTGGCAGGAGTTAAGAAATAAAACAAAATATTGCAATGGGAATATCTCCTGCAAAAGACCTCTTTAAAGTGTTTCAAAGCAATTTTGTCACTTTGAGAAATGAGGTGTGCCTGACTCAAGCCATGGTATTTTCAACCACCTCTTAAGCATTTTTAAAGCTGGAAAATGAATAAGGAAGACCAAGGAATTCATGCATTTGAATTGTGGTGTTGGCAAAGAATGTTGAATATACCATGGACTGCCAGAAGAGTCAACAAATCTGTCTTTGAAGAAGTACAGCCCAAAGGATCCTTAGAAGAGAAGATGACTAGGCTCTCTCTTGTAATTTGATCATGCTTTCAGGTGGGACCAGACCTTGGAGAAAGTCTTCATGCTTGGAGATTGAGGCTCACTGAAAAGAGGAAGACTCTCAATGAGATGGATTGACACAGTGGCTGAAATAATGTGCTCAAATGTAGCAACAATTGTGAGAATGGTACAATTTCACTGGGAAGTTTTACATTATTTTGCATAGGCTCACTATAAGTAAGAACCTGCTTGACATCACCTAACACCAACACTGTACACAGTCCAGTTTATCTGCCTCTGTTCAGCAGGCATGGATCACAGCTTTCCTCCCAGAAAAATAATAACATTTGTTTTCTTAAGCAAACATAGTACAGAGAAAAGAAGATTTTGAAATACCTTTTAATGAACCTTTGAAAAAACAGCTGAGACCTCCTAGGCTTCTCAGACTTTCTTTGTTTTCCTTGACTGTGTTAACCTTGATGTGGCCACATTTCTTTGGAACACCCAGTTGAGGCTGTGTATCCCCAATCTGTGAATCACTGATCCCATAATAAATTTCTAACATTGTTTTAAATTTGTTACCATTCTCAGAAATTCCTTTACATTTCTGTTGTCAGAGACTTGGGATTCCCTAGATAAATTCTGGGTTCTCTAGATTAATTGCCAATTTCAAGCTTTTGGTACCAACCTGAGTTGATTGGGCTCTTAACCCTAGGTTTTATCTCTGAGTCACTCACGTGGGAACAACAACAAAAAAAACTTCCACATATGAGATTCATGCTTTGCATTTCATTTGTATTTTGGCTTGTTCACCTTGGGACTACTGTCTTGATGGATAGTACAAACTCCAATATTTATTGTGAGTTTGTTGAATCGTTGCATGTAGGTCTATCTCAGTGTATGGTATGTTGAATCCAAGAAAGCAGCTTATTTTCCTAGTGAAACTCTGGCTTGTTTCTGTTTAGATTTTTGTTTGAGCTCCGTAAGGATAATTTGTTAAATCAGTGGTCACTTTAGAGTACTTTCCAAATGGATAGAAAGTATATGAAATCTAATATAAGACACAGGACTTCTAGCCAGCACAATGAATGAAAGAATAAAAAACGATTTCAAACAGTTGATAGGAAGGAATCCCAGAGTCTTTAAGACACAAAAACATGTGCATTTTAGATGCCCTCACAGTACTCATCATTAACAGAATGGCACCCATGGAAGTATAAGTTGGGACGTGAGATGGCCCAGAGCATTAGGCTGCCCATCAGCCACAAACAAACTTTCAAATAACAGTGGCACATCACAAAACAAAATACTGACCAAACCTCGCAGCAGACTACTTGCTATGAATTTTATTTGGCTCTAGGTTTCAGACTTAGAGAATAAGGTTTTTAACATCCTTGATAAATGAGCTTAGATGTTCTCCCAACCAGGACTCTAGTTTGGGGTTCATGTTCAAAAACACTATAAATTGAATATAATTTAGAATTTCTGAGATCACTTTGGAAAAATACCCTCCTCCCACCTTTTATTGAGAATAATTTCAATGCTCAATTTTAGTCAAAATGTCTAAATAAAATTCCTCCATCTGAGCCTCTGGCAAAGTTAATGAGTGTATATAATATTTGCTTTTCTGTTTGAGACAATTTCATCCAAGAATTACTGTATACATTTTAAAAAATTGAATTTCCCATATCTTTTTCTTATGTAATGTTGAGTATAAGCCTGGAATTTGAGCTGGCCCCTCACAGATTTAGTGAATTTTATGTGGCTTCTCTGTCTTGTTTTGTGTCTAAGTTTCTGTTGTGTCCCAGGAAGCCATGATGGGAAGTTGTTAGATTTTTCTTCCTTTTTTTTTTTTTTTTCCCTCATGAGGCAGTCTTTTAAGCCTTAATTGTTTTATTTTTTTCCTTCCTCCAAGAAAAACTGTTTCTTGCATCTTTTTTATGAGTTAAGCTTTAAGTATCTGCATTAAGAAAATTTGATACAAATTCTTCTATTGGATAATATTACATAAACAATCTTGCAATAACAAAAATAGTGACAATCCACAAGTGGGTACATAGATGGACACTTAGGCAGAACAGGTGTGGAAACATTTATGGAACTACATCCATGAACATACATAGATTTTACAGCAGATATTTATACATATGTATTTATATGTGCTAAAGATATACCCATGAGTATACTAGAGCATACAGGGAACAAGGTTACAAAGACTTCTTATCCAAAAAAGAACACTTTAAATAAATGAGTTGCTAGGACTGAGGACTTAGGACCATAGTTTTGGGGCTCACTAAGGCCAACTGGCATAACATGGTCAACAAAGACAGTGTTCTGCATCTTTGGTGAGTAGAGTCTGGAGTCTTAAAAGCTTGTGAGCAGCCATCATCTAAGGTGCAAACATTATTCTCTCCTTATCTCCTTATCTCTCCAGATCAAAAAAGACTGAAGAAAATCAAAGACTAAGCAAACATTAGTCCAGAGGACTAATGGACCAAGTGAACTACAGCCTCTAAGACCCTGAGACCAGAAAAACTAGATGGTGCCTGGCTAACACTGCTGGCTGATCTGACAGGGATTACTATAAGAGGTTTTGGATAAAGTAGAAGAAAGATGTGAAACAAGTGTCAAAATAATAATAATGAGGAAAAAAAAATCCAGCTTTATTGGCCTGGTAGAGACTGGTAGAACACATAAGACTAAGGCCCTTAGATTATCTTCAAGCCTGGGTGTGAACCCACCCAAATGGCTAATTTTTCAGCTGAACAATAGAGAGATCTATAAAGTGAGCGATGGCAACAGCAAGGTATGAACTCATTGGAACAATGAACCATACAAAATTAAAAGGGCAACATATGTCCAGGGATAAAGCTCAGAAGGCAGGAAGAGAAAGTAAAAATATGAATGGAAATGGTAAACACAGGAAGGAAGTGAAAAAAGTATTGTTAACTGTGGAGATTGCAATGAATGTCCCAAAAGAAGACATGTAAAAATTGTTAAACAGAAAAACAATTTGCTCTGTAAACTTTCACTCAAATCACAGTTAAAAAAATAAATTTGTGCATTGAAAGGTCAACTAAAAATGATGAATTGTTTATATAGATTGGTATAAGAAGGTCTTAAAAGGGAGAAATTATTCTAAATTGTTTCTCTAAAGGATCCTATAGAGCATACATTGACAGGATTGTGATAATGTAATAATTTCCTACCTCCAGATCATATTACTAAATTAGATTATAATGTTCCTTCAAAGGATTTACTGACTGGTTTAATGATAATGGTTTAGTGCTAATATTCCCAGGAATTAATTAAAATGAATTTGTTCTGACAAAGATTATATTTATATCAACTTTGAAAGCAAAATCTTAAAAACAAAACCTTTCCAAATAACTTAAGCTAGGTACTAAATGAAAAGTGTTTTATTTATGGAAAAGGAATAATTTTTATTAATTCCAGAATTGAGATTGTTTTTTTTTTTTTTTTTCTTTACGAGTCTCTGAGACACACACTGTACCAAGGAAAGCTTAGCAAAATCTTTGAACCAGATATAAACATTTTAAAATGAAATAAAATAAGATTAATAATGTACACATTAAAGAGGTATAAAATGAGAAAATGCTGTGTTAATACAGCTATCATAAAGTGGTTGGATCCCCAACAAAAAATCCATGAATAAATCTAAGGTTGTGGTGGTTGTTGTTCTTATGTGCTGTCAAGTTCATCTCTGCCTCATAGCGACCCATCCTTGGGTTTCCAAGGTGGTGTCTCTATGGATGGAGGTTGCTCACTCTTCCTTCCAAGGAGTGGCTGGTAAGTTTGAACCTTCTGGTTAGTAGTCAATTGTCTTAGGCACTACGCCACCAGAGCTTCCAATCTAAGGTTATATTAAGAAAATATCAGAAATGGTAAAGGTTTGAATGGAAGCATAGACTATTTAAACAAATGTTACTTTAAGAGTAATTATGTTTTAATTAAGTACATAGGCTTAATTTCCAAGAGTTTTAGGTAAATGAATAAATCAAATGAACTAATGAATATTTATTAAAATCAAAGTTTGCCAAAGAGAATTATGTGTGTGTGTGTGTATGTATATATATATACAGAATGAGAGAGAGAGAGAGAGATTTCCAACTGATATTAAATACCCCCATTTTTTTCGACTTAAAGTGTTATACTGTAAGAGATATATAATAAGGATATGGGATTTAACAGGGTTATTAAAAGCAAAATATTTTTACATAGTTCACATTCTTATTTGCTGCCATTGAAAGTTAGGGGAATTTTAAGAGCTCTAATGTCCAACAGCATATAAAGCAAAGAATTGAGTTTCTCACTATTGAAACAAAATTTTATTTGATTACAGATTTTTAGAGTTAATTTTATTCTTTGTGCAATCTGCTTCAAAGGCAATGGGTACAGAGAATGAAATCCTGAGTCAAAAGCTAAGCTGCATGGCTTTGGAAAAGCTAAAGTTTTTACCTTTAACATCTTTGGTTAAATAACTCCATTGTTTCTTGCTGACCTATGATGAACTCCTGAGAATTCTTAAAACTTTCTGGAAAGCCATTGTTTTGGTTACCTAGTGCTGCTCTAACAGAAATACCACAAATGAGATGGCTTGAACAAACAGGAGTTTATTCCCTTACAATTTTGGAAGCTTTAAGTCCGAGTTCAAAGTGCTAGGTTCTAGGTGCTGGGTGAAAGCCCCTCAAACTTGGGCTTCACCTCTGCTTCCTGTTCCTGGCTCACTGAAGCTGGAGGCTTTTCTTCACTCAGACAGCTACTGGCCTTTGAGTCTGACAAGCCCAAGGTTGACAAGTAAAAAGGCACAGTCCCAATGTTACCAAACAAGATGGCAGGACACTAATTCTACTCCAGAAGAAATCCCAAGATCAGCAGGGCATAGTAGGCTGTTGAATAATGACTTAGCTACATGCAGGGTTCAAAAATGTCAAAAGGCTAGAGACCATTCTCAAAGCTTCTCCTTATTTATAGGAAACAGACCACATCCCAAAGGCAGCTACTCAACTGGTTGTGGTAGATCCCACAATGGAGTTGGTTGCCAGTCTCATCACGAGGAATAACTACCACCAGCTGTCTAGCCACTCAACCAGGTCCAGCCAAGTTGACACATAACCTAAACTACCACAGCCATAAAAGATTTACTTATGTTTTATAAACAGAGAAATGCTTTAAAAAGAAAGATTTATTTAATGACTTCCATGAAACCTGTGGTCACATCAGAAGTACCAAATTTTCTTTGAGTTGGTGGCATAGTGCCTAAAGCATTTGACTGCTAAGCAGAAGGCTGGTGGTTCAAACTCATCAGCCACTCCTCAAAAGAAAGATTGGGCTACTTGTGTAGTGATATGGCCTTGGAAACCCAAGGAGGGGTTGCTATAAGTTGTATCTGACTCAATGCCAATGAGTTTAATGTTTGCTTGATATTTGACAACAAGCACAAAATGTTAGTCCATTGTTTTATTATTTAAATTACTAACTTGGTTACAATTTTATCTCCTTTGAATCTAGAATCATCAAAGACAATGATTTTAACTGTGGCATTCATATCATTTACACATAGAAATTTTAGTTCTATTTAGATGTTTAGACACTTGATAATCTTGCTTTTTTTATACTATTTAATTTTATATGTCAATATCATCTGTTATAACTTAAACTCTTTGAAAATAAAGTTAATCATGTTTACATATATTTGCATCTGTTTTTTTTTTTTTTTTTTTTGACTATTTGGCTTTACTTTTGTAATTAATTACTATCAAGTCTTTAACTTCTATGAATCATTATTTTAAGTTAACTATGGTCTTTAAAGTTGTCATCTGGAGATATGTTTTACTTTGATAATTCACCAAAAATACTCAGCCTAAATATTTCCACACAAAATGAAGTGTATCAGACTTATGAAAAGGAAAAAAAAAATATTTTGATTGTGGATACCATTGGACTAAATCAATATCTATAGAACTCTTAGGTAGAAACTGATGAGATTTTCAAACTGGAGCTCTGGTGGCATAGTGCCTAAGCCATTTGACTGCTAACCAGAAGGCTGGAGGTTTAAACCTACCAGCCACTCCTCAG
>NW_006922122.1:1692350-1701257 GCF_000298275.1 Orycteropus afer afer
AGCAGCATCACAATAAATGGAGAGAAGATTGAGGTTGTCAAAGAATTCGTGTTGCTTGGTTCTACAATTGTTGCCAATGGAAGAAGCAGTCAGGATATTAAACTATGTGTAGCACTGGGGAAGTCAACTGCGAAGGAACTGTTTCAAATGCTGAGGAGCAAGGATGTCTCCTTGAGGACTAAGGTATGCCTGACACAAGCCATGATATTTCCAATCACCTCACATGCATGTGAGAGCTGGACAATGAATAAGGAAGACCGTAGAAGAGTTGATGCTTTTGAGTTGTGGTGCTGGTGAAGAATGCTAAAAGTACCATGGACTGTTAAAAGAACTAAGAGATCTGTTCTGGAGGAAGTGCACCCAAAATACTCCTTGGAAGCAAGAATGGCCAGACTTTGTCTCACCTATTTTGGTCATATTGTTAGAAGGGACCATTCCCTAGAGAAGGATGTCATGCTTGGTAGGGTGGTTGTTGTTCTTGTTGTTGTTATGTGCCATCGAGTCAGCCCCGACTCATAGCGACCCCTCCTTGGGTTTCCGAGGCAGTATCACTACGGAAGTAGGATTGCCCAACCTTCCTTCCGAGGAGTGGCTGGTGGGTTTGAACTGCCGGCCTTCTGGTTAGAATTCAAGTGCTTTAGCCACTATGCTACCAGAGTTCCTTTGGTAGGGTGGAGGGTGGAATAAATAGGGGGAGGCCTTCAATGAGATGGATTGACATGGTGGCTGCAATGATAGGCTCAAGTATAGCAGGGATTGTGGAACTGGGGCAGGATCAGGCAGTGTTTCGTTCTGCTGTGCATGGGGTCACTATGAGTTGGAAATGACTTGATAGCACCTAATGACAACAACAATGTTCTTCAGGTTGGCCAGGGTGTTTGTCAAATTTATCTAAATCTTCCACTAATAAAGGCCAGAAATGATTCACCCTGAAGTTGAGGCCTATTAGCATGGCAAGATGAAGGAAATAAATATGAAGTAAAATGACACTGAATAAAGTAAATAATGGAGTCACTAAGAATTATAAGTAAGTCTTTGTAAAATAAATTTTACGCCTTTTAAAGGGGATCAGAGTCACCTAGTGAAAGCTTGATTATCATTGGGAAACTGTGCATGTAAAAGCTAAAACTAACATGTTCCCATGCCAGAACAGCATGACTTCTACCTGGTTTTACATGGCAAATTTTAAATTGATAAGAAACCTAAATTTTAGAAATTGCAATTAACTTGATTCTATACATTTATATATAATCAACAGTTCTTACTCTTTAACTCCTGCATTCTAGAAGCAGATACTTAGTTATCTGCCTCTGATCAGCAGGCATCAATTCCTCCATATATGTCTTCTTAAGCAAACTAATATTTCAGAGAAGAAGGAATTCCAAAGAACATTTTAATGGACCTCTAGACAACTGGCTAAAACCGCCCAGATTTCTTGGTCTGTCTCTCATCCTTTCTGATGATTTTAACTCTAATGTCGTCTCTTTTACTTAGAGCATCCAATTTAGTCTGTAAGTTCCCCAGTTTGGAATTGTTGATTGAATAATAAATCTCTAGTACTGTTTTTTTTTTTTTAACTTAGTTTTCATAGTCATAAATTCTTTTGTTAGTATTGTTGTTGTTATTTTCTTTAATTTATTGAACAACCAAAAATGTAGGCAATTTTCAAAGGTTTTATAACCCAAAGTTTAAGTGATATGTAATATTCATTTAAAAAAACCAATTACCATAATGCATAGGTTCCCAGATTATATCACAAATCTGCTTAAGCTTTGATGAATCAAAATGATGGTGTCTTATTGATAATATTATTTAAAAAAGTAATCATCACATACAAAATGTTTTAAAGTAAGACATTATCAGCAATTTAACTTAAATCTCATGATCATATTTATTCTACTGAAGAATTTTCCTGCCCATGCTGTCAACTTACTGATTGATAAAAGTGAGAACACTTCCATTTCCAACTTATTGTTATCGTTAGTTACCGTCAAATCAATTATAACTTTATTGCTACCTCATATGGTAGCGCAGTGCCTAAGGCACTTGACTGCTCACCAGAAGGCTGATGGTTCAAATCCACCAGTCACTCCTCAGAAGGCAGGTTGGGCCACCTACTTCCGTAGTGATACTGCCTCGGAAACCCAAGGAGGGGTCACTATGAGTCGGGTCGAACTCGATGGCACATAACAACAACAATAAGAATAATGATTCTGGCTATTTGACAAAGGAGTTCCAGTATGTCAAACTATTTTTAGGGGGTCAGTAACAACAATAACAACAAAGATGTTGGTGAGAACTCCAAGGTAGAGGGAAGAGGAAACTTGGGAGATAAGTTATTCTTGTCAATTTTGATGTCCAAGGAATCTGTCTTTCCAACTTATTCTCTGTTCTTAGACATACAACAGCAATGGTGTATTGTTCCCTACCTTTTCTCCGCTACAGATGTCTAACAAAGTCAACCACCTCATGGATTTCTTTTCTTTCTTTCTTTTTTTTTTTTTACAGAAAAAGACAATACTACACGGACTCATATTCATAGGCTTGATGATTATTGTCCTCATATATGTAAGAAAGTTGTCGTTAAATGCATCTTTTTTATGAAACCTCTGATTGACATCTAGAGCAACAGCCCTCCAGGGCCATTTCTTTAAATACTAAGAATGAGTCATTCAAAGGTGAGAATCTGCATAGTCCCTATTCAAGGAATTCTACAAAAGACAAAGCCACTCTTCCTTCTTCTGGGAATAATCTTCTTCTTCCTACTTTGCCCATTTCTCAGTAGCTTCTTCCATTCAGTGTTTTTGCCCTAAATCAGTTTCTCATAATTCAACTTTTATTTGATAAGAACCTGTCAATAGATTCTCTCTTAGGTATTTCAGTGGCCCAAAGTCAACCAATAGAATGAACCAACATATCATTTACAGATAGTTTTATGATAAATTCATAGACTTACAGACCTTCTTCTGAAACTTTATTATTTAAAATAAATAAATAAATAAACAACCCCCTCACCCAGCATAAAGTTTTGTTTAATGAAGTAGAGTTTAAAGTTTTATTTAAAAGTTATTATTTTGGGGAACTTTGAAAATTATGAGAATAAGAAAGGTTCCTTTACACATGTCCACACATGTATGCGAAATATATATACTCACATACCTATCATAGGCTTGCTTTTAGTTATACTTCTAGTTTTAGGGCATATTAAGCACATGAATACTAGTTTACTTCATTTTGAGCCTTTCAAAACAAACAGAAAAACATATAATTTAAAAACTATATATAAAAATTGTGAAAGTGTAGAAAAAACAATAGTACACAAAATTCTGGAAGCTGTAAAGTAGATGGAAATTTGGGGACTGACTTACGGTCCTAAGCTAGATCCTAAGTTTGTGATAAGTAAAGCTGAAAACCTCATGTACTGATCAGATTCTGAAAAAAAAAAAAAGATACATGACCTAGCAATACCAGGGAGCTCTGGTGGCCTAGTGCCTAAGGCATTTGACTGCTACTCAGAAGGCTGGAGGTTCAAACCCATCTGCCACTCCTTGGAAGGAAGATTGGGCAATCTACTTCCGTAGTGATACCAAACCAAACCAAACTCACTGTGTCAAGTACAATCCAAATCGTAGTGATCCCTCCTTGGGTTTCCAAGGCAGTATCACTATGGAAGTAGATTGCCCGACCTTCCTTCCGAGGAGTGGTTGGTGGGTTTGAACCGCCAGTCTTCTGGTTAGCAAGCAGTCAAGTGCCTTAGCTATTATGCTACCAGAGCTCCTTCTGCCTCAGAAACCCAAGGATGGGTCACTATGAGTCGGAGATGACTAGACAGCATATAACAACAACAACAAAGCAATACCAGGTACATCTGAAAATGAGACTGAAAATAATTTCTAAATATGAAAAAAAAAAATAATGAAAATTGTTTGAGAAGTCATTAAATCACCAGAGCCCCTCTTTTACTAACCCTGATAGAACTGTGGAATTTAATCACTTGTGACATAAACCATAAAGTATCTGGAATATACTGCATGCTGAATATAGTAACAGCTGTTTGCTCCAAGGCCCTCCACCTCTGCACGCTTCCAGAATGTCGACCGTCATAGCCTTATCTTCCAGGCCAGTGATTCGAGACCTTTCTCTGGGGAATCTTATCTTGGGAAAATAATGTTTGTAGTTTCTTTAAAATGATCCATCCAGATATCTCTCATTGAAGGCTGCAATTGAAATACCTTATCTAATGCTCAGAATTTTCATGTCTAATTTTTAGTATCCATCTCTTTTTTATGAGCAGAAAGCCAAAAATAACTGAATTTCTGCATAAAGTCTCTGATATATAATAAAAGATCAAATGAAACAAACTCTTTATAGTTTTAGTTAAAAACAATGTGGAAAGAAACTGCACTATTCAGGGAGACAAACGCTCCAAAACAAAAAAAAAAAAATATGTAATTGATATAATCCTAAATCATAGAAAAGAGTTAGTTGATGTAATAAGGAAAAGAAGAAACATGATGAAAACCAAAAAGACTGATTGTAATTTAAATCTTAACAGCTAAGTGAAAACATGAATAGAAATTCTGGATTACAAAGTTAAGAAATGTTACAGAAAGTACATTAAAAGACAAAATGACAACACATAGGGAGAAAATGTAAAACAACATAGACATCACTTCCAGAATTCCAAGATTCAAATAATACAAGGTCCAGATGGAGATGGGAGAAAAACAGATGGTAAGAAAATAATTATTAAAATATTTCCCAGAAGTGAAGGACATGAATTGCCAAATGAGATAGTTCACTAAGTGCCCAGTAAAATGAATTTAAATACCAATACACTTTGTGCAATTTTAAAATATTGCAAACAAAAAGCATTTTCTACAAGCTGCCAGAAAGAAAAAAAATGTTAATCACACAAAACAGTTTAAACATCAGAATTACTTCTGACTCGTCAATGACAGGAAAAGCAAGAAGTCCATAGCAGTAGAAAATTCTGGGGAAATAGACCTTGTGCAGATGATGTTCCTACATCTGCTCTCCTCTTCATATGCTGCTCCTGAGTCAGGAAAAGACATTTCCTGCTTTACCTAGAGGTATTTCTGTTTTCACTTACTCCTGAGGCCTCAGATTGTTGTTGTTGTTATGTGCCATCGAGTCGGCCTCAACTCATAGTGACCCCTCCTTGGGTTTCCAAGGCAGTATCACTATGGAAGTAGGATTGCCCAACCTTCCTTCAGAGGAGTGGCTGGTGGGTTTGAACTTCCAGCCTTCTGGTTAGCAGTCAAGTGCTTTAGCCACGATGCTACCAGAGCTCCTCAGATAGGCAATGGTAAACTTAGTAGCAAAACATTTAAAGCCCTTTCCCTTTGTCCTAATATGTGCTGTACTTAAGTATCTGGTTCTCACTTCAGTCTTGCAAATTGTTCCACCTATGGCAACGTAATTGAACTTTATGGAGCTCTGGTAGCTTAGTGCCTAAGGCATTTGACTGGTAACCTGAAGGCTGGGGGTTCAACCCAAAGCCACTCCTCAGGAGGAAGATGGAGCAATCTACTTCTGTAGTGATACCACCTTGGAAATCCAAGGAGGAATCCTACTTGATGCCAGTGTGTTTGGTTTTCTGTTTTGTAATATTATGATATCACTGAAATAATCTCACCTCCCCACCAACATACCCTGTTTTTTCGTCTAATTACCACTCATTTTACAAGTCTCAGCTTAAATAGCTCTTCATCTGAGAGATCTTTCCCTGTACCCACACTAACATAGATGCACTGTCCCCATCAATGCCAGTACATTTTTTTAGAACTCTGTTTTCTTCTGTATAGTGTCAAACAAAATTCTAATCATAAAGCCATTTGTTTGAATATCTGTTTAACATCTGTGTTACAACAAATCTGTGTTCTAAGAGAGCAAATCTATTGTCTGTTTTGTCAATGACTGTATCCTTAGGACTTTTGATAAGTGAACTTATGAATATGAATTCTTGATATACTAGTTGATATTTTACGTGAAAAGATCTAAACAAAGCATGAAATTGCACTACAATATGAAATATTTTATAAAGATAAATGAGTCTTTCAAAATCCACTAATTTGTTCTCATGAGAAATATTGTGAAAGAAGTTTGTCATAAGGAACAGAAGTGCAAGTCTTAAATGTGTGTGTGTGTGTGTGTGTGTGTGTGTGAATAGTAGCTTATTAAAAAGTTGGGAGGTTGGAGCAACAAGATATATAATACTGAAAATTATAAATAAGTTAAATAAAATATAAATTATAAAATGTGACATGCCAAAGAAATATTACAATGTATACTCACTGGCACAGAGTCAATTCCAACTCATAGTGCCCCCACTGGGTTTCCGAGGTAGTAAATCTTTATGGAAATATATTGCCCCATCTTTCTTCTGCAGAGTGGCTGGTGGGTTGGAACTGCCAACCTTCTGGTTAGCTGGCGAATGCCTTAGGCACTGTGCTATCAGAACTTCTTTTGCAATGTATATTACATAGCAAAATCATTGTCCCCGATTTCCATTTCCTTTGAGTACTTTGATTATAAGATGATTTTAATAATTTAATAGTTGCATCTGTAAATGGAAATATCTCAAACTGGAGGCACTCATATCAGACTAAGAATGACAGGGATAACAGCAATAGACCAGATATAAACCATTTGTTCATGGAAAGAATGTATCAAGATGTAAATAACTTGTTTCTGGGAAAAATGTGTTTACAACAACAGTCATGTATAACTGAACTGGCTAGTGCCATTCACTGAGGTAGTAACTCCTTCCTAGCCAAGTGACTGACTTTATATATATTTCAAAGGACTTCAATCTGAAGCTGGTTTTATCTATGATCAATCATAACTTCTTAGCTTTCCTTTGTTCTCTATTTATATATACCACTCTTTCCTCTGAACACCAAGGGATTTCGATTTGTACTTAACCCTGTCCAGCTTGAGCTGTATTACTTCTAAATAAAACCCCTCTTTTAATTCCTAAAATATTATGAGATTTTCTTCTTTAGCTATCTTTGTAAATAAGCATTATCTTTATTTAAACTCTTTTTTGTAGGGAATGTTGTGTTGTTGTCGTGTGCCATCCATTCAGACCTGACTCATAGCTACCCCTCCTTATGTTTCCCAGGCAATATCACTACAGAAGTAGATCGCCCAACCTTCTTTCCGAGGAGTGGCTAGTTGGTTTGAACTTCCAGCCTTCTGGTTAGCAGTAAAGTGCCTCAGGCATTTTGCTATCAGAGCTCCTCTATAGCGAATATGTTATCTTAATGAATTGGTGATGTAAGTAATAGAAAAAAATTTCCAGTGTTTACTTTTAATAAATTTATTAACCAATAATTTTAAAGTTTATATTTGTTGCTTCAGTCCTTTCATTACTGATAGCAGCTGTCTCAGAGATTGTTCTAAAATCCAAATTAACCATAAGACTACTAGGATGAGGACCCCAAGGACCCCAGTCAGTAACATCAACCCCTCTATGGGTATCACATCCATCTAATCTGACCAACCAGCACTCTAGACACTCCTGAAGTATTGGCAAATAAAAACCACTTAATTACATGGAGAAAACAGAGAACTAACAGGAAGGATTCAGTGGTGAGCAATTCACCCTAGCTCAGAAAACCTCCAAAGTAAAGATGGGGCTTCTTCTACTCATGCCCCCACCTCCCAGGTTTGTACTATAGGAGAGGGACAAGAAAATTCTTTCCCCAGTCAGTTTTGTATTCCAGAAGTTCCATGATTAACTTCGTGGAGCACAATTGTATATTATTTTGGCCTAGAGGATGGAGTGTGGTTAGATATATGAGTCCTAAGATCAAATTGAATCTTCTTTAGATCTTCTAGTTACCTTGAAAGAATATCAGGATTCAGACACAGGGTAGTGGTTTGTTCCTAAAATCTAGAGACACTAGCAAGGGAGTAGGAATTGGAGAAACCATAATAATTTGGCTAGCTGAAGGACTGTTTCATCCAAGTCCCACTCCATGGAAGGAAGGTTGGGCATTCCTACTTCCGTAGTGATACTGCCTCAGAAACCCTAGGAGGGGTTGCTATGAGTCGGGCTACTCGATGGCAAATAACAACAACAACAACTATATATATATATATATATATATACATATATATATACATAAAATACTTCCTGAAGACATAGTCACAGGAAAAAATAAATAGCCATGAGCAAAGGGTATCACTTTCCTAGTTTTCACAGATATCATCTAATTAGTTACATCATCTAAGAAATACAAAAGGCATTGATGGAATAATGCACTAATGTGATACAATGTGCTACCAATTTATATACTGGTAGAGAAAGAAGTTAAAATATTCAATGATAAAGAAGATTCATTTTAAAAAAATATATTTATCTTATTTTCTTAGACTAACTATATGGAAATCATATATTCATATTCTAAATTGGAACAAGGTATCTGATTGAATAATGAAATCTTAAAATGCATATTTTTCATATATGTTACCAAATAAATAAATAAATAAATAAACCCACTGACATCAAATCGATTCTAACTCACAGTGACCCCATTGGGTTTCTGAGGTGGTAAATATTTTCCAAAGTAGATTGCCTTGTCGTCCTTCTGAAGTGGCTTTGAATTGCCAATCTTTAGTTAGCAGTCAAATGCCTTTGGCACTGGGCCACAGAGCTCCTTCTTTTTTACATATAAATATATGTTGTTGTTGTTATGTGCCGTCAAGTCAGCCCCAACTCATAGCGACCCCTCCTTGGGTTTCCGAGGCAGTATCTCTACGGAAGTAGATTGCTCAACCTTCCCTCTGAGGAGTGGCTGGTGGGTTTGAACCGCCAGCCTTCTGGTTAGCAGTCAAGTGCTTTAGCCACTATGCTACCAGAGCTCCTATATAAATATA
>NW_006922122.1:1701747-1702811 GCF_000298275.1 Orycteropus afer afer
AAAAAAAAAAACCTTTCCAACATTTTTCATAATCAACTGTGCTAAATTTCTGAAATATAATCAAATATTTCTAGCAACCAAGTGAATGCTAAATCAACAAAAAGAAAGAAAAGGAAATAATAGTAAAACATTTTTGGTGCTTTTATTTGCAGTTACTTGGCAGCAGTCTTGAAGCTGGTAGCCTAATTTTCAATGTGTGTCCCTCATCCCTGGGTCCAGAGAAAGCATAATTTTTTTTTTTTTCTCACAGAATTTTGTCTGTTTTGTCTCATCTGATGGCTATCTGAGAGATTTACTCAGGTTGCTTGCTTTTGTTTCATATAACTCTCTCAGACACCAAAGTGATTTTGCTGCGGGAATCCCTCTAAAACACTGTAAGGCAAATTAACCACTCTTTTCACCTGAGGAGGAGCCGTGGTGCCCAAGTGGTTAGAGCACTCAGCTGGTAACCTAAAAGTTGTCAGCTCAAACCCACTAACCCTTCTGCAGGAGAAATATATTGCAATCTGCTTTTGTAAATATTTGTAGATTTAGAAACCCTATAAGGCAGTTCAACTCTGTCCTGTAGGGTTGCAGTGAATTGGAATTGACTTGTTGGCATGTTGACAGTGGAATTTATTTTTTCTGGGTTTGGTCACCCGAGGCAAGAAATTATAGATGTGGCAAACAATAAAAACACCAAAAGATAAATTAAAAAAAAAAAAAATCTAGGAAGAGTTTGTTAAGAAAATTAAGCCATTGAAAAGCACCTATATACATGGGGAAATAATAAAGTTACATATATGCCCAGGCCAGAAAACACATTCTGAAAAATACCTGAGAAGATGCTAAGCTTTCGCTTTTGGCTGATCTCTCATCTCAGTGCAAACACAAAGTGAAGATCAATACCATGTCATATTGATCTATATTAGCATTGAAGGATTGGCTAATACAGAGCCAACATGCAAAGATTGAGAATTATTTTTTCTTCCTTTCTCTCTCTCACTCTCGCTCTCTCTCTTTTTTTTTTTTTTTTAATTTTTATGCATTTCTTTCTTTCTTTCTTTTTTCTCTATTCATTCAGG
>NW_006922122.1:1703906-1712308 GCF_000298275.1 Orycteropus afer afer
CACCAGCCTCTGGCTAACAGTCAAATACCTTAGGCACTATGCCATCAGAGCTCCCATACTGGTAGACCATGCTTACAAGAAATGATGAAGGGAGTCATTCAGGTTGAAATGAAAGGATACTAGTAAATAAATCAAAGCCATACGAAGAAATGGAGAACACCAATAAAGGTAAATGCTTAGGAGAAGTTAAAATAATACATTTTTTATGTGCACTGAAATGTGCACATAAGATATAGATAGACAACAGAGGCAAATATTAGTATATGCACAATACTGTTTTACCACTAACACCAAATACCAGGCTACGGATAAACGCATAGAGAGGTGAGAAGATCAGGTGGGGGTAGGCAAACAGGAATACACTTTAGGCCAAGTATAGATGTGACTGAAGATAATCTTACATATACACTTGTGCTACAAAATTACCACACACACACACACACACACAATTTCCTTTTATTGTATTGTTGATTTTTAACTACTCTTTTGTTTTCTGATGATTTTAATGACAAATAGAGAAAACAAAAATTTTAAAGTGATATTGTTGTTGTTAGGTGCCCGCGAGTTGTTTCAGACTCACAGAGACCCCATGCACAGCAAAAGGAAACACTGCCCGATCCTGTGCCAGCTCCACGATCTCTGCTATACTTGAGCCCATCATCGCAGCCACCATATCAATCCGTCTCGTTGAAGGCCTTCCCCTCTTGTGTCGACCCTCTCCACCCTACCCATCATGATATCCTTCTCCAGGGAATGGTCCCTTCTGACAACATGACCAAAATATGTGAGACAAAGTCTGACCGTTCTCGCTTCCAAGGAGCATTTCAGGTGCACTTCCTCCAGGACAAATTTGTTCGTTCTTTTAGCAGTCCATGGTACTTTCAGCATTCTCTGCCAGCACCACAGCATCAACTCTTCTTTGGTCTTCCTTATGGATTGTTCAACTCTCACATGCATACGAGGTGATTGGAAATATCATGCCTTGTGTCAGGCGCATCTTAGTCCTCAGGGAGACATCTTTGCTCCTCAGCACTTGAAATAGTTCCTTCGTGGTTGACCTTCCCAATGCTACACGTCGTTTAATGTCCTGACTGCTGCTTCTGTTGGCATCGATTGTAGAACCATGTAACGTGAATTCTTTGACAACCTCAATCTTCTCTCCATTTATTTTGATGCTGCTCATTGGTCCCGTTGTGAGGATTTTTGTTTTCTTTATATTGAACAATATTAATGAGTACAAAGCATACAATGGTTACATAAAGGAGGATGGAGCAATGTAAGAGTGGAGATTTTGTTTTGTGTGATATTCAACATAAGATTGTTTTAGTTCAATATAGTTTAAGAGGTCAATTTCAATCTCCAGGGGAACCACAAAGAACAAAACTGAAAATATAAAGAAAGGAATTGAGAAAGGAATCAAAATACTTCACTACAACATATCAATTAAACACAAAAGAAAGCAGTAATAGAAGAACTAAGGAAAAAATGTAACATACAAAAAACTAGTATCAACATTCAAAAAAAAGTCTTTACTTATCAATGAATTATTTTAAGTATAAATAAAGTCAACATTAGAGCAATTAAAGATGAAAAATAAGGTTCTGAATCCAGAGTTCTTAATTCATAATTTGAATTTTTATTTGTTCGGGTGATGGTCCATGTCTCTGATGGCTTATTGCCTAAGGCATTTGACTGCTAACCAGAAGATCAGCGGTTCAAACCCAGGAGCCACTCACTCCACAGAAGGAAGGTTGGGCAATCTACTTCCCCAGTAATACTGCCTTGCAAACCCAAGGAGAGGTTGCTATGAGTCAGATCTGACTCGATGGCAGTGAGTTTATGGGCCATATAGAGAGAGGAAATATTTACATCATGTGTTGTTGTTGTTATGTGTCTTTGAGTTGGACCCAACTCAAAGCAACCCCTCCTTGAGTTTCCAAGGCAGTATTATTATGGAAGTAGATTGCCCAACCTTCATGCTAATTATTTGTAAATGAAGCTCCATAGAGTCCAATGCCAACTTGTAAAATTGCTTTTTTTTTTACAGATACATATGCTACATGGAGTTCTGGTAGCATAGTGCCTAAGACACTTGACTGCTAACCAGAAGGATGGAAGTTCAAACTCATCAGCCACTCCTTGGAAGGAAGATAGGGCAATCTACTTCCGTAGTGATACCGCCTTGGAAACCCAAGGCGGGGTCACTATGAGCCGGGTCTGACTCGATGGCACATAACAACAACAACAACATGCTACATATTTCATATTAAATTTCAAAGCACAATATTTTAAATAAAATAAGATGTGGTATGATATGGTAAATTCTAAATCCTTAGGTTAGGATAGCATGAAAGATAATGTATGCTTAAATTGTTGTTGTTCATATGTGTCATTGAGTCAGACCAGACTCAGCGACCCCTCCTTGGGTTTCTGAAGTGGTATCACTATGGAAGCAGATTGCCCAACCTTCTTTCTGAGGAGCAGCTGGTGGGTTTGAACCGCCAGCCTTCTGGTTATCAGTCAGATGCCTTAGGCACTATGTCATCAGAGCTCCTTATGCTTAAATATGTCCATATAAATAAAATTACTAGGGGAATGAGTAAAATGTTTAAAAAATATGAAGCTCATAGCAATCTATCCTTGGGTTTCCTAGGCAGTATCTCTATGCAAGTAGATTGTCCAATCTTCCTTCCAAGGAGTGGCTAGTGGGTTTGAAAAGCCAGCCTTCTGGTTAGCAGTCAAATGCCTTAGCCACTACATCACCAGAGCTCCCATTTTATTTTATAGATTTTCATATATTTGCATAAAATATTGTTAGAGAAAAAAAAATACAATATAAACCACATACAATTATATGAGAATTTTGGTTTTGTAAAATAAACAAAAAAAAAAAATGAGGATGACCTTTTGTCATATATTGTTTATCTATGATAGAATTTTTTTATAGGTTTATTCATTAATCAAAAAAATAAAATAAAATAAAAAAAGAAAGAAATAGAACCCTCACTGCAATAGGGTCGATTCTTTTTCATAGCAACCCCCATAGAGTTTCCAAGCCTATAAATCTTTATAGAAGCAGATTGCCCCATCTATCTTCCATTAAGCAATTATGTGGTCAAAATTGACAACCTTTCAGTTAATAGCCAAATGTCTTAACCATCATACCACCAAAGCTCCTTATTCATCACTCATTAAAAAAAAAAAAAAAAAAAAATCACTGACATCAAGTCTATTCTGACTCATAGTGACCCCCATTGGGTTTCCAAGGTGGTAAATCTATGCAGAAGTAAATTGCCCCATCTTCCTTTCACAGAGCAGCTGGTTAGTTTGAGCCACCAATCTTCTAGTTAGCAGTCATTTGCTTTAAGCAGTATGCCAATCATGTTGTTGGTATGCACTGTTGAGTCAGACCAGACTCATAGCGACCTCTCCTGGGGTTTCCGAAGCAGTATCTCTACAGAAGTAGATTGCCCAACCTTCCCTCCGAGGAGTGGATGGTGGGTTTGAACCGCCAGCCTTCTGGTTAGCAGTCAAGTGCTTTTAGCCACTACGGTACCAGAGCTCTTATGCCAATCATAGTAGGTAAAAATAAGGACCTTCAAATAAATTAAGTAGTGTAAGTATTCTTCATATTGAAACACAATATTTTGTGGAAGAGAATTAAAATGGAGGAAAGTTACCTGGATGGAAAGGGGGAAGAAGTTTTACTTTTGAAGTTTTACTTGATAAAGAGTAAATGGTAAAAACAAAAAAGACCCCGGCATGAAAGGTTATGTATTTCTAAGTGGTGATTTTTATGTTTAGATTGTTGTTGTTGTTGTTGTTATGTGCCTTCGAGTCGGACTCGACTCGTACCTACCCCTCCTTGGGTTTCCGAAGCAGTATCTCTACGGAAGTAGATTGCTTAACCTTCCCTCTGAGGAGTGGCTGGTGGGTTTGAACTGCCAGCCTTCTGGTTAGCAGTCAAGTGCCTTAGCCACTATGCTACCAGAACTCCTATGTTTAGATTATATTAGCAAAATTAAAAATGTAAATACATATACATTTGGTTTTATAAAAGAAATCTTACATATATTTTAATTTATAAAATATTTACTAAAACTTCACTTCCCTCTTCAACTTATCTTCCCAAAATTTATCAAGTTGTAATTAAAAATGATATATTCTTTCTCATCTATACTATAGGAAATAGGACAAAAAAGTGTTTGTTTTCTTGTTTATTTTCTTGTTTATTTCTTACTTTTACTATGCTGATACCAAGTATGTATGGAAGCAAGCATGTCTGGGGAAGCTAGACATGATTCTGGTGACAAGAAAATAATGTAAACAACTCCAAAACATTAAAAGGTAGAGTCAGTGGCAATTCTCTTCTTGTTGTATATCTGAGGTGACACTTATGGTCTTTAGAGACTTCATTACATTTCATGAATTGTTGTTATTGTCATTAAAATAACCCAATAAACACTGAAGAACTTTTTTGCTGAACAAATAAAAACAGTTCTTTTCTTCCCTGAGTAAAATGCACTATCATTGGTGGATCAGGGATGTTTTCCTCATTATGTAATAGAATTACAAACTTAGATCTCCATTATATGAGGGAGACCACAATCTCCATGTCTTTTTCCCTTTCCCAATTCCATAAACCATGGATGAGACATAATGAAATCTTAGAGTAGAATAGCACACATTTTAGAGTGCAGAGTAAGAGAAAACTAAGGATAAATAATAGAAATTTTCAAAGAAGGCTTTAAAAAGGAAAGAACTGCAAGAGGGAGAAAAAGAGAGAGAAAAAGCACTAAAGATTTTTCCAAAATTTACTTCACAATGATCTGTTTCTCATTCTGCCCAGTTCTACTAATACCACATATTCACTTTGATAAAATATTTTGTAGCATGTATTTTCACAAGGGTATAACCCAAGTTTATGTACAGTTTGTTTTTAGACTCACCATATGATTTTTCTGCCTGTACACTATAAGCCATATTTCAACTGCCTTTGTCAGGACTGGTTATAAGCCAGTTTCATTTCTTCATTCATTAGCATTTTATACAAATAACATGTCTACCTTTTTTGGTTTTTAATTTCATCTGGTTACTTCTGAATTTTGAATTATAAGTGATTAATTTTTATCCATTAATTTCTTTCTTTCTCTCACCTCTTTCTGTTAATATAGCTTCAGAACACCTAAAACATTAACAAAATTTTAAATAATGCAGAAATCAAGTGGGCAGATTTACATTATATATGTTTTCCATTTGCTTCAAATTACTAATACTATGATTTTGTGTTATTCTATTAAATGTTGCTGTGTTTTTTAAAACTAAGAATATTTTCTAAATTTTGAATGTTTATATAAAATAAGATTATGAGTATATTATCAGTCAGCTGTGGATCTTTTATTTTATTGTAACTAAATAGTGCCTTTTAATAAATTTGGTAATTTTGAAAACATCTGAGAAGGCAGGGCACTTTAAATGACTAGGGCACATTCTTAAAATTGTGATTCTGCTTTCATCTTAATTTAAAATACTATCAATTGCAAATCAACAGCAATGCATAAAAAGACTCTTTACGGCTACTTATCACGTTAGTATAAAATCTGTAGGATCCCAAAACAAATGTTTAAAATATCACCCTGTAGAAAGTAATTAGTAACATTTCATTTTATTGCTTGTTGTTAGTGTTTTAGTGTGCACATCTGGATAGATAAGACAAGTGTTTGGATGGCACAATTTATGCACAGGTGTAAGTAATTTTTGAACTTTGAACTCTACATTTGAAGAAATCTTAGAAAAGAACCAGTATTCAGAACCTATTGTTCATAAACAGAAAACTGGTTTATTTTGTTGTTATTTTTATTTGGTTATAATCCAAATATGATTTGGCCTGAGGAATATAATTAAAAACATGGATGTGACCAGTTCTACAAAGGCCTTCAAATAAGTGTGAACCCACCCTCTCTAAAGCTAATTTAAAGATGGATGTGAACATCTCACCTGACTTCTATTAATGGGATTTTCATCTCTCTCTTACTTGGAATTACTTGTTGTTGTTGTTATGTGCTGTCGAGTCAGATACGACTCACAGCGACCCCTCCTTGGGTTTCCAAGGCAGTATCACTACGGAAGTAGATTGCCCCATCTTCCTTATGAGGAGTGGCTGGTGGATTTGAACCGCTAGCCTCCTGGTTAGCAGTCAAGTGCCTTTAGGTACTATGCTACCAGAGCTCCTCTTGGAATTACTAGCAAGTGACTATTCAAATTACGGTATTGTATCGAGTAACTCTAACATGCAGAACAAGAGTGTGGGAATGAGTCATTGCTCCCATGCAAAGCACAGGGCAGTTTTCTCCTGAGGGAACAGACAGTGGGAAGTAAAATACTATCTTGATATCTAATGACCTTATGGTTGCAAGATCCATGTCCTGGTTGCAGGATCCATATTTGAGGATCAGGTATAGTTCTACACATGTCTTTGACAAACTTGATTCTAAATTTTCTTGTTCTTCTCTAAAACAGCTTGAGATGATGTCTGGGCTTGCCAACAAAATTATGAATGAACAAAAATTATACTAATGGAGAAAATATTTTTGATGTTATGCAATATTCCTCTGAGTTAAGCATCATAATAGGAAGTATGGGATATAAGTGATGAAAAAGCGTCCGCATCTATGTCTTAACATATACAATGTTGTTGTTGTTGTTGTTGTTGTTATGTGCTGTCGAGTCGGCCCCTCATAGCGACCCCTCCTTGGGTTTCCGAGGCAGTATCACTACGGAAGTAGGATTGCCCAACCTTCCTTCCGAGGAGTGGCTGGTGGGTTTGAACCGCCAGCCTTCTGGTTAGCAGTCAAGTGCTTTAGCCACTATGCTACCAGAGCTCCTACATATACAATAGATATGAAATTACAGAACACACACAAAATAGCTCTACAATTGTGGATTACATTTAATCCTCTATGTCTGAGAAAATTTTTTCACAAAGCCAGAAATGCTCATTTCTGTTGCTATACCTAGATGGTTACTTACTTAGACAAACTGCCAAAGGGACAGTAAGGCCACATCATTTGACCCTCTCTAACCCCACAAGAGGAAGAAAGAATCACCATCAATAGCTCAAGGTTTATTCCTGTGAGGTCAGACATACTGCCTCCCTCAAATTTTTTCACCAACTGTTCCTCCCAAAGGACCCACAACCTCTCTGCTGGGTTTGACAATTCGCTACAGTGGTCACACAGAACTCACAGATTATGAGGTTTATTTGGGAAGCACCAGGCTACAATGCAAGTTCAGGAACAACACTCAGTCTTTCTCAGCCCGCAGTCCCTCAGCCAACAGTCTCTCTCAGTCTCTCTCCCAGCAGAGCAGTGTTTCTCGGAGTCTCTCTCTCTCTCTCTGCAATGTGTGTCTCTTGGCATCTCTTTCCCAGCAGCGTGTGTCTCTTTCTCAGCAGTGTGTGTCTCTCATCTCTTTCTCAGCAGTGTGTGTCTCTCAGTGTCTCTTTGTCAGCAGTGCGAGTCTCTCAAGAGTGTGTTTCTCTCAGCAGCAGCACGTCTTTTGCAGCCAGCAGTCAGAGACTCCTTCTGCCTCTAGGAGGGCTCCTCTTGAGCCTGGCAGAGTTGCCAAACTAACCAATCATAACATCAGAATTCTAAACAACTGAGAGCAAACTCCCCAGAACATTGTTTTGTGCCACTCTCAACAGAAACACCCCAGGTGGATAATTTTAACAATCAGGGCCTTTTCAGTTGCTCACAGCAAATTCCATCATGGAGTTTACAAAGACTTATGGCTAGAAAAGCCATACCAGGTGATTTACTACACTGCACATACTTTATATAATTTTTAAGAATCTACTGCAAAATTTCATAAAATACATCATATTATTTTAGGTTTTATTGAAAATGTCAATCATAAATTTTTCTATCCAAAGAAAGTTTGACTTTATTTTACATTGAAAAATATTATAATACATATATATTACATATAATACCCCTATTAATATACTAATATGTGTATTATTAAAAAAAAAAACACTGTCATCAAGTTGATTCGGACTCATAACAATCATATACTCCTATTAATATACTAATATTTGTATTATTTAAAAAAAAAAAACACTGTCATCAAGTTCATTCACACTCATAACAATCATCTGGTGGCTTGGTACCTAAGGCATTTGACTACTAATCAGAAGGTTAGTGGATCAAAACCACTAGCCTCTCCATGGAATAAAGATGGGGCAATCTACTGCCCTAAAGATTTACAGTGTTGGGAATGTAATAAGTCAATCACAGAAGGACAAATAATGTTATTAGTCTGCTGTTGTAAAAAGTCAAGGGAAAATTTTACATGGAAGGAAACTTTCTTTGTTGGTTACCAGGTAGGGGAGGGGAAGGGGG
>NW_006922122.1:1712467-1713395 GCF_000298275.1 Orycteropus afer afer
CTTTTGTTTGCAGGACATTGAGTTTATGCTATTGGTGGTGGAATATTTTGGAAAAGGATAGCAATAGTGGTGGCACAACATGAAAAATATCATTAATGTCCTTGAGCTGTAAATGGGGAAATTGTTATATTGGCAAATGTCTTGTGTATATTTTCACCATAATAAAAGTTTAAAAAACAACAAAACAAATGTTAATGGAAAAGTCGGCATTAGAGCCCAGTTGCACCTTGGAAAAAAGATAAGTCTGTTTGCTTCCATAAAGATTTATAGCTTTGGAAACCCTATGGGGATATAGGGCAGTTGTACTCTGTCTTTTAGGATCACTATGCATTGGCAGCTCTGGTGGCATAGTGCCTAAGGCATTTGACTGCTAACCGGAAGATTGGTGGTTCAAACCCACCAGCCACTCCTTGAAAGGAAGATTGAGCAATCTACTCCTGTAGAGATACTGCCTCAGAAATGCAAGGAGGGTCACTATGAGTCAGGTTTGACTCAACAGCAGTGAGTTTGGTTTGGTTTTGGTATAAATCAGAATTAACTCAATGGCAGTAAATTTGGGTTCTTTTTTTTTTTTAATCTCATCATAGAGTTTAATATAGCTATCTCTCATCTTTCAATTTGTCTTACTGTAGTGGCTTGCATAATGCTGTAATGCTGGAAGCTATGCCACTGGTATTTCAAATACAAGAATGTCCATATTAGCCATTCAAGTGGATATAGAATTCTATCTCATTGCTATTTTAATTTCATTCTCATTATCATAATAATGTTGAGAAACTGAATGTATGTATTGGATATTCACATGTAGCTTTTTTGAAGTATCTGTTCAAGGCTTTTGTCTATATTTAGTGGGACATGTCTCTTCCTGAATTTTTTAAAAAGTTATTCTAATTATAGGTTGTCCTGTTGCTTATGTGCTTTATTATAA
>NW_006922122.1:1714286-1717547 GCF_000298275.1 Orycteropus afer afer
GACAATTTTGACAGAATGGGCATCACAACCGTATGGCGTCCTCCAGTCCATGGATTTTATATGCCTCTCCACTTATTTATGGTTTTCACAGAGAAGTCTACCATGTCCCACAGCTTTTGTCAGACTTATGATTAGTTATTTGAATTTTCAAATCTATTTCAATGCCATTGTGTGTGTGTGTTTCATAGTGGCTAAGGCACTTGACTCCTAAGCAGAAGGCTGGGGGTTCAAACCCACCAGCCACACCTGGGAAGGAAGTTTGGGCAATCTACTTCCATAGTGATACTGCCTCAGAAGCCCACGGAGGGGTCACTATGAGTCGGGGCTGACTCGACGGCACATAACAACAACAACAACAAAAATAATTAGCAAAAGAGAATTCCTTTCTTATAGTTTCAGTTTTTTCTTAAAGATCTGTTTACCTTAAACACAACTAGATCACAACGAGAATTCTTTTACAATTCTGGATATTAGAAGTCTGGAACAAGTTTACTGTACTGAAATCAAGGTTTTGTCACGGCAAAGATTTTCCTAACAGCTCTAGGGAAGAACTGTTTCTTTGCCTTTTACAAGTTTCTACATAATGCGTGCATTCCACCAGTTGTGGCCACTCCTTTCATCTTTAAAGCCAACAGCATAAAACCAAAACCTAAACCAAATCTGTTGCTATTGAATCCATTCTGACTCATGGCAAGCCCATGTATTACAGAGCACAACTGCTCTAGAGGGTTTTCTTGGGTGGGGCAATCTACTTCTGTAGTGATACTGCCTTGGAAACCCAAGGAGGGGTCACTATGAGTTGGGTCCAACTCAGTGGCACATAACAACAACAACCTTACAGAAATGATCGCTGGTCCTTTCTTTCAAAGCACTGCTGGGTGAGTTCAAATCACCAGCCTTTGGGTTAGGAGTTCGGTCCAAATTACTTACACCACATAAAAGCACTTCTATCAAGTCAATTCTAACTCATTGCTACTCTGTGGGATGGAGTAGAATTGCTCCATGGGGTTTTCAAAACTGTAAATCTTTATGGAAGCACATTGCCTCATATTTCTCCATTGGAGCAGCTAGTGGGTTTGAACTGATGACCTTTTGGTAAGCAGCTGAATGCTTTAAGCATTGCACCACCAGAGCTCCTTTACACCACTCAGGGCATCCTAACATCTCTCTAAGGTAAGTGGCCATCCAAAGAACAAAAACTGGTCTCTATTTTCATGGAAGAAGAGAGAGAGTCAAGAACAGAAGAATAGGTCAGAATGTGTGGCTAATTGCCTGCATGAACAACTGCGGAGATCAGAAGCGGATGGATCAATTACTATTACCAGAAATTTTTATCAAGGATTGTATAAAAGAATCTTGATCAAGAGGAAAAAATATATATAGAACAGAATTTCAAATTCTTGTGGGCTCCAGATTTCCATGATCCATGAGAATTGAATGAACCTCTGAAGCTATTACCGTGAGAAGATCTTTAAACCTTAACAGAAAATATCCCCTGAAATCTTAAATACAACAGTTTAGCTTTACTAGTAAAAAAAATCTGCCTTGAGCATTATGCTTTTTTATAACAGTGTATCAGATAAAATTGACAATAGTAATTCAAAAGATTAGATAGAAACAACAGGAGACAGTGAGTTTATGTTAATGAAGAAAGAACAACTCAGAAAAGAAAGGGAAGAATGATTGCCCAACTTAAAGCATGTAATAAGTTTCACTGCGTTGCCGTGGAAACTGTGGAATTGGTGTGTTTTGGTGTATATATTCTAAACAGTAACAACAAAGTCAATGCATTTTAAAAATAAAAGTCTTTTTATTTGACCTCTGTTTCCATTGTCTCCTTTTAAGTGTATCAATCACTCTTTCGTTTTGCTCTTATTTTATAAGGGCATTGGGATTATATTGGGTCCACCATGATGATCAAAGGTAATTTCCTGATTTTTTAACCTTAATCTAAATCACATCTGCAAAGTTGCTTTAGTTATGTAAAGCAGCAATTTGTGTGGTATAGGACGTGGGCCTTTTGGGAAGGCAATATTTGGTTTAAAAAATAAATCAATTTTTCCCTTTAACTTTGATTTTCTTTCTTTTAACTCTGCTATGCATAGTGCCTAAGGCATTTGATTGCTAACCAGAGGGCTGGTGGTTCAAACCCACCGGCCACTCCTTGGAGGGAAGATTGGGCAATCTACATCTGTAGTGATACTGCCTCAGAAACCCAAGGAAGGGTCGCTATGAATTGGATCTGACTCGAGAGCAGTTAGTTTGATTTTTGGTTTATTCCTATAGCACATGAGGCAGTCCGGTTCTGTATAGATTTACAGACCTAGAAACTCTATAGGCATTTCAATTCTGACCTGAAAAAAAAGGGTCACTGTGAGTCAGAATTGACGCAAGGTCAGTGGATTTGGTTTTGGGTTTGGTTTATCCAATGAGACAGTTTTACTGTGTCATATAGGGTCTTTATGAGTCTAAATTGATTACATGGCATACAACTATAAAACTTTGGCTTAGTTTTCTTAGCTTTCTCATTTCCTTTTTCTTTTTCTCTCCAGTACGGGGTTTGCTGTGTCTGTTGATTATATCATTTATTATACTATACCAATTGGGGAAAGCTCTTGGCCCTATTTTCTTCAATATTTTATTTCCTAATTCAATCTCTCTGTTCTCTGATCATAGACTTTAATTTATATATTTTACAGTATTCTATAATGTGTCACAGATTTCAAATTATTTATTTATAGTTATTATTCTTTATTTCCTCTGAGTTTCGGTTGATATTATTTTCATTTGTTTACATCTAATTTCTCTGATGCTTTCCCCTCCTGCATCCATTCTTCTGATAATTCAAGAAAAAATGCTTTTTCTATCATTACATTACCAGTTGACTTTTTAAAATTATTTTTGAAGTAGTTAACATTTTCTGCCTCAATTTGTAGTCTGCTCATATTATTTTCTTTTCTGCTACAACTTTTAACATACATATATAAAACTTCACTGATGCCAAATTTGATCTGACTCATAGCAACCCCTCTTTGGGTTTACGAGGCAGTATCACTATGGAAGTAGATTGCCCCATCTTCCTTCTGAGTAGTGGTTGGTGGGTTTGAACCACCAGCTTTCCAGTTAGCAGTCAAATGCCTTAGACATTATGCAACCAGAGCTCCTACATATTTATATAGACATTTTAACTTATCTGTCTGATCAAGCCACTCTCTAGATCTTCTCTGTGTTTTCTTCTATTTAAGGCTTCATCTCTTGACA
>NW_006922122.1:1717847-1718860 GCF_000298275.1 Orycteropus afer afer
TTTTTTTTTTTTTTTCTTTTAAGTCAGTATAGTTAATCTATCTGTTTTGATTAGATTGAGCTCAACACTGATGAGCTACATTCTTTTTGTGAGGGCTTAGGAGCTTAGTACCATGTGTACTCTAAAGATTTCTTTTTGCTTTGCATCATAGCTTCTCACATTCTAAGCCATAGGAGATTGGACTGCTAGCTGTTTGGCTCACTGAAAAATTCTCTTCTGGTCATTCTTGCTCTGGTTTTCTTCCATTCATTTGGTTTCTGTCTGTCCTGCTATCCTGAGCCCACCCTTTGAAGAAATGTAGTCTAGGTTTTAGCGAAGTGTGTAAAGTCTTGGAAACATTCTTTCAATTCTCTTAACCTGGTCCTATCCTTATGCAAGAGTGCCTCCTAATGTAGGAAGATACAATGTGCCTCTGGGGCATCTTTCACAACTCATCTGTTCTGGCTATCTCCAACAGCAGCCATATTTGATATTTCCCAGGGATCAGAATACCCATAATGGATACTTATCGTCATTCTTTTGCCCTCCTCTCAGTGTTAGGCCTTCAGCCACTGCCTCTGAATGTGCTGGAAGCCCAGGATATTCAGCTGTGTTTCATTTCTCCTGCCCTGCACTGGGCCTTCAATGAGCTCCATGTATCTCAGAGGAGTTTTCAGTCTACTCTCTTGCTTTGTCCTTTAACCTTTTGAATACAACTTTAGACTCTCAGTAAAGACTTCCCGATAGTTACAAGATAGATGCTGACTTGCTTGGAGACTGGGGACTTTCAGCACTTGGCTGTTATCATTACTATTTTAATTTAGTCTTATGTCTTATTTTTTTCTCTGGTTTCCTCATCCTTCCTTCACTCCACCAGAGATTAAAATACTCAAGGTCACTTCTATAGTAGAAGGAGCTTGCCAGTTCATGGATTTGAGTTCATTAAGGTTCTTTTAAGGAAGACCGAAGAAGAGTTGATGCTTTTGAGTTGTGGTGCTGGCGAAGAATGCTGAAAGTACCATGGACTGCTAAAA
>NW_006922122.1:1719635-1735750 GCF_000298275.1 Orycteropus afer afer
GCCTATTTTGTATATGTAAATATTAATACATTATTATATCCTCATATGAGGATGTAGTGTTGTTTTAAAACTATAACTTTCTTTAAAATAAGGAAGTGAAAATATAATCTTTTTCATTAAGAATATATTTATTAACATAATTATCAACTCAATTATATGATAGAAAATCTTCATGTTTTATATATATTAAAGAAAATGGTTTATCTACAATCAAATCCCCTTATTCCTCATTCATTTGAAACACGTATGCTTCAAGGTATTATACTTTACTCATGTAGATTAACTAAAACATATACTTGTTTATAAAAATTAAAGATAATTCCTGAAAATAAAAAAAGCTTTACAAAAATGTAATTTCACAAATAACAAAGGGCGTTTAAGAGTTTTAAGTGGTGAAATAATGAATCTTCTTTTTAAAAGTGATACCATCCATCTCGTCAGGTTTGACCAGACTTTGAGGTGTTCTTTTTCTTTTTGTTAGACAAGACTTTTGACACTTGTCAGACACAATCAATAGTTTCATTTTTTATCTTATTGAAAAAATATGCCTAAGGGAACTAGAGATGGTAAGTGAGAGAGAAGATAACAATCTGGAGAGGGGAAGAATGATAGAAAGATACAGTAGTTTTTTAAGTGATAGTCGTACATTCATTTGAGGTCAGTGAAAAATAGTTTAACTCATTATCAGCAGAGAAAAAAAATAGCACTCTTAGGCAAAAGCTTCAAGAAATATCTGAAACTACTTGTTAAAATTGTTTTAGATAATTGATAGCTAGTTAGGAAAAAAAAAAAAAAAAAAAACTCTGTATTCACAATGTTGTTACACAATGAAGGGATGCCACCAAGCTTTGAAAATAAAGTATTATTGTCCTACTCTGATTTTTGCAATTAATACGCTACTTAAATTTATTTATTTAGTTAACACATATGTTAGGAATGAATAAATACTATTCTAGGATGGGAAAAAGTGATGAACAAGATAGTCAATAGTACCTTTTACTTTTTATCAGGCCAGGCAAGTGAAATGTTACTGTTAACTGCCTCTGAAAATATCATTATGTAACTCAAATTTAGCCATCACATTCATTACTTTAAGAGCCATCATTTTATTACTAAAAGCACACCTGTGTAAAAAGATTTGATGGGTCTGTAGAGAACTAAGCATACATTAAATTATATGACCATTTACCCTTGGCTCAAGGCAAGATTCCTTATCTTCATGAATACAAGACACAATTCTTAGAAATGTCTAGACATTTATCTGCCTGAAGCTCCTGAAGATACATTGCTGGATCAAAGGATTATTTTAGTTCTGTTCCTCCCCTTCAGAGTGCATTATCACAAGCAATCTAAGTAGATGCTTTAGAGCATACTTTAAAACTATTGCTGTTTGTGCTCCATATTTAGAAGATTTGTACACTAATCTTCAATAAAACAGGTGAGTCTGTACATTCAACTCTAGTACACACTTAAAAGAATAGTACTGTAAATATTTCTTTCATTTTACAATTAACTTATTTAAATCTTAGTAAGGACCATAAGTGGCACAAATCATTTCTACTGAACTGCTATCCTAAAGGTTGGCAGTTGAACCCACCTCAGAAGCACCTTGGAGTAAAATGTCTGGTGATCTGCTTCCATTAAAATTACAGCTTACCCATGACCATATGTAGGCTTGGCAGATTATATTTCAACATTTGTATTTGTATGTGTTGTAAAAATGTCCAGATACATAGCAGAGCTAATGGGGGCAAAGTTATGAAAACTTCTTAGCCATTACCAAACACCTTGAGAGAGTGAGTAAAGGGGACTCAGGACCATAGTGAAGGGGGACATCAAGATGTATTGGCATAACATAGTCCACAAAGACATTACTTTACATCCTACTTTGGTGAGTAGCAACTGAGGTCTCAACAGCTTGCCATGGTCATTTAAGGTACAACTATTGGTTTCATAGCAAGGAAGAGTGAAGAACACAAAGACGCATGAAAGAAATTAGTCTAAAGGACTAATGGATCATGTGAACCTCAGCCCATATTACCCTGAGACCAGAAGTACTAGATGGTACCTGAATATTACTGCCAACCACTCTGAAAGGAATCACAATAGGAGATCCCAGATAGAGTGGGATAACATTGTAGACCAAAGTCAAAATAATAATAATTTCAAAAAAGACCATGTTTACTGGTCTGATAAAGATTGATGGAACCCCAGAGACATAGCTCTTAATCACTCTTAAAGCCTGGAACTGAACTCATTTTCATGGCTCAACTTTCAGCCAAGCAAGAGACAGACATATAAGGTGAAGAAGGAGTGGGTAAGGAAGTTGGCTGCTAACCAGAAGGTCGGCAATTCAAACCCACCAGCTGCTCTGTGGGAAGAAGTTGAGAAAGTCCACTTCAGTAAAGACTTACAGCCTTAGAAACCCACTGGGCATCGCTATACGTTGAAATTGACTCAATGGCAGTAAGTTTGTTTTTGGGTTTTTAAGGTGAACAACAACATCAGAAAGGTACACACTCCTTAGAACAATGGACCATGAGAAATCAAAGGCCATTGCTTGTCCAAAGACAAAGCTCAGAAGGCAGGGGGATAGAAAGAAAGACAAAGGGAAATAGTAATAATAGGGAAGAAGTAGGAAGAATGTGACTACATTGCAATAAATGTCAAAAAACAAAATGTGTAAAACTGTTGAATGGAAAAAGAATATTCTCTGTAAACTTTCCCCCAAATAACAATAAAATGTTACCAAAAAAAAAAAAAATACCACAAAAAAAAAAAAAAAAAGATTAGAGCCAAGAAATCTCTAAGGAGCAATTCTATTCTGTAATACATGGGGTTTCCATAAGTCAGAACTGACCAAACCAGAACTAGCAGCAACAACAGACCTTAGTAAGATTGGATAACGATTTTGTTGTTAGGTGATATTGAGTCTGCTCTGACTCATCGTGATTCTATGTACAACAAAACAGAACACTGCCTGGTCCTGCACCATCAGCACAATCCTTGCTATGATTAGTCCATCATTGCAGCCAGTGTCAATCCATCTCGTAGAGGGTCTTCCCCTTTCTTGTTGACCCTCTACTTTATGAAGCATGATTTACTTCTCCAGAAACTGGTCCCTGCTGAGAACATGATCAAAGTACATGAGACTAAATCTAGCCATTCTTGCTTCTAAGGAGCATTCCAGTTGCACTTCTACCAGGGCAGATTGATTTGCTTTTCTGGCAGTCCATGGTATTTCCACTATTCTTCTCTGACACCACAACTCAAAACTACCAACTCTTCTTCAGTCTTCCTTATTCTTTGTCCAGCATTCACATGCATATGAGGAGACTGAAAATACCAAGGCTTAGGTTAGGCCCACCTTAGTCTTCAAAGTGATATCTTTGCTTCTCAACACTTTAAATTGGTCTTTTGCAGCAGATTTGCCCAGTGCAATATGACCTCTAATTTTTGACTGCTGCTTCTGTAGGTGTTGATTATGGATCCAAGTAAAACAAAATACCTGACAACTTCAATCTTGTCTCCATTTACCAAGATGTTGTTTGTTTGTCCACTTGTGAGGATTTTTTTTTTTTTTTTATGTTTAGATGTAATCCATACTGAAGACTGTAGTCTTCAATCTTCATTAGTAAATATTTCAGGTCATCTTCACTTTCACTTTTATACCATACAATTCTATCATGTGATCTCTGGTGTCACTTCTATCACCAAAGCCATATTTTCCAACTACTGATGATTCTTTTTGTTTCCAGCTTTCTCATTTCAATCCCAGAAATAATCAATACATCTTGATGGCATATTTGGTCAGTTTCAGATTAGAGAAGTTAGTAAAAATCTTCAATTTCTTCATCTTTGGCTTTAGTGATTAGTGCATATATTTGAATAAGACTAGTATTAACTGGGAGCTCTGGTAGCATAGTGCCTAAGGCACTTGACTGCTAACCAGAAGGCTGGCGGTTCAAACCCACCAGCCCTCTTCAGAAGGAAGATGGGGCAATCTACTTCCATACTGATGTTGTTATGTGTGTTGAGTCAGACCCGACTCATAGCGACCTCTCTTTGGGTTTCCAAGGCAGTATCCCTACGGAAGTAGATTGCTCCATCTTCCTTCCGAGGAGTGGCTGGTGGGTCTGAACTGCCAGCCTTCTGGTTAGCAGTCAAGTGCCTTTAGGCACTGTTCTACCAGAGCTCTGTAGTGATACTGCCTCGGAAAACCAAGGAGGGTTTTGCTATGAGTCAGGTCTGACTCGATGGCACGTAACAACAGCTACAACAACAGTATTAGCTAGTTTTCCTTGTACATGTATGAATATTAGCCTATCACTGACAGCATTGTACTTCAGGATAGATCCTGAAACATTCTTTGTGATGATGAATGTTAAGCCATTCCTCATCAATTTGTCGTTCTTGGCATTGTAGAGCATATGATTGTTTTATTGAAAATGGCCAAAAGCAGTTTAATTCAGCTCACTAATACCTTGGATATCGATCTTTATGCATTCCATTTCATTTTTGACAACTTTCAATTTTCCTACACTTCATGCATTCTATATTCCAACTGTTAATGGATGTGTGTAGCTGTTTCTTCCCATGTTGAATTATACCCCTTCAGTTAATGTAGTTTGCAAAAGCTCCATCCATATCATTAAGGTAGATTCTATTTGAGAAGATAACTTTTCCCCAGTCATATTTTGAGTGTCTTCTAAGCTGAGGGGTTCATCTTTGGTACTATCCTGGTTACTTAGTGCCACTCTGATAGGAATATAACACAAATCTGATGGCTTGACAACAGGAGTTTATTCTCTCACAGTTTAGAGGCTTTAAGTCCAAGTTCAAAGTGCCAGGCTCTAAGGGCTGTGTGAAACCCTTCAACTTTGGGGTTCAGCTCTGCCTCCTGTTCCCTGCTCACTGGAGCTAGAGGCTTTTCTTGACTTAGACAGCTGCTGGCTGCTGAGATTGACAAACCCAAAGTTGACAAATAAAAACTCACAGTCCTGATGTTACCAAACCACATGGCAGGTCATTAGCTTAAGTCCATTAAAAGTCAGCAGAGCATGGCAAGCTGCTGAACAATGACACGACTACCCGCAGGTTTCAAGTGTACCACAAGCTAGGGACTATCCCCAAGGTTTCTCCTTATATACAGGAAGCAGACCACATCCCAAAGGCAGCTACTCAGCTGCTTATTGTAGATCCCACCTTGGAGCTGATTGCCAGTCTCATCATGAGAAATAACTACCACCAGTTGCCCAGCCACTCAACCAGGCCCAGTCAAGTTGACATACAAATTTAACTACCACAGGTACTATATCAGGAAATGTTTCACTGCTATTCATTAAGTTTTCCAGTAATTTATCAGACAGTGTTGCATTGCTATTCATAAGGTTTTCCAGTGTCCAGTTTGTTCAGAAGTGGATGACCCTGTCCTTCTTTCCAATCTGTCTAAGTCTGAATGCTCTGCTGAAACCTATACACCATTGCTGACTCTGCTGATATTTGAAATACTGATGGCATAGCCTCCAGACACACAACAACACACAAGCCACCACAGTGTGACAAGCAGTCCAAAGGGTGGTGGAAAATAACTGAACTATTATAAATATTATGAAACTCTTTGCATTCTATTTTTAAAGGTTATCCTACATTTCATTAAGTTTTGACAAGTTTTGCTTAAATAATTTGATGAATATTATCAAATATAAGTATATGTACCTTACAGATAATACATCTTTACTAAATCTAATGGGGGTATAAGATAAATTTTCATCATTGTAAGTAGTATGCGTGCAAATGCAAATTTTGTGAATTCATATTAAATGGCTATATAATTCACAGACCTTAAAAGTTCTCTCTAGTAGGTAGTTTGTCTTAATGGGGTCAAATGATAATTTTTAAAATTTTCTTTTAATAAAATATAATTTAGGTCACATTTTTAGAAAGTACATCATCTTTAAAAATGGGAAGGAATCTTTTAAATATAAAGAGAATAACAACAACAAAATGCTTTGCTTTTTTATATGTTAAACTGTATCATTTCTTCATGGAGAGTTTTATTTACCACTAACATTTAACCATTTTCTACATAACTACAAGATACAAAGGAAAAACTTAGATTCTGGTAGCAGTTAAAAAAAATGCATTTAAATTTGAGGTTTGCCTTGCCAAAGATTAAGTAATTTATTTCCAATTCATATAATTTTTGATTGTGCAACCTAGGAGTTCTGGTGGCTTCGTAGTTAAAGCATTGGGCTGCTAACCAAATTCTGGTGTTTCAGAAACTCCTTGGGAGAAATATGAAGCATTCTGCTTCCTTAAAGATTTACAGCCTTGGAAAACCTATGGGGCAGTCCTACTGTGTCCTATAGAGTAACTATGAGTCAGAATCAACTTGATAGCAGAGGGTTTGTTTCTGAAACATAATTTATAGAGACATTATATGTTAAATAGTTAGATAACATACTATATGTTAGATAGATAGTTTGAGTGTTGAATAGTCAAATAATGGAAGTATTGTACACATATATAACACTTAAGGCCCACTGTACACTCTGTGAAATACCCCTTAAATGATTTTGACATTGTATGAAAATAATATAGTAAACATGTTTGTATATATTCTATTCACATATATCAAAGTGATCCCTCACACACACACACACACACACACACACACAGATCTGGCTCTCCTTTAGTGTCTGGAGCCTTGGGTTTATAAGCTTGTGTCTGCAATTGGCTGGCTCTGAAAACACTGCCTCTCAGAGCATCCCTGGGGAGCTGGATAAGAATTGGAAGTCCAGAGGAACAGAGCTCAGTAGCTGTAGCCCAGTGTCTCCCTGCCAGCACTGACCTACCAGGTCAGGTAGAGCACACCTCAGAGGCAGCCACAGGAGCAGTGGCTGTCCCCACAGCTCTAGCATCTCTGCTTGTGGACTGTAACCTGCAGCCAGGCCTGGGCAACTGTGGTAGCCAAGCCATGGCTGCTGAAGCACCAGAAAATTGATGGCTTCCCCTCCTTGTGGTGTCCTCCCAAGCAAGCCGTTTCTCCCACCTCATGAATATATACGCTGTCGGATATTGCCCAAACTGGTATTATGTAGGGCAAAACTGTATTATGTATAGGCTAATGATAGTGTAAAATGAACATATTACAGAACTGAGCTATGATTCTAGTAAATACTAGAATAATATTTTAACATGACAAATGAAACATATCAAATGAACTTATTTTTGAATTTGAATCACTAGCATTCAAAGCTATGATATTAATTAATAGTTAAATGCATTCAACCTCAGAGATTGAAAAGAATAAAATGAAGGGTATTTATCTTAATTTAATTAATTAATAATGCAAATGACAATAAGGTTATTTATACACTGATGATTCAAAATTGATTTAAAATTATTAAAATAGTTTTTGAGAGACAATTTCAAATTTCTAAAAATTTAGACTAAAAACTCCAGTATTGAGCTATATATAATTAACATAAAAATTTTAAAAACTAGCTGGAATTTAGTCTCAATTTTACTTTTTTCTATTCACTCCTTCAAATGTCATATATTAAAGTATGCACTTAAGTATTTTTGTATTTGTGTGTGTGTGTGTGTGTGTGTGAAGCATGTTTTACATCTTTATCTGCGTATAGATGTATCTATCAATCACCATGCTATGTGGTTGTTGTTATGTGCCCTCACGTTTACTCTGACTCACAATGACCTTAAATAACAGAGTAGAACTGCCCCATAAAATCTTCTAAGTTGTGAACTCTACTGGAATAGATCACCAGTTCTCTTCTCCCATAGAGTACCTAGTGAATTCTAACCACCAACATTTTGGTTAGCAGCCAAGAGCTTTAACCATTGTACCTCCAGAACTCCTGTCATCATGCTATAACTGACTTTCGTAATTCAGTCAGTTAAGTCTCTCTTTTGCCCCTTACTTCTTTTTTTCTGTTTTTATTTACACCGTAGTGAACACAGTATATATGACTCACAGGCAGAAAGTAATACACACAGAACATAACTTTATCCTTTAAAATATCTTAAATAAATATTAGAAACAAGTTAAAAATAAATATGTCCTTAACTAAAATGAAGGATGGAAATATTAAACGCAGAATGTACAGTGCAATATTCAGTAGGAGAAGAGGCAATCTTTCATGATCGTAAAAAAAATTAATATACAAAGAAAACATCATTGTTAAACATGTTACTGCACTGAAAAAAAAAAAAGTTAACTACATGGAGAAAATTTACTGAGAAATATAAATAGATAATACAAACAAAATGCCACTAAAATATTTTAACATTCCCTTCTCACGATTTTGAGGAGCTCTGGTGGCATAGTGGGTGGCTGCTAACCCAAAGGTCAGGGTTCAAACCCACCAGCTGCTCTTCTTCTGTAAAGATTTATAGCCTCACAAACCCAATGGGGGTCACTATGAGTTGGAATGGACTCGATCGTAGTGAGTTTGGTTTATTGAGTCTCACAATTTTATTGCATGTTGATTCAAAAGAAAATAATGTCATAACTTATTTTAATAATACAATTGAAAATTTTAGTTAAAAATATGCAATTTTCTATACAGTAATATATATATATATATATATATATATATGTAATATATATACATGTAGTATAAACTTATTTCTTTGTTGATTTAGAGAGAGACAAACATAAATAACTGAAAAAGGGAGCTACTCTTTTTCATACAGAAAAAGCAAAGTTTACTTTTATGATCAAGTGATAGTAACAAAAATTGATATGTGCCAAAATACAAAAAGAAGCACAATAAATTTCAAAAAGTACAACCATTCTAGATCACATTCTCTGACCTCAAGTAAACATTAAGGCAAATATATAATAAAATAATGACTCCCAACTAAATAATATAAATAAACAAATTAAAAATTATATTCCAACTAATTTTGGGAGCTCTGGTAGCACAGGGGCTAAGGCACTTGACTGCTAACCAGAAGGTAGGCAGTTCAAACCCACCAGCCACTCCTTGGAAGGAAGATGGTGCAATCTACTTTTGTAGTGATACTGCCTCAGAAACCCAAGGAGGGGTCGCTATGAGTCAGGTCTGACTCGATGGCACGTAACAACAACAATCTTGGGTTTAATAAAAATAAAATATAAAATTAGAATTTCCAAGGTACCAACTCAAAACAATAGATATTAAACTAAAACATATAAGATGCATAAATAACATATAAAGAAAAATGTACATCTATATGATTTAATACTAGAAATATCTTGACATAAATTAACCTAGCCATTTGGTGTAGCAAATCAAAACCTGAGCAATACAGTAAATAAAAGGAGACTTGCTTCCTGCCCAAGACTGATTGACCTGTTCTTTGCAAACAGAATTTTCATTTGGAATGTGGAAGGTGAGTCCAGCTTAGTAAAGTCAGTGTCCATAAGCTTTGTCGCTAGGCTAGCTTTGTACTACAATTTTAACTATTTACACTCCAGGTAAATAGTTACTATTTCATATATGAAGATGACATTTTAATGTTAAAAAATACCTAGACCCTTTACATAACAGAAAGTAAAATAACAATTAATGGAGAGAATGGTGACAACTTAGAAGGAATTCAATAATGCTTTAAAACTAATCTATTTTCATAATAACAATGATTTATCCCTATAATAACAAAAAGTAGCATGTGTGTGAAACATGTACTTAGGTTAGAGACGGTGGTTGGTATACAAATAGTTTTGTAGATTTTTTTCAATAATCATTTTGCCCTCCAGATATCTGTGCTTGACAATTTATTGCATGAGAATTGGCTGTATGAGAAAGCTAATTCAGAGGTGCTATTGAATTAGCCTTTAACACAAACAGTAATTCACTAAGCTGTGTTCAGGTTGCCTAGAAGAATGAACTATGTTTCAAATTTACATCTAGGGAGCAGTTTACACAGAAGACCAATTCTTGCTTCTTGTATGCTCAGCAGAACAAAGCTGGCATTTCGAAGTATTCCCAGACCCCAAACTAAAACCATGTTAAAACAACAAATCAAGCAAAGTAAAGCAGCTATATACTCATTGAGTATCTACAATGTAATTAAATAAAAAGCAAATTTAGACAATTAAATGTTCAGTTAGCTTATGTAGCTATTATACTATCTATTTTTGAACCGAAATGGACAAGTAGAATGGAGAAATACAGGATTTTTATGTAATTTTACCAGTAAAATTATTTAGATCTATATATCAATTTAGGAGCTCTGGTAGCATAATGCCTAAGGCACTTGACTGCTAACTAGAAGGCTGGTGGTTCAAACCCATCAGCCACTCCTCAAAAGGAAGGTTGGGCAATTTACTTCCGTAGTGATACTGCCTCAGAAATCCAAGGAGGGGTCGCTATGAGTTGGGTCCACTCCACGGCACATAACAACAACAATATATATATAAATTTACCACAAAATTTCGTAATATACCTTAGATATGTCTGGCTGATATGTTTTGGCTCTATGCAGAAATATTTATTACGATATAACTGACTAAAAATGACTTGTTATAATCTGTTAAATGTATTTTATTGTTGTTTTAAAATTATCTCTTTCAAGTAACTTTATTATAATGGAGTCCTCTCTCTCTCTCTCTCTCTCAATTTGTTTCAACACAGTAGTGAAAGTCCTTTGAACTACCTTGCCTCCAAATAACACATACCTATTATCGTTAAGGGAGCTCTGGTAGCATAGGGGCTAAGGCACTTGACTGCTAACCAGCAGGCTGGCGGTTCAAACGCACCAGCCACTCCACGGAAGAAAGATGAGGCAATCTACTTCCGTAGTAATACTGCTTCAGAAACCCAAGGAGGGGTCGCTATGAGTAGGGTCTGACTCAACAGCACATAACAACAAAAAATTATCGTTAAAACAATAAGACACCCCAGTGAAGCCATGCTCAGATAATTCAAGTTTAGGAAGAACCTTGAGCCACAATGAGAACAAATTAGGGAGTACAATGAGTTCATTTGTAAGTGAATATTAAATCTGTTTTAAATTAAATTATTACTCTAAATTTATTTCATTAAATACAACCTTTTGACAAAGATTTTAAATTTGTATTTTGGCTTATATATGTTTTTAATTTCTTCTATTTTTCTCTTTATTTTCAAAAGAGCAAATGTACATAGATAAATTTCATTAAATATATCTTAAAGTTAAATGTAAGCATTATCTAATGAGTAACTTAACAGGTATACTTGGCCCTAAAAGAGGTAACTTATAATCAAGTAATGTGTGAAACACTTCAAATTGTCATGGACAGAAAATGCATAAATGTATTATTGATATATAAAAAAACAAATCTCTTACTTATCTCTCAGGCATTATTCATTTAAATTGCCATTCTATTAACCTTAGAAACTGTCCTTTCATTCCTAAGACTGACGGCTGGTCATAGACTTTTCATTAAAGGCTGTCTCCAAAGTCAAAAATTTGCTGTTAATTAGTGTTTCTTTTTCTTTTTAATTGTAAAACCTAGTAAGGACTTGAACATTCATAAAAGGCTTCCTTTCCATTTGAATTAATAATTGTGTAACTGACTTCATCTTTACTATGAAACATAATACAACTATAAACCCATTGCTATTGAGTAGTTCAGACTTATGGGGACCCCTATTGCATTTCCAGGGTAGTAAATCTTCATGGAAATAGATTGCCTCTTCTTCCTTTCTGAGAGTGGATGGTGGGTTTGAACCGTCAACCTAATGATAAGTAGTCAAATGCCGTAGGCACTGCCCCACCAGAGCTTTTTAATACAGCTATAAGAATTAATAAAAAATTAATATAATAAATTAAAAATTCATAAAGCATATATTATAATAATGAAATCTGGTTTTTTGCCTCCAAAGGTAAAACTGAGATTTTGTACAAAATCACTATTTCTGTACCAACTAATTTGACATGTATTTTGATTATGCCATAAATATTAACTAAAATGTATTTATTACATTGTTATAAAATATATTGCTATTGTTAGTTGACATAGAGTTGATTCTAACTTATGTTGACCCCATGTGTGCAGAGTCAAACTACTTCCTACAGTTTTCAAGGCTGTGACCTTTCAGAAGCAAACAGTTATAAAGTATATTAATATCACAAGATTTTGTATGCTTAATACCATGGGATTCTTTTCTTAGTTCATGAAAACTGAATCCCAAAGAGTCACAGGAAAAATAGATACCGAGTAACATCTGCTAAGGTGCTTAAATATTTTTCTATGCTATCCTCCTTCTTAAATATTTATACAAAATGTTATTTAAAGGTGTAAAATAAAATTTGACCATTTATATGAGAATTTCCAAGCAGATTGTAAGGCCCACGACAATAGTGTTCAGGTTGTCTTGTTGAATATTAATTCTCTGAACCTAGCATAGATTTCAAATTATTACTAATTTGCTGTAAATTAGAAAATCTCTGCTTGCTACTCCAGTCAACATATTTCCTTTTTAAGACCCAGTAGGTCTCTTGTCTTCTATTAACTCTTTCCAGAAAAGTCTAATTTGTACCTTCCTTTTATTGCACAGGAATAATTACCCTCTCCTCGGAAGGAAGATTGGGCGATCTACTTCTGTAATGATACTGCCTCAGAAACCCAAGGAGGAGTTGCTATGAGTCGGATACGACTGAACGGCAATGAGTTGGTTGGTTGGTTTGCTTATTTGATAATGGGATAATAAGATTATTGGATAGGACCTTATATCATTACCTTTAGTCCTGGTTATCCATAATTTAATCATATTATTTAATGTTGTTAGATTGATGATTTTTTTTTTTTTTTTTTTTTTTTTTTCATTTTCAAGGGCAGGGTCAGCAAAAACAAGGGAAATCCTCAATGAGATGAGATAGATTGAGTAGAGCTACAACAATGGGCTCAAGCATGCCATTGATCATGAAGGAGGGGCATACACACACACACACACACACACACACAAACGTTGCCTTTTAGTGAATTCTGACTCATAGTGACCCTGTTGGGCAGAGTACAACTACCCCATGTCGTTGTTGTTGTTATGTGCCGTGGAGTCGGAACCAACTCATAGCGACCCCTCCTTGGGTTTCCGAGGCAGTATCGCTACGGAAGTAGATTGCCACATCTTCCTTCCGAGGAGTGGCTGGTGGGTTTGAACCGCCAGCATTCTGGTTAGCAGTCAAGTACTTTAGGCACTATGCTACCAGAATTCCCACAACTGCCCCATAGGATTTCCAAATCTAAATCTTTAGAGAAGCTAACCGTCACATCTTTCTCATGCAGAGCTACCAGTTAGTTCGAACTGCTGACGTTCCAGTTAAACCAGAAAAAACAATCACTGCCAGCGAGTTGACTGAGACTCATAGTGACCCCTCCTTGTGTTTCCTAGGGGGCATCTCTATAGAAGTAGATTGCCCAATCTTCCTTCCAAGGAGTGGCTGGTGGATTTGAACCACCAGACTTCTGGGTAGCAGTCAAGTGCCTTGGGCATAACATTGTACAGAGCAGCTGCATAAATTGATTCCCATCAAGTCTATTCCAACCCATCACAACCGTATAGAACATAGTAGAACTGCCCTATAGTGTTTACAAAGCTGTTATCTTAAAAAAAGCAGACTACTATATCTTTCTCCAGCAGAACCCTGGCAGGTTCAAACCATTAACGTTTCCATTAGCAGCCAAGCCCTCTAACCACTGCACCACTAAGACTCCTTAGGTCCCTTTCATAGAAGGAGAGAATTGTATCACTGAAACATGCGGGGGGTTAGGGGAGAATCAAATTCACTACCATCGATTGGATTCTGACTAAGAGTGACCCCCACTGGATTTCCAAGGCTATACATCTTTACAGAAGCAGATTGCCCCATCTATCTTATGTGGAGCAGCCAAATCCCTTAAGCACTACACCACTGGATCCGCCATTGCCCTCTTATTCACATAGGACTGACGTCTTCCATTTAAAATTTTCTGAAGCACCATTTTTTTAAAGCAACTTATTTGATATCTCAATGAAATGCATTTTCCTCATTTTGCAAACCCTTATGGAAAAAGTGTCCATTTCTCTGAAAGTGGAATCTTAATGATAATAATAATAATGAGAAGAATATGTATTTCAGGGTTTTGTTCTATTGAAAATAGGATCTCTATGAGTTGGAACTGACTGAATGGCACCTAACAACATATGTAACTAATGAACATTGGTTTGTTATTATGTAAAAATAATTATATTATATTCTGTATGTGTATGTATGTGTAAATTTTGCTATCAGAAAAGTTTAAAATTCAGTGAAGAAAGTTTTTCTTTTAATTTACTGTGATATTTCAAAAGACAAAATAAGAGTATGTGTTTGTATTTGCGTTTTCCTGTGTATATATATCAGTATATAAAATCTATAACCAAACAAACAAACAAACTCACTGCCATCGAATGGATTCCAACTCATAGCAAGCACCCTTTGGTTTTCCAAGGTGGTAAAAGTTTATGGAAGTAGATTGCCCAGTCTTCCTTCCACAGAGTGGCTGGTCGGTTTGAACCACCAACCTTCTGGTTATCAGTCAAATACCTTAGGCACTATGCCATCAGAGATCCTTACAGTATTACAGGGGTTCTTACTAAAAAAACAGGTAGCATAGGCTTTAAGTTAAAGCTATGTTTGTGTTCTATGAAACTTTCTAGCTTTATTTTTGTTGTGCCACAATTGCCTAATAATAAAGAAAAAGCACAATAGCTATCTCCATATTTGTAATTAATTTAAATGAAATAATTTAAGTAAAACATTAAGCAAAATAAATGCTTGGCACAGTGAGAATGCAATGCAAGATATTTATTGTTCTTCTTTTTTTTTTGTTCCTTAAATGTTTTAACTAGTTTCAAAGTATTTAGAAATAGAATGTCTTCTTTTGTTCTAGCAAGTCCTTAAAGAATCACTTTCAATATAAAAAATGAAATTCTTTTTTACAATGATACATTATTGAAACTTCATATTATTATATAGAGTTATAAGGAGATTATTTTGAAAAAAGCTAATTTTGAAATGTTAAAAATCTAAATCCCAGCAATTACAGTATTTTCAGATAATGTCCTCATTTGCAGCATTATTTATTATGCATAATATTGCTGCAACTGAAATACTAGAGTAACCTCTGTTCTTTGTTAGATAATTTAATTTCCCTCAAATACATTTGATATAATGAGATTCAAATATTATATATAAGTAAGCTAAATCAGAACATATGCTTGAACATTCATATATATAGAAAATCATAACATTTAAAATACAATTTCTTTACATTTTGCTGTCATGATTTTCATCTCTAATAAGCCTGATCTTTTGCAAGAGATTGAAGAAATGAAATAGAAAAAGTCCCAAAATTTAGTTTTTCACAAAAGTTTGCATAAATGTTTTCAAAGTTAATGTCCATACTTACTACTACTGTTACTACTTAATACCATTGACTGGACATGAATAAGGCACTAAACCGTAAGGAAGGAGCCCTGTCAGCAAGGTGATTGAGAGCTCACCTGCCAACAAAAAGGTCAGCAGTTGGGACCCACAGGAGATAGATGGGGCAGTCTGTTCCATAGAGATGCCAGCCTTGGAAACCCTACAGGGCAGTTCTATTCTCCTACAGGGTTGGTATGAGCTGGAATCAACTCAGTGGCAGATAGCAACAACAAATTGCTATTAGGAACAAATTTAAAAGATATTTTTCCTTCCCATGGTTTACATTTGTTTAATTATGAAATACAGTAAGCAGTGATTTTAATAATTTCTGAACCTATTAAAGCATTGTCAACATGAGTTGTAATAGTAATCTGGTGAAAATACTTGCATTTAGTAATATGTGTTCTCAAGAATATACATATTTGTGTTAAAAAGAAATAATTTTACAAACTTGGTAATGAATAATTGTTAAGTATTTTGTTTGTTTAGTTTTATTTATACATTGGCATAGTGGATACAACAATGGGATCAAGCATAGTGAGGATTTTGAGGTTGGTGCAGAACTGGGCAGTGTTTCATTCTGTAGCACATTGGGTCTCTATGAGTCAGAACCGACTCAATGACACCAAATAACAGTTTTATGTAAACATTATCATTGCTATTACTAGTTATTT
>NW_006922122.1:1747746-1748286 GCF_000298275.1 Orycteropus afer afer
TTGGTTTCCCTTTTCTTTGTTGAAGAGGATCTGTGCAATCCTTCTGCCTAGTCCACCATCTTGCCGGAACTCTGTCGCCCTACTGAATTCTAATGTGACCTTGAAATATACTTGATATTGAATAATACATTTCAAGATTTTGTTGTTATTGTCATCTGAGAAACATCTCTGAGAGTGTTCTGGATTGTCAGTCATGTGACTGAGGTGGAAAATTTCAAGTCAGAATTTATCTCTAGCAGAAAATGACATCTTCACACTTCAGCTCACTGATACTTGTTTTTGATTATTTAATTAACAACCCATTTATCAAATTCTCTATTATCTTCTACAAAACTTGGCCACAGTTCATTAAATTTAGTTTACAAAGAGTATTCACATCATTTTGTTTTTCTTCTGAAAATTACATAGGAGACTAAAGCTGCATTATATTGAAATAAAATGTAGAGCTAAAATTCTAGGGAACAGCTGTTTATTATTTACCTGAAGAAATCTCAGTTTCTTGTATGGAGTATAGGGGGTTGTTGTTGTTGTTGTTAAGTG
>NW_006922122.1:1749061-1752002 GCF_000298275.1 Orycteropus afer afer
GCATATCTCAGGTTGTTAATGATTCTTCCTCCAATCCTGATACCACGTTTTTCTTCATATAGTCCAGCTTCTCGGATTATTTGCTCAGCATATATATTGAGGAGTATAGGGGGAGATTTAATAAAATCAAAGGTTAACTATTTTAAAGAATCACTGTGGTTCAATAGGCGATATTTAATTTATAATGTGTGCTTCATTCTTAGTCTATAAATATTAATAGCTTCCTATGTTTGCCTTCTAGGACATAGCATGATAGTAATAGAAATTTGTGAAACATTATTTTGGCTTTTGTTGGTAACAGTTACACTTGGAATAAAACAAATCCAAATTTTACAATACACTCAGTCACAATCCCTGAGAATTTTTCCCCCCTAAGTTTATAGAACAGTATAACAATTTCTGTGCAACAAAGAAAAGTCTCCTTAATTGTTGGTTCAAGATTACATTGTGCTATTTTATTATAGAGCAAGATAATGCTTATCTAATTAATAAGAATGCATTCAGAGTTGATATAAAACTAATAAGATTTCCCCTAAAGCAGTATTACACCATAAAGAGAATTGATTATTATTCAGCTCAGACTAATTATTTCGAACCTTTGTATAACACACATATTTATGGCCATGAATATTGAGTTGTTTGTTTTACCTGAATTCTGCTGATCTCTAACTGCCACACTTTCCTGTCTTTGTTACTTGACCTTAACCTCTATTTAACATCTCTAGTCCTTTTAAACATCTCTAGTCCTTTTAAAGGGAGCTCTGGTAGCGTAGTGCCTAAGGCACTTGACTGCTAATCAGAAGGCCGGTGTTTCAAACCCACCAGCCACTCCTAGGAAGGAAGATGGGGCAATCTACTTTCGTAGTGATACTGCCTCGGAAATTCAAGGAGGGGTCGCTATGAGTCAGGTGCGACTCGACAGCACATAACAACAACCAACCAGTACAATCAACAACAACCACCACAACAACAATCCTTTTAAAATTATTTTCAGAATCTTGGGCACCTTACCAACCTCCAGACACTCTTTTAAGTGCCCTCAAATTCTCAGAAGTAGACATACAAGGACTCTTTCTATATCTAAGAGATTTTGATCACCTGACAGCACATTTTAGAAAAAGACTAAGAAGGACTTAAAGAACTTTGCTAAATTCACCTTGGAATAGCAAATGCAATTTGTGTCTGGATTAGAGAGAAGGTCACTATTAATCTATATGTCTCTTCTTTTACTCGATGTAATTATTTATTCAGTTAAAATATATATTGTGAGCATAGCATGTTTTGGTACAGAATCTCTAGGAAGACTAAATGGGATTTGCCTTGACACAGATTTGTTTGGCTCAGTAGAAATAAATCTGGGAGGAGTATTACCTACATTGGGGGCTATCACTTTGGATTCCTTTCCTCCCTAGAAAAGATATTTAAATATATAAAAAAGTGGTAATTCATAACTTGCTTAATACTGAGCAAGGTAATCACAAGGCCCTTCTATATGCTGTATAGACCGTTTCAGTTTGGGGAGAAGGTAAAAGAATAAAAGGGATTGATTGTCACATTCCATAAATGTCCCATTGTTAGCATTTCTAGAAATTAATCTTGGATACCTTGGAAATAATGTTTTTGTTTTTACCAATTTTCAGTATATTGCCTATAATCCATCATAGTTAATAAATTCCCATGTATTTAGCTTTTCAATTTAAGGACTGCTGAATTATCATATTAGGTAGTTTATATGCCAAACCACTGGGATCTGCCTAAGAAGGGCTTTGGTAACTTCACCGTGGAAAAGCAAATGCAATTTTTGTCTGAATTAAAGAGAGAGTGACTATTAATCTAAACCTCTTTTCTTTTACTTTTGATATAATTATTCAGTTAAAATATTTATTGTGAGCATACTGTGTCAGTGAATTAATAAATGTTAGTACACATGTGTATTATATGTAATTTTCTAGTTATGTGTGTGTAATTTTCCTACTGCTGTAAATTAACTGTATTGCAATGCCATTTTGTGGTAGGAAATATGAAATTATCACCAAAAGATATGTATTTTCTTTTAATCATACTGAGGTATCATATGTAAGTATGAACAGGCTAATGACATCAAGGAAATCTGAATTCCAGTTGATACCAGTTTGTCTTATTGGTCTATTATTCAAGACCATCCATCCTAGTTTTCTTGATCCCTAGATGCCTATTCTAGATTTCAGTAAATCTCTCATTTTGTACAACTAAGTATAAAACAAACACTAAAGAAATTACCCAGGGAAACTTCAAAAACTTTCATAGGCACTGAAGGAAATTTCTAAAAATACTCTCTTCTTGCATCTTTATTATTACCATGCTACCTGGGTGGATCTATCCCATCTTTCTAAAATTATGCTTGATATGCAATAATCAAAAAAGCAAACTCACTGCCATGGAGTCAATTCCAACTCATAGCAATCCCATTGGGTTTCCAAGCCAGCAAATCTTTACAGAAGTAAATTGCCCCATCTTCCTTCCACAGAGTGGTTGGAGGATTTGAACCACCAAACTTCTAGTTAGCAGGCAAATGCCTAACCAACCAATTGCTTGACATGCAACAAGTCAGGGAAAATATTTACATAGATAGATTAGTTATAAATATTTCAGCACACAAACCTACTAATCTTTTTACTATCTTGGGTTCAAGTATATAAGATTAGCTGACTTTTTCTTCCTATTCTTCCTTCAACCTTTTTCAATGAATACAAAATCAATTACCAGTTAAGCTTCATGTGTTCATAATGTTATAGGTAAACAAACAGAATTGCTCTCTAAGAGTCAGTAAGAATGGTGACATGTAAACACAGTATAACGAAGTATTACCTTCTCTGACTTACTTCTGAATGATCTTATAACCATGTGCTTAATGAGTAAAATACTACCATTTTTGTACAAACATTCATATTTTTAATTTAAA
>NW_006922122.1:1752112-1756736 GCF_000298275.1 Orycteropus afer afer
GGTTCAAACCCACCAGCCACTCCTCGGAAGGAAGGTTACGCAATCTACTTCCTAGAGATACCGAATCGGAAACCCAAGCAGGGGTCACTAAGAGTCAGATCCGACTCCATGGCAGTGGTTGTGTTTTGTTGGTTTTAGTCACTGTATTGATAAGAGAAAGATCATGCAAGATAAGATAATCAGAATTACAACAAGACCCTTACTTTTATCAAACACAGTATTTAAAATAAATAAATAACAACAAATAAATATACATTTATTCTTTTAAGCTATTAATAATCACAGATGTTACAGAAAAATTTCCCACAGAAATTTCTCTAGTTTATTTCTAATATCAAACAATTATTTTTATAATGATTTATCAGGAAGAAATATAAGTGATTTTTTTTTAAATACGAAGACTTGAGATTACCCAATTAACACTTTCAATCACTTATATTACCTGTTTTGAAAAAAAGAGAAAACAAAATTACCATTGGACTATGGTCTGCTTTCTGTGTATAAGGAAAAGCCTTGGGAATGGTCTCTAGCCTATGGCATGCTTGGACCCTGCATGTAGCTGAGTTGTTGCTCATCAGCCTGCTATGCTCTGCCGATCTTGGGACTTACAATGGACTTAAGTTAATGGCCTGCCATGTGGTTTGATAACATTAGGACTGTGCCTTATTACTTGTCAACCTTGGGGTTTCTCAGCCTCAGCACCTAGCAGTTGTCTGAGTGAAGAAACACCTCTAGCTCCAATGGGCTGGGAGCAGGAGGCAGAGCTGGATCCCAAGTTTGAGGGGCTTTCACCCAACCCCTAGAGCCTGGCACTTTGAACTTGGTCTTAAAGCCTCCAAATTGTCAGAATAAACTCTTGTTTGTTAAGGCCATCCCATTTGTGGTATATTTCTTGTCAGAGCGGCACTAGGTAACTAGAACAACTCTTGTTTTAAAAAATTAAGACCAAACAAACAAAAAAAGTCCTCTAAAAATATTAACATAGTGGCAGAGTTTTCTATTGCATATGTTTATTTTTCTTTTCGTAAAATTTTAACCACTGGTAGCAGGTTGTTCAAAAACTTTGGGCTTAGGTGTCTAATCTTAAAAAAATAAAATGGTAATTTTGCAGTCAAATGCCTTAGGCACTATGCTAAAATACATGTAGTTGAAAAAACTGTTTGTTTATAATTCAAATACCTATATTATTACATGTATACAGTGCTACACATTATTTGTATAGAGAAATAAAAAAGAAAATATGTGATTCTTCTCATAGCAGAAATTTAGGCAGTAGAAAATACCCACTTATTTAAAAATAGACTTCTAGAAAGAGTATATTTAGGGAATCTAGGAGTTAGAAGGGACCTCATAGACTTTCTAAAACAACCATTCATTTGATATTTTAATCTCCTCAACAGCTTCTTAGCCAAGCAATCATTTCATCTCTCTTTGAACACCTGTTGCGACCAGCAACACCACATACTGCCTGCCAAAACAGTGTCTAGTGTCCCAATTATTTTAAGTTAATGTTTGCTTTATATTGAGCCAAATACATTCACATCAGCCTCTACTTATTAATCCTTTTGAGCACTGAAAGAGAAATAATCCCTCTTATCTTAGTAGACTTTAAATAATCAATGATAATTATTAATTATTATATTTCCCATTTCCACCCACAGAGCACAATGCACATACACACATATACATGCATGTGCTATTTCATCTTTAAGAGAAATGTCAAAGGAAAATGGGTTTATGAACTGGTGGTACACAACTTTAGCACATTGACTGGACCTCTGTGTATATGCCTGTTTTGATTACCTATGCCAATCTAACAGAAATACCACAAATGAGATGACTTTAACAAACAGGAGTTTATTCTCTTACAATTTTTGGAGGCTATAAGTCCAAGTTCAAAGTGCCAGGCACTAGGAGCTATTTGAAAGTCCCTCAACCTTAGGTTTCAGCTCTGCCTCCTGCTCCCAGAGCACTGAAGCTGGAGGCTTTTCTTCCCTCAGCTGCTGGTTGCTCAGGCTGATAAATTGACAGCAGGTCAATTCAAATCCATTAAAAGTCCCAAGATCAGCAGAACATGGCAAGCTGCTAAACAACGACTCAGCTACTTGCAGGGTTCAAGTGTTCCTTAAGCTAGAGACCATTCCCAAAGTTGTTTCTCATATATGGGAAGTAGACCATATCCCTAAAGCAGCTACTCAGCTGCTCCAGTAGATTACACCATGTGGGTAATTACCAATATCACCATGGGGAATAACTACATCCAGCTGCCCAGCCACTCAACCAAGCCAGCCAAGTTAACAACAAGCTTAACAACCACAATGTCCTAAATCATTTTTTTTTAACCCAGTTGCCAACCTGTCAACTCAGACTCATGTCGAACCATGTTACAAAGTAGAACTACTCCAATGGATTTTCCTTTATGTGGTGTTTATTGAAGCAAGTTGGCCAGGCTTTTCTTCCACAATCTCACTAGGTGGGTTCGACTTACCACCTTTAGGTTAGAAATGAAACACAAATTGTTTGTGCCACCTAAGGACATTTTGCATATGTCCCAGTGGACCATAGGATCCACGTATATGTTAGTACAACAAAACATAAACTAAATAAGCAAAACAACTTCAGACTTGACATTGGTAAAAAGTATAGATATCAGCTCATCTACTCCATCACATGATCTGTTAACTATGAGCATGTTTATTTCATACTTCCTTGTTTTACTTTCTTGTTTCCTTTTCTTGGGTTTCTTAAGTTATCCTGTCCACTCAAGTGTTGAAACTAATGTATTATATCTGGTTATACTTTAAACATGTTATCAAGATATTAACATGTTTAACAGTACAGCTAGTTTATTTCTTATTTATCAGAATTTCATGATAGGCACCAAATTTAAAAAAAAAAAATTCCCATCTAATCTAAAAAGTTAACATAGAATCAAAAAGTCCAAATACCTTTAATTTTGCTTTTATTTTAAAAGGGACAAATATGAGAAAGACAATATTTTAATGTATTGGAGCAATGCTTATCATTGGAGAGCATGGATTGTAATTGAAATCACAACCAGTACTTTCAAGAAACTTAGCTCATAATAGAGAAGAGATAGCACACATGCAGAAAATGTATTTCAAAATAAAAGCAGCAACTGTGGTCAAAAACTGAAGAGGAACATTCTGACATAGGGTCACCATTAACAGGAATATTCGTGAAATGGAACAAGTGAAAGTTTGAGAAAGTGATCAATACATGCTTATGTATATATTCTACCAGCAAAATAGGAGCTCTGGTAGCATAGTGCCTAAGGCACTTGACTGCTAACCAGAAGGCTGGCGGTTCAGACCCACCAGCCATTCTTCATAAGGAAGGTTGAGCATTTTCTTTCCGTGGTGATACTGCCTCAGAAACCCAAGGAGCGGTCGCTATGAATTGGGGCCGACTAAACGGCACATAACAACAACAACAACAACGACAAAAATAGCAAAATTGCCTTGGAGCAATGGTGAATCAACCAATTGGAACATAAAGTGAAAAATACAACAACAAACAGTAGTTTGGGGAAAGGCATCCAAAGTCAAAATGGTAGAGGATAGCATAAAAAGAATAGATGACATTTCCAAAAGAAACAAATTATGTAAAAATACTAGACCAAGGTTTTCATTATTTTCATGAAGTTAACAATGAACATTAAGACATAGTTGCTGGCGTCTGTGATCTGTCTAGATAGATTGATAGATCATAGATAGATAGATAGATAGATAGATAGCATTGAGTTCAACTCCAACTCATGGTAACTTGAAAAAAAAAAGTCACTACCATGAAGTCAATTCTGACCCTTAATGACCCTCTGGTGACTATATTCAACAAAATGAAAAGTTATCCAGTGCTTGATCATTTTCACAATCGCCAGAATATTCCTTTGTTTTGTCTATTGTGTCAGTCCATCTCACCAAGAGTCTTTCTTGCTCATGCCTGTCCTCTACATCACCAAACATGATGACTTCCTCCAAAAGATGTTGCCTCCGGATAACATGATCAAAGCCAGTGAGACAAACCAGCCCCACAGTACATAAACTAACAGATGAATGGTGGGGTCTGTCTATAGGGTCATGCAAGATCATTGGAATAAGGACAAATAGCAGAATTTCGGAGAACTACATAGAGATTAAAATATCAACTTAACATACTTTATTTGGGGAGAAATCATGTTATTTCACACTGAGCAGGAGGTTTTCTAAGAGGAAAGGAAAATACAGTGACACAATATTTCTTAACATCTAAAACAACTACTTCCTATATCTGATTGAATCTAAGATGCAATTTACTATACCAATTGTTGTTGTTGTTGTTGTCATTTGCCATCGAGTAGGCCCCTGACTCCTAGCGAACCCTCCTTGGGTTTCTGAGGCAGTTATCACTACAGAAGTAGGATTGCCCAACCTTCCTTCAGAGGAGTGGCTGGTGGGTTTGAACCGCCAGCCTCCTGGTTAGCAGTCAAGTGCCTTAGGCACTATGCTACCAGAGCTCCTTATACCAATTGTATGGCATATCAATATCTTCAGTGCAACTAAGATAAACCTCTTAATAAAAATGTAGTTGTAGGATTTTATAGGAAAACAGAATAGAGAAATTA
>NW_006922122.1:1757101-1769211 GCF_000298275.1 Orycteropus afer afer
TTCTGATTAGCAGTCAAACACCTTAAGCACTATGTCACCAGAGGTAAAGATAATACAGGGAAAGGAAATGAAGAACAGATTAAAGGAGATAAAGGACATGGCGCATGCTTCAAAGAATAAAAACCAAACCAAACCAAACTCACTGCAGTGCAGTCAGATCCCAACTCATAGTGACCCCTCCTTGGGTTTCCGAGGGAGTATCACTACAGAAGTCCATCCCCCAATCCTCCTTCTGAGGAGTGGCTGGTTTAGCAGACTTCTGTTTATCAGTTAAATGTCTTAGGCACTGCGCTACCAGAGCTCCTAGCTCACTATACTTTTGTTAGAGTGCCACGGTCAACGGAGAGAGCAAGAGACTCTGAGCTAAAAAGGATAGGAAGAGACAAGACTTCAGTGCACTGGACTAAAAATTTGAAGTAGATTTGATGGAGAATCACTGAATTTCTCATCTAAAGAAATGATGTGCAATTGTGGGTTCAAGAACACTGAAAATAATGTGAAAAAAAAATGTTTTTGATGGGTGAAGAGTAAAAAGTAAAAGACTGGTTGTCACTTTTAAAACAGACAAGAAGGAGATAATGAAGACGTAAAGAAAGACCATGTTATTATGAATAATAGATAGGAATCTATTTTAAAAACACTATAGATTTTAAATTAATAAATTTATCCTATATTTTCAGGTATTATATATACATATATGTATATATATAAAAAAAATAGTTAACAGTTTCCAGTATTGTGAAAGATTTATTGAAGTATGAAAAACGAAAATTCATTCAGAATATTAATGTGAGGTTGGATTTAGGATAAAAGAACAATGAAGAAGAATAGAGTATTGTGAACTAAATTCAACAATTTGAAAGACACTAATATTGCGATCCACCACTTGTCTGTCCGTTTATCATACTGTGGTGGCTTGTTTGTTGCTCTAAGGCTAGAGGCTATGACACCAGTATTTCAAATTTCTGCAGGGTCACCCACGGTGGACAGGTTTCAGTGTACCTTCCAGACTAAGATAGACTATTAAAAAGGACAAGGCAAACCACTTCAGAAAAAACTTGGCCAGTGAAAACCTTATGAACAGCAGTGAAATACTGATAAGATTACTGGAAAACTTTATGAATAGCTGTAAAACATTGATACAGTAACAGAATATGAGCCCCTCACTTTGGAAAGCACTTAAAATATGATGGTGATAGCTGCCTTCTCAACGTAGAAACACCTTAATGATGTGGAAGGAGTAAAGCTTTTGGGACCTCCATTTGCTGATTGGACATGACTCAAAATGGGAAGAAACAGCTGTGCACATGCATTAATAATCAGAATGTGAAATATATGCAGGATGAATGTAGAAAAATTGAAAGTTGTCAAAAATGAAATGGAACACATAAAGACTGATAACCTAGACATTAGTGAACTGAAATATGTTAATACTGGCCATGTTGCATCACACAATTATATGGTCTACTGTGCCAGGAATGACATATTGAAGAGGAAATATACTACAATCACTGTCAAAGAGAACACTTTAGGATCTATTCTGAAGTACAATGCTGTCAGTGATAGGATAATATCAATATGACTACAAGGAAGACAATTAATACCACTATTATTCAAACTTGTGTACCAACCACTTAAGTCAAAGATGATGAAATTGGATATTTTTACCAACATCTGCAGCCTGGAATTGACCAAACAAGTTGAAGCTGAAGAAAATTAAAACAAGTATATGACAGCCAAAATGCAATCTTGATTATATCCCACCTGAATTTAGAGACATTCTGAGGAATAGATTTGATGCATTGAACATGAATGACTGAAGACCAGACAAGTTGTAGGATAACATGAAGAATATCATACATGAAAAAAGAAAAATTTCATTAAAAAGTCAGAAAAGGAAGAATAGACCAAATAGATGTCAGCATAGATTCTGAAACTTGCTCTTGAATGGAGAGTAAAGCGAATAGAAGAAACAATGAAATAAAAGTGTTGGACAGAAGATTTCCAAGGGCAGCTCAAGAAGACAAAGTATAGTATTATAATGAAATATGCAAAGACTTGCACTTAAAAAAACAAAAGGGAAGAACACACTCAGCATTTCTCAAGCTGAAAGAACTGAAGAAAAAAAAAATGTAAGCTCGAGTTGCAGTACTGAAGGGTTAGGGGCAAAATACTGAATTATGCAAGAAGCATCAAAGGAAAATAAAAGGAATACACAAGTATTATACCAAAAAGAATCAGTTGATGTTCAGCTATTTTAAAAGGTAGCTTATAATCAAGAACCAATGATATCGAAGGAAGAAATCCAAGCCAGGAATTTATGGAATATCCATAGAGATATTTCAACAAAAAGATGCAGAACTGAGGGTATTTACTTACTTATGCCAAGAAATGTGAAGTACATCTAGGCAACTGGCAGGACGATATCAAATATTTGTACCTATTCCAAAGAAAGGTGATCTGGCACAATGTGGAATTATTAAACAATACCATTAATATCACAGGCAAGTAAAATCTTGTTGAAGATAATTCAAAAATGGTTGCCTCAGTACATTGACAAGGAACTTGCAGAAATTCAAGCTGGATTGTGAAGAGGACTTGTAATGAAGGATATAATTGCTAACTTCAGATAGATCTTGGCTGAAAGCAAAGACTAGCAGAAAGATGTTTACCTGTGTTGTATCCACTATGCAAAGGCATTTCACATTGGATCACAACAAATTATGGATAACACTGTGAAAAATGGGAATTCCAGAACAATTAATTTTGCTCATGAGGAAACCTGTACATTGACCAAGTGTCTATCAGTCGAACAGAACAGAGGAATACTCCATGGTTTAAAATCGGGAAGTGTTTGTATCAAACACTTTCACTATACTTATTTAGTCTGTATACTAAGCAAATTATCTCAGAAGCTAGACTATATTAAGAAGAACATGGCATCAGGATTGGAGGAAGACTGATTAATAATCTGCGATATACAGACGATACAGCTTTGTTGAAAGTGAAGCTGAATTGAAACACTTACTGATAAACATCAAAGACTGCCCTCTTCAGTATGGATTATAACTCAATGTAAAGAAAACTAAAATCCTCACAACACGACCAATAAGCAACATCATGATCAATGGAGAACAAATTGACATAGTCAAAGGTTTTGTTTCACTTGGATTCCCGTTTACCACACATGGAAGCAGTATTCGACAAATCATGTGTCAGTCATACTGCCCTGGGAAGCATACTGCAAAAGACCTCTTTAAAATGCTAAGAAGTAAAGATGTCACTGTGAAGACTAAAGTGTGCCTAACCTAAGCTATGATATTTTCAATCACCTCATAAGCATGTGAATGCTGAACAATGAATAAGAAAGACCAAGGAAGAGTTGATGCCTTTGAATTATGGTGATGACAAAGAATAGCAAAAATACCAGAGACTGCCAGAAAAATGAATAACTGCAGACAGCATGCCCCTTGTAGAAGAGAATGGCCAGGCTTTGTCTCACCTACCTTAGTCATGTTGTCAGAGGTTACAATTACTTGCAGAAGGGTAACATGCTTAGTAAAGTAGAGGGTCAGCAAAAAAGAGGAAGACCCTCAATAAGATGGATTGACACAGTGGCTGTAGCAATGGGCTCAAGTATAACAAATACTGTGAGGAAGACATATGACCAGGCAGTGTTTCATTCTATTGTACATAGTAGGGTCACTGTGAGTAGGTAGCAACTTGATGGCACCTAAGAACAACAACAACTTGTTAAGAAGCAAAGATGTCACTTTGAAGACTAAGGGATGCCTAACTTAAACAACGGTATTTTCAGTCTCCACATATGTATGTGAAAGCTGGACAATGAATAAGGAAGAAAAAAGAAAAGTTAATGCCTTTGAATTATGGTGCTGGCAAGGAATACTGAAAATTCCATGGACTGCCAGAATAACAAAAAAGTCTGTTCTGGAAGAAGTGCAGTTGGAATGCTCCATGGAAGCAAGAATGGCCAGACTGTCTCACCTATTTTAGTCAAATTTTCAGAAGTGACCACTTTGTGGAGAAGAATCTCATAAACAGGTAGTAATTTGTCATGCTTAGTAAAGTAGAGAGGGTCACCAAGAAAGGGGAAGACCCTTAATAAGATGTATTGTCACAATGGCTGCAACTGTGATGAGCTCCAGGATAGTAAGGACTGTGTGGATGGCGGAGGGCTGGGCAGTGTATCTTTTTTGTTTTATATGAGGTCACTATGAGTCAGAGCTGACTGGACAACACCTAACAACAATGTTGAGATGACTGATATTTCAGTAGGGCACATTACATCTCCTCGTAAATTTAAAATAAAAGATTTACTTCACATGAAATTCTGACTCAGGAAATACCAGGAATATGTTGAGCAGATTGAACTAAGAGGAAAAAAAGCACAAAATCACCTTATATTGAAGGCATCTGTGCAATTAGAAACAAAAATTTTTCATCCTGCAGAAAAGATATGTGAGGTCTGAGTAGTTGAGATAAAGTTCCTTAAAAGTTGGTGAATTTTAAACCTGATTTAAGAGAAAGGACATTAAAATGCAATATTAGGAAGAAAATCCCCATGGTAAAGAACAGAAGCATTCAGAATACAACATCTGAAATAATTAAAAAAAAAAGAGAGAGAATGATATGGTTTCAATACTTAAACTCACTGCTGTCGAGTCAAACCCAACCCATAACAAATCCTCCTTGGTTTCCGAGGCAGTATCACTACGGAAGTAGATTGCCCAACCTTCCTTTCAGGGAATGGGCTGGTGGGTTTGAACCACCAGCCTTCTGGTTAGCAGTCAAATGCCTTAGGCACTATGCTACCAGAGCTTTGAAATTTATGTTCTAAGTAACTGTGACTGTATCAGTTACATTTGTACAATAATATTCAAGTGTATTATGTAGAAATTACAGTTAATACCAGGTATGGATTCTAATTCATTTTTTTACTCCTTTTAAGAAATGTAATTTCACAAAAAAGAGCTGGTTCATCATTAGGAAATGAATTCTCCATCTGGATCAATGAATTGTTTGACTAGAAAACAATACTAGCATTCTACTGATGCATGTATCAATTACTGCCACCATAACATAAGAGTAATGATAAATATTCAATTACTATTTTTAATATATTTAATTCATAGAAAATCACATTGATTTGAAACTTCATGTAATAAATGAAACAACGTTCTCAAATCAGACTTCTGAAAATAGATTTTCAATCACCTCTGATAAAATACTATTACATTGAATCATATCAAGTGGTCTTTTTTTTAATAGATAATATTAAGTGGAAAATATCACAAATTTCATATGATTAAATTTTCATCTTGTTTTTGTTGTAAGGTGCCCTCTAGTTGGTTACAACTCATAGTGATGTTTTGTACAACAGAATGAAACACTACCCAATGCTACAGCATTCTCAAAATCTTTTCAATGTTTGAGCCTATTCTTGTAAGCACTAAGCCAATCCATTTTGTTGAGAGTCCTCCTCTTTTCCACTGACCCTCTACTTTATCAAGCATGATGTCATTTCCAAAGATTGGTCCCTCCTAAGGGATCCATGATAACTCCATAATGAAGTCTCACTGCAATCCCTTCTAAAGTACATTCTATATCTACTTCTTCCAAGAAAGATCTGTTGGTTCTTCTGGCAATCCCAGGTGCATTCAATATTCTTCATCAATATCATAATTCAAATGAGTTAACTCTTCTGTCTTCCTTATTCATTGTCCAGCTTTCAAATGTGGATGACATAATTGAAAAATACCATGTTTTGGGTCAGGTGCACCTTAGTCTGAAGTGACATCTTTGTTTTTTAACATTTTCAGAAGTCTTTTGTAGCAGATTTGCCCAATGCAATATATGATTTCTTGACTGCTGCTTCGAAGGGAGTTGATTTCGAATCCAAGTAAAATGAAATTCTTGACAACTTCAATCTTTTCTCCATTTACATGGTGTTGCTCACTGGTCCAGTTATGAGGATTTTTATTTTCTTTATGTTGAGATGTAATCCATATTGAAGGCTGTAGTCTTTGGCCTTCATTAGTAAGTGCTTCAAATCTTCTTTACTTTTAGCAAGTTAGGTTGTTTCATCTGCATGTTGCAAGTTGTTAAGGAGTGTTCCCCCAATCTTGATGGTACAATCTTCTTGTCATAGTCTGATGTCTTGGATTATTTCCTCAGCGATCAAATTGAATAAACATGGTGAAATGATGCAACCCTGATGCACACTTTTCCTGATTTTAAAAAATGCATTATTCCCTTGTTCTGTCCAAACAAATTCATTTTGTTCTAGGTATAGGTACTGCATGCACACAACTAAGTGTTCTGGAATTTCCATTCTTCACAATGTTACCTATTATTTATTTATTGATTGATTGCACATTCCATTATAATACTTTCTTTGTCTTCTCAAGCCACCCTTTGAAATCTTTGTTCAGCTCTTTTACTCCATAATTTCTTTCATTCCTTTCAGCTACTCTAACATAGTGTCTAAGGCACTTGACTGCTAACCAGAAGGCAGTTCAAACCCACCAGCCACTCCCCGGAAGGAAGATGGGGCAATCTACTTCCGTAGTGATACTGCCTCGGAAACCCAAGGAGGGGTCGCTATGAGTTGGGTCCGACTCGAAAGCACATAACAACAACAACAACAACTTCAAGAGCAATTTCAGTCTCTTCTGACATCCATCTTGTTCTTTCGTTGATTTCCTGTCTTTTTAATGACCTTTTACTTTTTCATGAATAATATTCTTGATATTATCCCATAACTCATCTGGTGTTCAGTCATTAGTGTTCAGTGTATATGATGCATTGAGATGGTCTCTAAATTCAGGTGAGGTATAGCCAAAGTTATACTTTGGCTCTCCAGGACTTGTTAAATTTTCTTCAGCTTCCACATGAAATTACACGCGCACAATTGATTGTCTATTCCACAGTTGGTCCTTGACTTTGTTGTGACTATACTATTGAGCTTCTCCATTGTTTCTTTCCGCAGATGTAGTCAATTTCATTCCTGTGTATTCAATCTGGTGAGTTCTACATGTATTGTCACCATTTATGTTGTTGAAAGAGGTATTGCCAATGAATAAGTAGTTAGTCTTCCAAAATCCTGTCAAGAAATCTCTGGCATCATGTCTATCACCAAGACCATAGTTTCCAAAAATGAACACTGCTTCTTTGCTTCTAAATTCCACATTCCAGTGACCAGTAATTTTCAATAAATTGTGATTGCATGTTACATCAATTTCAGACTGTGCAAATTGGTAAAAAAATATTTAACTTCTTTATCTTTGGTATTTTTTGTTGTTGTTGTTATGTGCCGTCGAGTCAGACCCAACTCATAGTGACCCCTCCTTGGGTTTCCAAGGCAGTATCACTATGGAAGTAGATTGCCTCATCTTCCTTCCGAGGAGCGACTGGTGAGTTTGAACCGCCAGACTTCTGGTTAGCAGTCAAGTGCCTTAGCCACTACGCTACCAGAGCTCCCATCTTTGGTATTAGTGGTTAGTGTATAAGTTTAATCATCATATTAACTTACTTACTTTGGTATTGATGGTCTTCCTTGTAGTCATATGGATATCATTGCTAATAGCATTATACTTCAGGATAGATCTTGACATATTCTTTTTGAAGATTAATATGACTCCATTACTCATCAATTGTCATTCCCAGTATAGTAGACCATATGATTGTCTCATTCAAAATGGCCAATAACAGTCCATTTTAGCTCAGGGATGAGTAGAATACCTATCTTTATTCATTCTATTACATTTTTGATGATTTCCAATTTTCTTAGTTTCATACATCATGGATTCCATGTTTTGATGATTAATTAATGTTTGCAGAACTTTCTTCTCAATTTGAGTCTTGCCCCATCAGCAAATGAAGGTTCTGAAAACTTTACTCAATCTGTATCATTAAAGTCAACTTTATATGGAGGAGGCAGAGCTTTCCTGATTGTATTTTGAGCGCCTTCTATCTTGATGGGCAAATTTTACCGTACTATACCCGAAAATGTTCTTCTGCTATTTATAAACTTTTCACCAGCCAATATTTTAGAAATTTATCACCATGTTCTTCTTCCTGGTTTATCTTATTCTGGAAGCTTTGGTGAAACTGCTGGCACTTGAAATATCAGTGGAATAACTTGCAGCGCCACAGCAAAAAGCAAGCTACTGCAGTACAACAAACTGAAATACCATGGAATTCCAGATGAACAAAAAAATCTGTCCTGGAGGAGGTATAGTGAATGCTCTTAGAAGTAAGAATGTTGAGACTTCATCTCACTCACTTTGGTCATGTCCTTAAAAAGGACCAATCACTGGAGAAGGACATCATGTATGGTAAAGGGTCAGTGATAAAGATGGAGATCCTCAGTGAACTGAATTGATATAGTGGCTGCACTAATGCATTCAAACACAGAAATGAGTGTGAGGATGGTGTAGGACTGTACAACTTTTCATTCTGGTATATGTAATATTGCTATGTGTCACAGCCCATTGAATAGCATATCATTTCAACAACAATTCTATATACTATGGTATCATTAAAATACTATATAAAAATAGTATTGATTTAATGACATTATCCAATATATTGTTGTCATTAGTTGTCAGTGAGTGAATTCTGATACACATTAACACTGTATGTGTAGAGTAGAACCACTCTATAAAGTTTTCAAGGCTATGGTGACCTCCTGGAAGAAGATCACCAGATCTATCCTCAGAGGTGCCACTGGATGAATTCACACTGTTCTGGTTACCTAGTGCTACTGTGACAAGAATATACCACAAATGGGATGGCTGAACTAACAGGAGTTTATTCTCTTACAGTTTAGAAGCATTAAGTCCAATTCAAAATGCCAGACTCTAGAGTCTGGGTGAAATCCCCTCAACCTCAGGCTTCAGCTCTGCCTCCTGCTCCCATCCCTTTGCAGCTAGAGGCTTTTCTTTACTCAAACAGCTACAGACTGCTGAGACTGACAAGCTCAAGGTTGGCAAGTGATAAGGCACAGTCTTGATGTTACCAATTCACACAGCAGGCCATTAATTCAAGTCCATCTAAAGTCCCAAAGTCGGCACAGCTTGGCAGGCTGCTGAACAATGACACAGCTACATGCAGGGTTCAAGCATGTCAAAAGCTAGAGACCATTCCCAAAGCTGCTTATTATATACAGGAAGCAGACCACATACCCAAAGCAGCTACTCAGCTGCTTGTGGTAGATCCCATCATGGAATTGATTGCCAGTCTCATCATGGGGAGTAACTACCACCAGCTGCCAGCCACTCAACCAGGCCTAGCCAGGTTGACACACAAACTTAACTACTACACACACTGTCAACCTTCTGGCTAGTAGTCCAACCCTTAATTGTTTGTGCCACACAAAGATATCTAAAATATAGTCTATACTTAAATATTCAAATTTATTCATGATTTGTTTTTGATTGAGATTCAATCATGTTTCCTACATTGCATTAATTTATTATGATTTCTTTACTTCTTTTCCTGTAAATAGTCTGTCTTTCACTGACTGTTTTGAAGAAATAGACATTGGTTTTCTAGGATGTTCTAGTTGTTGTTGTTGTCATGTGCCACCAAGTCAGTTTGATTTCTTTAGGGTCCTCTCTTCAAAAGAAAATTAGCAACCAGTTGCTTGTTTCAGGCATCTGGCAAAGCATCAGTAGAAATATCATACATTCAATAGAGATAGATAACATTCTGTCATACCCACTACTCTGCAATGTGACTGGAGGATGGAAAATGTGTACTGTATCTTGTTGTTGATGTTATGTGCCGTCAAGTCGGACCCGACTCATAGTGACTCCTCCTTGGGTATCCGAGGCGGTATCACTATGGAAGTAGATTGCCCAACCTTCCTTCCAAGGAATGAATGATGGCTTTGAAACACCAGCCTTCTGGTAGCAGTCAAGTGCCTTAGGCACTATTCTAGTCTGTACTTACTTTGTTTATTCATAATTAAACTAAAGTTAGCTAAGTATATTTTTTGTGAATATACTGTATATTTATTCTATCACATCATAAGATACATAATATCAAGTTGTTTCATTACTGGTGATTCTAAGTTTTACCAGTTAATTTTAATAGTGACTTCCAGATTTCTTCATTGAGCTGTCACATTATTATTATTATTTTTTATCTCGGTATAAAATAATAGATTGATTAAGATTTGAAGGGGACACTTTCACACTATTAATTAGATAGATTACATCTATCTATTCTGTTTTAGAACAGGAGAATTATTAATTCTTATTCCTTGGATTTAGTCTTGGATTTGTGTCTTGCTTTGCCCAATAGTATGTCAATGACTATGATGAAAACAGAGGCATTAAATGTCCTTTCTAGTTGTCTATTTTTTACAAAAATATATTTATCTCTATCTCTCTTTGGAGTTAGAGTGAGTTCATGGACTTTTTTATGTAGTATATTATTACCCATTTATATAATTATTCTTTTTATAAGTTAAATTATACAGGGGTATGCCCTTCACACTGCTTATGATGTTCTTTCTACATTACCATTTTGATTCTATTATCTCTGAACTTTTTGCTCCCTGGTATAGCATAACTACGACTTCCAAGACACGGAATCACCTATTTTTCCAAGGAGATCAGATCTATTTTTGTGGGGAATTGAAACAAAACAAAAAGTTGTTGAGTTGTTTCTGACTCATGATGATCCCATGTGTTGAAGAGTAGAACTGTATTCCATAGGTTTTTCGTGGTTGTGAATTTTTGGAAGCAAATAGCCAGGTCTTTCTTCTGAGGGACTTCTAGGTGTGTTTGACACTCCAACATTTTGGTTATTAGCCTTATGCTTAATCTTTTGTACCACACAGAAACTTCTTTGTGGGATTTATTATTTGAAAATCAAGATATGGGTTCTATGTGATATAAATATATATTGTTGTTGTTGTTATGTGCAGTCAAGTCGGACCTGACTCATAGCAAATCCTCCTTGGGTTTCCGAGACAGTATCATTACAGAAATAGATTATCCAACCTTCCTTCAGAGGAATGGCTGGAGGGTTTGAACCACCAGCATTCTGGTTAGCAGTTAAGTATCTTATATAATTTCATATCGATGTTTCCAATTTAAATTTAACACTATATACATTTTTTAAGCTAAATGTCATGTTTTCTAGAGAAATATACTTGAATAATTTCATACACATAATAAATAAATAAAATAAGAAAGGGTAAGGAAACTGAATAATTATCAAAATAACAGATGGTTTTGACAAGATACAGTGGGAAAGAATAAGCAATTGCTTAAGCCCAAAGAACAAATGACAAGTTCCATCTAAGGCACCTGTTATCTTTTTTTCTTCATTCCTAACCATGGCTGTTTGTATTTTTCCCCAATTTTTTTCCATTGTAATTCCCTCTATACATTTTCATCTTGCCTTTCTTCCTGAATTTTTAAAATAATCCTCATTTTAATCTTGTGCCCCTCATTTTTTTATCTGTATGGTGGAAATTATAGGAAAGTGAATTATATTTTCATCCTCTAACTTGTTCAGTAAATTTGTCATTTGAAACATCATTTTTTTCTCTAAAGTAGAATCATAAAAGGAATTTCTTAATATGTCTAACTTGGTTCACTGTCTTCAACTGGAGTAATTTTTGCAGAACTTTGCATCTATAAAAATCTATGCTCTTTTCCCTGCCAAAAGAATAAGAATATTAGAACTCTAAGTTACATATTTCATCAAAAGTCAGTATAGGACAAGATTTGATGAGACAACCAACAAAGTCACACATGACTCCTCCTTAGTAAAATACAGATACAAAATTGTAGCTTACTCAGTTGAAATTCACTATCGTGCACACCAGACATTCCATACCAGAAGCTAGATCCATTAAAAGATAATGAAAATGCTTTACTGTTATAATGATGACACTGCATTTTATAGTAACTTTCCAATAAGAAATCTGAGCAAAGAAAAGTGTTCCAGAGATTATCTAGCAAAACTCATTGCCTTTTGATATGTTATAACTAAAATGTAAAACTTTTACATTCTTGTGTCATTGTTGAATTCAGCATTATTTATTTAATCTTGGAAGCATTGTTAACTTA
>NW_006922122.1:1771436-1784274 GCF_000298275.1 Orycteropus afer afer
TTTTTAAAGACCGTGATAAACCATTTTATTTCCATGTGGTATAGGATTGTACACACAACACAATGCACACAATCAGTTATCTGGATGATGTTTTGTAAGATACATAGGTTTGGCTCTTCCTCTCTGGGTAGTGAGATTTGTTTTCAGCTTGATCTTTTAGGAGGCATCTGGTTGTGCAGTGACTCAGAGCTAGCTTCTAACCAAAAAATCAATGGTTCGAACCCACCAGCTGAGCTATGGGAGAAAGATGAGGTAGTTTGCTGCAGTAAAGATTTGCAGCCTCAGAAATCTGATAGGGTCACTATGAACTGGAATCCATTCAAAAGCAATTGGCTGAACTCTTAGTTTAGCACACAACTTTTATCTTTTTTAATCTTTTTTCATATGCTGCAAAAGACCTCTTTAGAGTGCTAAAGAGCAAAGAAGGCCCTTTGAAGACTTCAGTGGGCCTGACCCAAACCATGGTCTTTTCAATCACCTTATATGCATGTGAAATCTGGACAATGGATGAGGAATTTGAAAGAATAATAGATGCATTTCAATTTTGTTGGTGACGAATACTTCCAGAGAAACAAATCTTGGAAAATGTACAGCCAGAATGTGAGACTTCCTTTCATGTAATTTGGACATGTTATCAGGAGGAACTTGTCCCTGGAGAAGGATATCATTCTTGGTAAAGCAGAGGGTCACTAAAGGAGAGGAAGACCCCTTAACTGTATGGGTTGAAACATTGGCTGTAACAATGAGCTCAAACATAGCAACAATTGTGAGGATGGCATCCAGGCAATGTTTCCTTTTGTTTTTGTTGTGGTTATGTGCTGTCGAGTTGGACCCGACTCATAGCAATCCCTCCTTGGGTTTACGAGGCAGTAGCACTACAGAAGAAGATCGCCCCGTCTTCATTCCGAGGAGTGGCTGGTGGGTTTGAACTGCCAGCCTTCTGGTTAGCAGTCAAATGCCTTAGGCACTACACTGACAAATTATGTCTTTAACACATAGGGTCATCATGAGTCAAGACTGACTGGATAATAACAGCAACAATAATGGTTACTTAATTTATTGATAATAAAAAGAGTTTAAAAAACATGGCACTTTTTAATCCATTGATCTACTTAAAATACTTATAGGCTGTTTTCTAAGTCTCTGTATTATTCCTTTGAAGTCTTAAGAACTGGAAAATGCTTGCAATATGTTAACTATATTATAACACTGGGTAAGATATTATAAAATGTACTTAATTACCAAAACATACACAACATATCTCATAGGTTTTTAAGGGTTTGTATTCATTATTATACTCAAACCCAATTTAAATGCAATACACTGGTATTTTAATCTTTAGAAAAAAAAAAGAAGATATTATTAGAACAAATTGAAAGTTAGTCATCTTCTGTTGTTTGTGTGCATTGCATTGATAATTTAACACAAAACAAGGAAAAAAAAAACTTCAAAATACTTTTACAGCGCAGGGATAGATGAATTTTTAAGGAAAGGGTGTTTTATTCATACACAATGTGAGTGAGTTGTAAAATATAGTGGTGGGGGAGGACGGGAGAAGAGAGAGAGGGAAATCTTTTCAACTTTTATATCTCCCATTAAAGAAGGTAGCGAGCAGAGCCTACTAGTCTCAAAGGAATTTCGAAGTAGGTCAGAGTGCAGAAGTTGCCGGTGGAATAGTTCTTGTCCTGAAGTTTGTGTCTAAGTGCTTAAACCACTTGAAATAGTTAGGTTAGGTACCTCTGAGGGTAAGGGTGGGTGTAAAGACACCTGAGGGAAACAAAGAATGACCCATATGGGAAATCCCCTGCTAACCTAATGTAACAGTGACTGAGGTTAGAATAAATTGAACTACAAATTACAATGAGAAAAATTTTTGAACAATTATGTATGTGCTTTGACATTCATACTGGCATTTCAGCATTAAATTAAATATGTATTTGTCTTACCAAAACCTACTGCCATCAAGTCGGATCTGACTCCTAACAACCCCTCCTTGGGTTTCTGAGGCAGTATCACAACGGCAGTAGATTGCCCCATTTTCCTTCCAAGGAGTGGCTTGTGGGTTTGAACCGCCAGCCTTCTGGTTAGTAGTCAAGTAAGTGCCTTAGGCACTACACTACCAGAGCTCCTAGTCAAGTAATAGGTGGAGTGAAATAAATCACTAAATAATTAGGTAATTAGTTTCATACTATAAGTTATATGCTTTCAGTCTCATCTTTCATAAGCTTTCCTTTTTTTCTTTTATTGCTATTCATTTTCATTTCACTGTTTTTGACATTTAATATGTTATGGATTGAATTGTGTTTCTCAAAAATATGTGTCCTAAATACAAATCTCTAAACCTAGTTTCATAGTCTCATTTGTGAATGGGTCATATTTGTTATGTTAATGAAACAGGATTAGTATAGGGTGTGTTTTAAATTAATCTCTGTTGAAATATAAGAGACAAATAAGCAAGTAAATAAAACAGAAATGAGATGAAAAGACAAATCACCTAAAAGCAGAAGCTTAGAAGAGACAAGGACCTTCCTCCAGAGCCTAAAGAGAGAGAAAGCCTCTCTGCATATCCAGCAGCCTGAATACATACTTCTCACCCCCTAAACTGTGAGAAGGAGCTGGTAGCATAGTGGTTAAGGCTTTCAGCTAGTAACCAAAAAGTTCATAGGAGAAAGATGAGGCAGTCTGCTTCCTTAAAGATTTACAGCCTTGGAAACCCTATGGGGTTGTTTTATTCTGCCTAACTGGGTCACTATGAGGGGGAATTGACTTGATGGCAATGGGATTTTGTTTTTTTAAAACTGTTAGAAAATGAGTGTATTTGTTAAAGACACCCAGTTGTGGTATTTCTGTCATAGCAGCACCAGATACCTAAGATATAATATACATTCTACCTGTTTATATTACCAATGCTTTACACTAATGTTGTTGTTAGTATGTGCCATGGAGTCAGCCCCAACTCATAGCAACCCCTCCTTGGGTTTCCAAGGTAGTATCACTATGGAAGTAGATTGCCCCATCTTCCTTCTGAGGAGTGGCTGGTGGGTTTGAACCACCAGCCTTCTGGTTAGCAGTCAAGTGCCTTAGGCACTATGCTACCAGAAACATATACTAAGCATATATTTCATGAATGTTATATATTATTCTGTTTTTCCCAGTATATGTAAATAAGATTTGATAAGAAGGAATTTTAAAGCTACACGTTACAATCAGTTTTTTATGATGCTTTGTCGTTATTTTTAATTGACCTAGTTCTCAAATCCTTTGTTATTTTTAAAATATTTCAGTAATACTAACAATAATCACTTTTCACTTCTTTTAATACCTAGTAATAAGGCAAACATATTTTTAGTGTGGTTACCCTTACATCTGTGCTTCTGTAAATTTGATTATATATAAAGAAGACCAAGACAGCTTGTAACGACACAGATTCCTTGACCCCACTCTGAATCACTAAATCAGAATTTCTAGTAATGCAGGCTAAAAAGCATCTCCCCTCTTTCTTTTTCTCTCTCCCAATTTCTCCCTCCCTCTCCCTCTCTCTTTCTTCTGTCTCATACATGATCCCTAAGTTATTTTTGTGTTTACCTTACATTACTTCAATTGCAAACCAAAAACAGGATTAATCAAAAGTGTTGTTGTTTTTATATCTTGCTATAAAATAAAAAGTATATTTTAATATTCTTCATCTATAGGACTCTAACATTATTGAAACTATAAAAATCTCTTTGAAATAATAGTGCATTTATTTTGAAATGTGTTTAATATTTGGAAGACAAATTATTCCCTAAATTATTCCATCAATACTGCATGATTTCTCCATAAATTTCATTGCTGACATAAATTAATTTATTTCTGAATAAAATACCTTTCTGAGACTAATTAAGGATTTTGATAATACAGCTGAGTTTAATTTTGAACATTTTCATACTTTTAAATATCTATATGCAAATATATATACTACTGATCTTTTTCAGTTTTCAATGGTGTATATGATGTTTTTTTTTTTCTAAATTAAGTGATTCATAAAACAATTTGTGGGAAAGGTAATTATATTTATTTCATATTATTAACATAGTTACATTCTATGTATATCTAATAACTTATATATGTGTTCATAAAAAAAAAAAAAAATAGTCCCTGAGTGATGGAAATGGTTACACACTTGACTACTAACTGAAAAGTTGGTAGTTCAAATACATATAAAGATGTCTTCAAGAAAGGGCTGGCAATCTACTTCCTAAAGATCACAGCTTTGAAAATTCTATGGAGCACAGCCTGCTCTGACACACATGAGGGCTCCATGAGTTGCAATCAAATGCCACTCTTTTTTTCCAGTTATTGTTCATACAATATAAATATTAAAGTAATATATATTTCCACTGAGCTGTAATGCCTTACATTAGACTACTTACCCTGACCACCTAGTATAATCATGTATACCTAGCACAGTTTACTTAAACTTCTCTTCTTTATAAAGCTTCTCATGTTTTTCCCTGGCAAATGTGACTATGTTCCCTCTATGCACCCACTGTCTTTAGTACCCAAAAATTAAATTACATTGTTACTTTTTTTTGGTGATTTGGGTGAAAATTTACAGAGCAAATTCACTTTCTATACAGCAGTTCATAAACACTTTGTCTCATGACACTGACCACAATTTACCCTACTGCAACAGCTCCCCTCCCACTTCTTCCTGATAGTTACTTCTTCCTTGTGTCCATCCATCCGTACACTCTTGACCCATGAGGTGTCTGCCTGTGCATAAACAGCCCTTCTTTCTCCCATGATTTTTCTCTCCAAGGAGTATAGCTACCTCAGGTAAATGTCCAACTCATATACCTGTCTTTTGTTTGGCTGGAAGCCACGGGTATGGGTTCAACTCCAGATCTGAAGGGCAGCTAGGGGCCATAGTCTCAGTGGTTCCACCAGGATCTGTCAGACAAGCAAACCTTGTCCCCTCTTTTTTTTTCCCCCAAATGATTTTGAGTTTTGTTCCACATTATTCTCCCTCTCTATCCCGGATCTCCTACATAGATCCCCCTCCGAGTGGTTGACAGTGATAGTCAGGCACCATCTAGTTCTTCTGGTCTCATAGTCATATAGGCTGTGGATCACATGGTATACCAGTTGCTAGGACTAATTCTTTCCATGAATCTTTGGTTTTCTTCATTCTTCTTTGCTCTGAACAGGGAGAGATCCATCGTTGCATCTAGATGGCTGCTTACAAGCTTTTAATAGCCCAGTCTCTACTCACCAAAGTAGGAGGTGGAACAATGTTTCATGTAGTATCCTATGCCAATTGAGCTTGATGTCCCCTACGACTATGGTCCCAAGCCCACTGGAACAACTACTCGGTCACTCTGGGTGGCTGACTGTGACCAAAAAATGACTACAACCTTGTCCTTTGTCAGCTCTACTATACATCTGGGAATTCTTACAGATCATATAAATACACTTATAGGACCATTGTCCACCAACCCTATACATGGTCTTGGGTACACTCCCCACTTTATAGACATACCTAATAGTTCAGCCTGTCCACCCATTGAACATTATTACTTTTGCAAACCTTTTTCTCCTAGAAGGTATGTTCCTGGAGGTACCTTTGACCATTCTACCTCCATGCTTACCACAGAATATGGTGTATAGTAAACACTGAACATGTATTTGTTTAAAGGATGTATAATGACAGCAATTAGAAAAATAAACATACTGATGGTGTAAGTTTTAAAAATTAATAATTGATGGATTTGTAATTACTTTAAATAGAGGAACATCTTTAATTGTTAATTTCAAGAAAGATACCTGTAAGGAGAGTGGAAGCCAATTATTTTTCACTTCATGAATAAAAAGCTTTCTGATTTAGAAGGCATGAGATATTAAAGATAGAGATGGTAGGAATAAGGATGACGGTGGCCACCATATTTAACATTTATGGATCCAGTCCTTTCTTTAGTTATTCCTTCTCAGATAATTGCTGAGATAATGGATAGATTCAATTAATACTTGAGGTTTAGGGAAACTTGCCACAAGTGGATCACAAACCTTGAATGAAAATTCCTAAAAATATGATATCTGAAATGTAAAAGTTGTGAAATTGATACACACTGGAAAAATGGACCTATTCTTGTTCACATCCATAACTTTCAGGATGTGCTCAGGAACAAAAACATGTTTCTTCTTAAACCTGTAGTTGTTCTGAGATAGAAGCACATTCTGTGACTCTCTCTTTGGTCTCTAGTCTGTCTCCTTCCCTAACTTCAGTTTTTCCTTATCAATTGTTATCCATTAACCTCTGTATAGAAGACAACTGATTTAATAGTAATAATTGCAGTGCTTATTATCAACAAAATCTTCATATATTTTGCTCACAGGTTTTTGTTTTGTTTTTTCCCCCAGTGGTTATTATTATTTATTTTCAGGAAAAACATTTCTTAACACAAATAAATCTCTTCTAGTGAGTTTTCAGAAACAGTTTACCAGGCAGTCAGGAAGATATGTTGGATTAGGGGAAAAAGGAGAAAAAGTTTTCCAAATACAATAGTAAGCTCATAAAGTTTAAGTACCGATTTATCTAGAACATAAAAAGAAAGTCCAGTGAGTTTATTAAGCCAAAGCAACTCAGAATCAGGAGAAAGTCCCTTCATAGTTCTAAAAAATTTTAACTTGAAGGCTGAAAGTTCTTAATAAAAGATACTATACTGAGCATACCTTTAAGTATGCTAGGAACCTGAAAGATTTAGCATGATTTTGAAAGTTCACTGAGGCTTAGAATAATAATCATAATGATAGTTACGGTTTTCCTAATCCAACTTCTTCATTTTACATATTAGAAACTGAGTCACAGAGTAGCTATGAAGCTTACTGTAAATAATTTTAGTTGAAACGTAAGTTGAAGAAGCAAAGAAAGTAACAAATTTTATCATAAGGGGACAAAAGATTAGACTCAATCACTAGGAAAGTGATACAACAAAAAAAAAAAAAAAAAAGAGAGGCAATTAAAATACCTCCAGTGCCTGCAAAGCTTTAGCATTTTTCTTGATATTGCAAAATTGGAAAGATAAATAATGTCTACCAAAACCAAACCAAATTCGGTTCGACTCATAGTGACCCCTCCTCCGGTTTCTGAGGCATTTTCTGAGGTGGTATCTCTACGGTGTAAATTCCCCAGTATAGTAAGTAGAAAAATTTAGCTTCATGAGGTAATTAGTAAACTTCAAAGCATAATGGTTAAAATAGAAAAGATATATATAGCCAATTAGACTAAGGCATCTCCTTTGTATTTAAGCAATCAGAATCTATGAAAGAAAAAGATTGATAATAATAAAAAGAAAGTTAATTTAAAAAATAAAAAGCAGAAACAGAAAAATAGAATATGTGCAAATGAATTATAGCAACAGTAAACAATTTTCAAAGAGATACTAAAATCTCAAAGAGAATAAAATTATTTAGGAATGAAAACTTAATAATTATGTTTAGCATTTTAAACATTGCCATATTATAATTTTCAATAATAGCTAATTAGATTCCCCAGGAAATATGAGAAAGCTCCAAGACAAACTTCTTAAATATATACACTTCTGGGACTAGATAAATCAGGACTATCAATGCATTTTTGAAAATGTATTTAATATATACATCCACTATTTTATGACCCAAGAGTTATTTCTTAGATATTTTGAGCTTTTAGATTCTTGTTTCTAGTGATTCATTTAAAATTAAGAAACATAAAATAGTAAGTCAGTTTAATTTGAACTTTCAGTAGAACTAATACTCATAATGAAATAAAGCCTCATAGCAGGTCTTGAATCATTAGAGGATTTTCAGATAATTTCTCATGAATGCAAACAAGATAATCATAGGGCTCTGTATATCAAGTAGCTCTTTCTTCAAACAATAGTGGTCATGCATATTCAATGGAATGCAAATATTGACTTTTCTGATAGAAAGCAGATCAGATTGTTAAAGTGTTTGATGGGAAACTATAGTAATTTTGTAGAATGTGGCAATGACCTTCATGGCCCTATGCCAAAGGTGTAATCCACTTGAATCTCTTACTCTAGTAATATTTAATCATTTTCCACAATTTGAGGAAAAAAATAGACATCTGGAAGAAGGCAATATCAGCCAGTACAATAAAAACTTGCAAGAAATAAACAGGCCTTGTATCTCATAATGTTTCTCAGGAGAGCCAAGGCAAGAAAGCCTCAGGTTGCAACTGACTTCTCAAAAAGGCAAAGTTGCACATGAAAAACTTCTTCCCTCTGAATAAGCCAAGAGAAGAATGGAAATGGTCACCTAATTGTGTATCAAGGAATCAATAAGCTCAGGAAATATATTACATATATGCAGATCTAATTATATAATATTTTAGGGAGGAAAATATATGAAAATTTCAATCATAATATTATTTTTTAAATTATAGCATGTTTTACATTATAGTGACCCCTCCTTGGGTTTCCAAGGCGGTATCACTAAGGAAGTAGATTGCCCAACCTTCCTTCTGAGGAGTGGCTGGTAGGTTTGAACCACCAGCCTTCTGGATAGCAGTCACATGCCTTAGTAGTAATAGTAGTATAGCACGTTTTACATTATATGAACTTAGATTTATCATACTTTGAATACCAGCTAGTTATAGAATCAAAATTTAATAAAAAAAATTGTTGTTGTTCTTGTTATGTGCTGTTGAGTCTGACCCAACTCATAGTGACCCTTCCTTGGGTTTCCGAGGCAATATTACTACGGAAGTAGATTGTCCAGTCTTCCTTCCAAGGAATGGCTGGTGGGTTTGAACTGCCAGCTTTCTGTTTAGCAGTCAAGTGCCTTAGATACTATGCTACAAAAATAGGCGACTATAAATTGATTTTATACACATACCCTAATAAGTTAAAGGCAAATGCTAATTCACTGAAATATTCTATATTGTTGTTGTTATTATGTGCCATCGAGTTGGCCTTGACTCATAGTGACCCCTCCTTGGGTTTCCAAGGCAGTATCACTATGGAAGTAGATTTCCCGATCTTCCTTCCAAGGAGTGAATGATGAGTTGGAACCACCAGCCTTCTGATTAGCAGTCAAGTGCCTGGGCACTACGCTACCAGAGATCCCATTCAATGCATTATACAAAGTAAAAGAAGCCAGTCTCAGATAGTTACAAATGGCATGACCCCATTTATATAATAATCTGGGAAAGGTTACATTATAGGAACCCAGAAGAGGTCAGTGGTTCCCAGAGGCCAGGTGGAAGATTGAGGGGAATTTAAGTACAAAAGCACTGAAGAGTATTTTTGTGTGATGGATCTGTTCAGTATCCTGATTGATGTGATAATTACAATATGTAAAACAAGTCTTCCAAGATACTTCTAAAAGGTCACAAATCCTACAGAGCTGTTCTACTCTGTGCATATGGGGTCACCATGAGTCAGAATCCACTTGAGAGCAATCACTACCATAACCATGACCATAAATAAAATAATCTTAAAATTACAGAACTATGAATCATTGTGCTTGTGTATATCCATATATCTGTATGCATATGGGAGCTCTGGTAGCATAGTGGCTAAGACACTTGCCTGCTAACCAGATGGCTGGCGGTTCAAACCCACCAGCCACTCCTCGGAAGGAAGGTTGGGCAATCCTACTTCCATAGTGATACTGCCTCGGAAACCCAAGGAGGGGTCGCTATGAGTCGGGTTTGACTCGACGGCACATAACAACAACAACAACGTGTAAAATATGTGTATATATATGTGTGTGTGTGTGTGTGTGTGTGTGTGTAGTTTATGTTGGTTGTGGGGAGTCAATTCAGACTCAGGGTGACCCACATACGTACAATAGAACTGCTCCACAGGGTTTTGAAAGCTGTGGTCTTTTGGAAGCTATTCACCAGACCCGTCCTCCCAGGAACATCTGGATGTGTTCAACCTCAACTTTTGGCTAGTTATTGAGTGATTACCCTTTGTGCCACCACATATACATTATTGACCATATATATTACAAAAAAAAAAAAAAAAAAAACACTGCTGTCAAGTCAGATCTGACTCATAGTGACCCTCCTTGGGTTTCCAAGGTGATATCATTATGGAAGTAGATTGCCCAAACTTCCTTCCAAGGAATGGTGGTATATACAAAACCCACCACTTGTGTGTCAGTTTGTCATAGTGTGGTGGCTTGTATGTTGATGTGGGACTGGAAGCTGTGCCACCAGTATATCAAATACCAGCAGAGTCACCCATGGTGGACAGGTATCAGCAGAGCTTCCAAACGAAGACAGACTCAGAAGAAGAAGGGCCCATCCACTTCTCAAAAAAAAAAAAAAAAAAAAAAATTAACCAGTGAAAGCCTTATGAATAGCAATGAAACACTGTTTCATATATGACTGGAAAACTTTATGAATAACTCTGAAACATTACCTGATACAGTGCCAGAAGATGAGCCCTTCAGGTTGGAAGGCACTCAAAATATGATCGAAGAAGAGATGCCTCCTCAAACTAGGGTCAACCATTATGATGGAGATGGAGTAAAGCTGTCAGGTCCTCTATTTACTGATGGGACATGACTCAAAATGGGAAGAAACAACTGTAAACATCCATTATTAATTGGAATATGGAATGCACATAGTGTGAATCTAGAAATATTGGAAGTTGTAAAAAATGAAGTGAAACTCATAAAGATCAATATCCTAGGTGTTAGTGAGCTGAAATAGACTAGTATTGGTCATTTTGAATCACACAATCATATGACCTACTATGCTGGGAAGGGCAAGTTGAAAACAAATGGAGTGGCATTCATTGTCACAAAGAATGTTTCAAGATGTATCCTGAGGTTCAATACTATCAGTGATAGAATATTATCCATATGTCAACAACAATGACAGTTAATATTACTATTATTCAAATTTATGCACCAACCACTAAAGGCAAAGATGAAGAAATAGAAGAGTTTTATGAACATCTGCAGTCTGGAATTGACAAAACATGTAATCAAGATGCATTGATTATTACTGGTGATTAGAATGTGAAAGTTGGAAAAAAAGAAGAATCATTGGTAGTTGAAAACTATGGAATTCATTATAGAATTTTGCAAGACCAATGACTTATTATTTGCAAATACCTGTTTTCAACAAATAAAAGGTGGTTATACAAGTGGACATTGCCAGAGGGAATATGGAGAAACCAGATTAACTACATATGTGGAAAGAGGTGATGGAGAATCTCAGTATCATCAGCCAAAACAAGTCCAGGAGATGACAGGAAGAGACCATTGATTGCTCATATGCAACTGAATAACAAAGCTTCATATGAAGGGGAAGAAAGTTAAAAAAAAGTCCACAAGACCCAAAATATGACCTGGATTACATTCCACCTGAAATCAGAGACCAACTGAAAAATTGATTGCATTGAACACCAGTGAACAAAAAACAGACCAGTGGGGGATGACATCAAGAACAACATACATGAAGAAAGCAAATGGTCATTAAAAGGAAAGGAAGAAAAGACCTAATTAGATGGCAGAAGAGACTCTGAAACTTGCTCTTGAATAAAGGGTAGCTAAAGTAATTGGAAGAAATGGCAAGATAAAAGAGCTGAACAGAAGATTACAAAAGGCAGCTCAAGAAGACAAAGCAAAATATTATAATGAAATGTTTAAAGATCTGGAGTTAGAAAACAAAATGATAACAACATGTTCCATATTTCTCAGTTTGAAAGAACTGAAAAAAAAAATTCAAGCCTTGAGTTGTAATATTGAAAGACTCTATGGGCAAAATACTAAATGATGTAAGGAAGAATCAAAAGATGGAAGGAATACAGAGAGTGACTGTACTAAAAAGAATTGATCTGTATCATTTATTTCAGGACATAACATATGATCAAGAACCAATGGTACTGAAAGAAGAAGTCTAAGCTGCACTGAAGGAATTGGCAAAAAACAGGACTCCAGGATTTGATGGGATATCCATTGAGATGTTTCAACAAACAGATGCAAGGCTAGAGGCATTTCCTCATCTGTGTCAAGTAATTCGGAAGAGGGCTACCTGGACAACTGACTGGAAGAGATCCATATTAGTGCCCATTCCAAAGAAATGTGATCCAATAGATTGTGGAAATTATCCAGCAATATCATTAATATCACACACAAGTAAAATTTTGCTGAAGATAATTCAAAAATGGTTGCAACAACTTGGATCTTAAAAGCTTGCAAGCAGCCATCTAGATGAAACAATGGATCCCTCCTTTTCCGGAGAAAAGAAGAATGAAGAAAACCAAAGATTCATGGAAACAATTAGTCCAAGTGACTGGTGCATCATGTGATCCTCAGCCTATGTGACTATGACACCAGAAGAACTAGATGGTGCCCAGCTACCACTGTTTACCATTTAGAGGGAGATCTATGTAGGAGATCCTGGATACAGTGAGAGAACAATGTGGAACAAAACTCAAAATATATTTTTGGGAAAAAAAAGGGACCATGTTTGCTGGTCTGATAGAGCCTGGTGGAACTCCTGAGACTATGGACCCTAGCTGCCCTTCAGGTCTGGAATTGAAACTACTCCTGTGGCTTCCAGCCAAACGAAAGACAGGCATATGAACTGAACATTTACTTTAGGTAGATACACTCTTTGGAGAGATCAATCATGGAAGAATAGAAGGGCTGTTTATGCATAGGGAGACAGCTCAGGGGGCAAGAGTGCATGGGAAAGAAGGACACAGGGAAAAGGTAAGTATGGAGAGGAAGTGGGAGGAGACCTGTTGCATTGTGGGAAATTGCAGTCAATGTCATGAGACAAAGTGTATGTGAGCTGCTATATGGAAAGTGAATTTGCACTGTAAACTTTCAC
>NW_006922122.1:1790319-1795404 GCF_000298275.1 Orycteropus afer afer
CATTTTTTAATTGGATTGTTTGTCTGGGATATATTAATTTACGTTGTTGTATTTATGTTTAATTTGTAGTTGTACATTGGTGTGATTCACACAAGATTTTTTTCTCCTGTATATATATATATTTGATATATCCGTGTGAGCAGAACAGTGTGCTCCTCTGTTTGCTAGTTGTTAGCACTTAGGCACTCACCACCTGTCTCCTGATGGGGGTGATAGAGAATGAGAGTGTGTGCACAGATCTCTGTTTGCTGTTCATAAAGAGCAGTTGAGGGTGAATTGAGCTTGTATTTAGCCGTTTAGGGTGAGATGGAGTCTATTGTTGGTCAGTTGGTGCAAAAGCAAGCAGTGGCCCTCATTCATTGGGTGGGGCTACAGGAGGTGCAGGAATGGTTTGTTTGTATGGGAATGGTTGATGTCTCCCACTCAGTAACTGAAAAAAGAAAAAAAATTAAAAAGCACCCAAAAAACAAAAAAGAGAACAAAAAACTCAATGAACATAAACAAATGGGGAAAATCAAAAAAGAAAAAGAAAAAAAGACATGCAATAAATAAGAAGAAAATTTTTCAAAATATATTAAAAAGGATAAAAAGAAAGATAATGAGAGCAAGATGGGGGAAAAATAAAACACAGTATCTAGGAAGGAGTGAATGAAAGAAAAGAGCAAGTGTAAAAGAATATGGAAAATTTCAAAAGGAAAACAAGGGATGCAAAGAACCAAAAGAAAGCTAAAAGAAGTGATCCTGGGTAAGAGAAGAGGAAAAGAAAAGAAACAAACAAAACAAAGAAAAAAAAGGAAGAGAGGAGGAAGATAAAAAGAATAATTTTAAAACAAACAAAAGCTGTAGTGGGAGGAGCACAGCACCCAGGCTCTGCCAGAGCACATATCAGGATGGAGCCCTTGCAGGCCAAAAAGTAGGTGGAGGCAGGAGGATGTCCACACCCCTGTTCACCAACAGCCCATGGGTCACAAGAATAAGAGGGAACATCATACTTCTCCAGTCATCTGTCTCCAATGCAATTGCCCTTGCTGTCCTTGGCAGGTGGCTTCCACTCCCAGGTTGTAGTCCAAGCAAGAATGCCACACACACACACTCAAAGTGGATGTGCCAGCTGCTTGCAAACATCCAAAATGGTTGCACCCTCAGGACAGGGTGCTGCTGACAGTCCACAAGTCTGCCTGTTCCCTTCCTCACTGTTCTCCCTTCTGTTCTTTAGGCACTAATGAAGCAGTTGCTCATGCAGTCTTGGTAAGTACAGCAGATTCTTAGTTGTTATTGGCAAATTTCACAATGGTTGTGCCCTCAGGACAGCCGGCAGTCCTCAGCTCCATTTATCTCCTTATTCACTATTTCATTCAAGTTCTTCTACTCATTGGTATTCAATCCACTATTTTATCCTTCCCTTCAAAGCTCAGGGTTCCAGGATTGTCTTCTGTATCAGTTTCAACTCATTTCTCATTGCTTTGTTGCAGAGGGTCTGTGTAGGTTGTCTGCTTATTCTGTCATCTTGACAAAACTAAAATCAGTATAATTTTCACATTTAAAGCTAAAGAGTTAAACTTAGTATCAAATTTGAGAAATAGTCATATGTGGTTTCCTTTGTAGGAATACAGACATTATGCTATCACTGACAGTGTTGTACCTCAGAACAGATATCGAAATGTTCTTTTTGACAATGAATGTAGTGTCATTTCTGTTCAATTTGTTATTCCCAATACAGTAGACCGTAAGATTATCCAACTCAAAATGGTCAATACTAATGCACTTTAGCTCACTAATGCCTAGGATATCAAACATCGTGTATTCCTTTTCATTTCTGAGAGCTTCCAGTTTTCCTAGAGTTGTACTTCCTACATTCCATGATCAAATTATTAATGAATGGTTGCAGCTGGTTCTTCACATATTGAGTCATGCTATATAAGCTAATTAAGTTCCCAAAAGCTTTCCTCCATCCAAGTTATTAATGTTGACTCTACTTGATGGAGGCAGCCCTCCCCCAGTCATATTTTGAATGCCTGAAGGGCTCAAGTTAAAGCACTATATTAGATATTGTTCCACTGTCATTCATAAGGTTTTTTACTGACCAATTTTTTTAGAAATTAATCCCCATCCATGTCCTTCTTCCTAGCCTGTATTAATCAGGAAATTCTGCTGATACATGTGCACCATGTGTGACCCTGTTGGTATCTGAAATATCAGTGGCATAGCTTCCAGAATCACAGCAATATGCAAGCTACAGCAGTATACCAAACTGACAGATAAGTGGTGTCAAAGACTCTAAAGTGATTTTATTATACGACTTCTTTATGCCTAATTATATGTTTCCCAAAAGTTCTCTTTTGAATTTTTTCTTTCAGTGAAATGATTGTGTGTGTGTTTATGTATGTGTGTATGTATATTGTTAGAGGCAGTGGAGATGAATATAACTAATACCATTATTATATTTATCTGGATTTTTCCACTTTTATCAATACATGCATGGAAAGGATAAAAGTGGGTTAGCATGTATGCACTTGTGTATGTGTAGATAGTTGTTTAATCTGGAATAATAATGTTTATACTTTGTGGAATAAGATTGTAGGTTATCAAAGAGGGTATTCTGATGATGGAATACAAATGTAGGAAGGGAAATTCAATGTTCTTTTTGATAAAAGTAATGATTATAGAATATTAATGATATGTTGCATGCCATATGTCAGGGAAGTTGCAACAAATTATGCAAAATTCTACAGGTACACATTTATTTACTCTCAATTTTATCAGATAATTTAGCATTATTCCTTCTTACAAAACAGAAAGGTGAGAAGTGAAGTGACTTGATCATAGTAATATAGTGAAGTAGTATAATGCTGGGATATAAACCAGACAGTCTAACACTAGAACTTGCTCTTGGCTTATTACAAATATTTGTGCATCACTTATATCATTTGGGTGATCCATTGGCTCTGAACAAACACTCATTTAATATGTAAAGCAGATAGATCACAGTTATTTTTTCAGCACCTAAGAATGCAATAATTAGCATTCAATTCATTGCCAGTATTTTGTACAAAAAATAGTAATTTAAATCATATATAAATAAGAATATAGACCATTACATTGTTAGTTAATAAAATATTAACTTCTGTTCCATAATATCTCCTTAAATAAAATAAGAGTTATCCAAAGTACTAAAATATAATAAACTATTTTGTGTTTTCATTGATATTCCCACTAATATCTTATGAAAACACACTGACTCTCTGAGTTAGGCAAAAGAACTCTCTATTGAAGCACACTACTATTCAGATCACCTATCAGATCTCTAAGACCTGTTGCTCTCCTGAAAACACTGCCTGGTACTTTTAAGCAGCAATCACATTGCACAATTATGAAACTACTTTACTGGGAAGATACAAATACAATGAAGTTAATGCAGTAATAATTACTAAAAGGAAAAATAAAAGCACTATTTGCTATTAAAAACCAAAAAGAGCCAAGAAGGCAATGGCTAGTGCTATTTTTACTAATTTTTTACTAATGGATTCAATTCTGAAAATAATTGCAAGAATTAGCTACTGCAATCTCCAATATATATCAAAGGAACAGAGACTCAAAGATATTAAGTAAATTGCCCAGGGTGATATAACCTATACATGACAAAGTCACATTTTAACCCTGATCCATCTGACTTTTATGGGTGACCTACAGACAAATTACATATAGTTTGTTCACCAATTAAAACATTTTATTCTCCAAAACTTACTGTTCTTTCAAGATTCACTTTCAGAATGCATGCCAAATATCAGTCATCTCTAACATTTCTTCCATTCCTGTGACAGCCAAATGTTCATTCTCGATTATAACTTCTCCATGTATCTTAAAGCCTTCAAGTTTTCTCAAACTTTATTACTATTGCCATAATTCAGGTAGCCAGATCTCTAACTAGCTCCCTGTCTCCTCTTGCTCCCTTATCCAGTCAACGATCCACATGACTGCTGATGTATTCTTTATCAGCTATAAACCTAATTAGGTTTGAAATCATTCAATAAACTTTGCCTTCAGCACAAAATATTTTTTTCCTGCATCCAAATTGGTTGTCTTGTGCACTGCCTGGTGTGCTGGCTTCCCACTTTGGAACCATTGGCCCAGATTATTGTTTGACAAATCTGCCAACTTTATTTGCTTCCTACAGTCATTGCATTATATGGCTATATTTTTGCATGTCTTTAGGGTTTGATTATAAATAGAAAATTCATCTGTGCTTTGAAAAGAATATCTATTTCTAATTAGAAAATATTTTTAAATTTGTAAAATCAATCTCTTTAGATAGATGTTAAGATAGGGAAATCTTATTTTTATAGCTAAAAATATGTACCACATTTTAATGGGCAGTTATATATAAAGTGTGAAATCACCACTCCAATAAAATTTATGTCTGTACAGTCAAAACACATCTAATTAGAGCTTCTATTGGATGAGTCAGATGGATGGATGTTCTATTACACAGATTTACAGTGTTTTATTTAACTTTTTGTAAGTACCTTGGTGAGGAGTAAATGAATTAGCTTAATTAAAAATTTTAGAATCATTTTTAATTTTCAGATTTTAAAAATAAATATATATAGAAATTACACAACGGACTAAATGAGTTAAACATGATTTAATTTTTGATATGAAAGTTTTATGTTTTAATAAAATTTTTTCCTTAATGTTTTCAGATTCATCTTAAGATATGTGCATAAATGGATGCAATTAGCAAAATAACAATTTATATGAAGCATTGAGAAGAGAATGTGGGATAAGCATATAACGAATATCAATCCTTAAACAAGCTACTATATTTTTACTATAAAATCCCAAAATATCCTCTACATATGAGGTTGTATTGCATGTTATAGACTTAGTATGTACATTTCTTAAAAGTCGATATTTTTCAATTGAAGACAAATCAAATAACTTACTATTAATGGCAAAACCTTGTTCAGCCTCTTCATTTAGCACAGTTGTGCAATTGTACCTGTGTGGTTGTGTTTGTATTTACATGTGCGTGCACATATATGTGTAGGTCTTATATTTATGCATAATCCTTCAATTGTTGTTGTT
>NW_006922122.1:1795504-1798831 GCF_000298275.1 Orycteropus afer afer
AAAAAAAAAAAAAAAGTTGCAACAGTATATTGACACAGAACTTCCAGAAATGCAAGCTGCATTCAGAAGAGGATGTGGAAAGAGGGATATCATTGCTGATGTCAGATTGATCTTGGCTGAAAGCAAAGAATACCAGAAAGATGCTTACCTGTGTTATATTGAGTATGCAAAGACATCCCACTCTGTGGATCATAATAAATTAAGGATTATAGTAGGAAGAATAGGAATACCAGAAGAGTTAATTGTGCTCATGAGGAAGCTACATAAACAAAGAGGCTGTCATTCCCAAAGAAAAAGGGGATACTGCATGGTTTAAAACAAAGGTGTGTGTTAGGGTTATATCCATTCATCATACTTATACAATCTGTATGATAAGCAAATAACCTGAGAAGCCAGATTATATGAAGTAGAATATGGCATCAGGATTGGAAGAAGATTCATTAACAACCTGAGATATGCAGATGACAGAACCTTGCTTGCTGAAAATGAAGGTGACTTGATGTACATATTGTGATCAAAGGGTACATTCTTCAGAATGGATTACACCTAAACATAAATAATATGAAAATTCTCACAACTGGATCAATATGCAACATCGTCATAAGTGGAGAAAAGTTTGAAGTTGTCAGTGATTTCACTTTACTTGGATCAAAGATCAACACCCATGGAAGCAGCAGTCAAAAATCAGACATCAAATTTCACTAGGTAAGTCTACTACAAAAGACCTCTTTAAAATGTTAAGAAGCAAAGTTGTCACTTTGAAAACTAAGGTGCACCTAACTCAAGCAATCCATGGTCTTTTCAACTGCCTCATATGCATGTAAAAGTTGGTCAATAAATAAGGAAGATGGTGTTGTAGGAGAATACTGAAAATACTATGGACTGCCAGAAGAAGGAACAAACTTGTCCTGGAAGAAGTTCAGCCAGAGTGATCCTTGGAAGTGAGAATGGTCAGACTTCTCTTCACCTACTTTGGTAATGTGGTCAGAAGGGACCATTCCCTGAAGAAGGATATCATGCTTGGTAAAGTAAAGGGTATCCTTGTCTGGTTCTTGTTCAGAAGGGTACTTGTTTCAGTCTCTCTCCATTGAGATTAATGTTGGCTATTGGTTTTGAATATAAGCCCTTTATTATGTTGAGGAATTTCCCTTCTACACCTAGATTTCTGAAAGTTTTTATTTATTAATTTGTTTTAAGTCGGGAGTGGGTGTTGGATTTTATCAAATGCCTTTTCTACATCTATTGATATGATCATGTGATTCCCTTTATTTCACTTATGTGATTAATTATGTTGATTGTTTTTCTAGTGTTGAAATACCCTTGCATACCTGGTATGAATTGCACTTGGTCATAATGTATTATTATTATTTTTTTGATATGTTGTTTGAATCTATCGGCTAGGATTTTGTTGAAGATTTTTACACCTATATTCAAGAGAAATATTGGTCTTTAGTTTTCCTTTCTAGCCATGTCTTTGCCTGGTTTTGGTATAAGTCTTATACTTGCTTCATAAAACTAATTTAGTAGGATTCCATCCTTTTCTATGTTCTAGAATAGTTTGAGAAGGACTGGTGTCAGCTCTTTTCTGAATGATTGTAGAATTCTCCACTAAAATCATCTGGGCCAGGACTTTTTTTATTGATAATTTTTTATGACCTGTTCAATTATTTCTTTTGTTATGAGCCTGTTCAGATTTTCTACCTCAGTCTGTTTTAGGTTAGGTAAGTGGTGTGTTTATAGAAATCAGTCCATTTATTCTGGCTTTCAAATTGTTAGAGTACATTTCTTCATAGTATACTGATGTTATTCTTTTTCTGCTGGTTCCCTTGTGACATCAGCCCTTTCATTTCTTATTCTTGTTATTTGCATCTTCTCCTTCTTTTCCTTTGTTAAGTTTGCCAGTGATTTGTCAATTTTATTAATCTTTGCAAAGAACCAACTTCTAATCTTGTTGATTTTTTCTATTGCCTTTCTATTTTCTCTTTCATTTATTTCTGCTAGAATCTTTATTATCTCTTTTCTTCTGGTGACTGTTGGCTTTTTTGTCTTCCTATTTTTTCCAATTATTGGAGATGTTGGGTTAAGGTGTTGATTTGGGCTCTTTCTTTTTTGATGTGTGTATCTATTGTTATAAATTACCTTCTGATCACTGCTTTTTGTTGTGTCCCAATGATATCGGTATGTTATGTTTTCATTCTTGTTTGATTCAAGGAAATTTTTTCTTTTTTTCATTTTTTTATTTCTTCTATTAACCAGTTGTTTTTGGGGAGGGTGTTATTCAGGTTCCATATGTTTTCTCTTTTTCTGATGATGGTCCTAATGTTGATTTCTAATTTGATAGCATTGTGATCTGTGAAGATGCTTTGCAGTATCTGTGTTTTTAAATTTATTGAGGCTTGTTTTGTGGCCTAACATATGGTCAATCCTGGAGAATGTTCCATGTGTGCTGGAAAAGAATGTATGTTTTGCTGTTGTTGGGAAGAATGCTGTGTAGATGTCTACAAGGTGAAGTGGTTGATTGGATTTAGTTCTTCTGTGTCTTTGTTGACTTTCTTTCCAGTTGTTCTATCGTTATTAAAAGTGGTGAATTAAAGTCTCCTACTATTATTATGGAGTCATCTATTTGTCTTATCAGTTCTGTTAAAGTAAGCTTTATGTATTTTGGGGCACTTTCATTGGATATGTAGATATTTACTATGGTTATAACCTCTTGTTCAAGTGATTCTTTAATCATTATATAATGTCCTTCCATTTTTCTTATGGTCATTTTTTGTCTTAAAGTCTATTTTATCAGAAATTAATATTGTCACTCCTGTTCTCTTTGGTTGCTATTTGGTTGGAATATCTTTTTGCAACCTTTGATTTGCAGTCTATTTTTTGTCTTTATGTCTAAAGTGAGTCTTTTGTAGATAGCATATTGATGGGCCATGCTTTCTTGTCTACTTTGCAGCACTCTATCTCTTGAGTGGTATATTTAGTCCACTTACATTCAGTGTAATTATCAACAAGTATGAATTTATTGATGACATTTTGTTATGTGTTTTTTGTGCTATTTCTGATTTCTTCATTCCATGTAATTTTCTGTGCTGAGCTTTTTTATTTTATTTATTTTTTTTAATGAGTAGTGCCATCATCTCCTTCATTGCTATTGTTTTAGAATTTGGTGAGTATTTGTGCTTATCCTCTTTTTTATTTTGATGGAAAAGTTTATTTTTTTCTTTGAGGTTACCCTGTAATTTATACTTTTCTTCCAAAATTTAAAAAAGTCTGTTCTATTTTGCAATTATCTTGATTTCCTCACCATTTAGAAGTTCTGTAATTAAACTA
>NW_006922122.1:1806362-1811431 GCF_000298275.1 Orycteropus afer afer
CTTCCTTCCGAGGAGTGGCTGGTGGGCTTGAACCGCCAGCCTTCTGGTGAGCAGTCAAGTGCCTTAGGCACTATGCTACCAGAGCTCCTTCAATAGTTCAGACTTAAGGAACAGAGTCCTTAGAGACTGTCAGTTAAGACTACCAACGAAACAGTTCTGGGTATTCACCAGTAATTCTTCTAAAGCTCCATAAAGGAAGGAACAGTGTCTATCCTTTACTGTGTAATATTCACAATTTTTTCTGCATGGTAGAAATTCAATATACATAAATGAAAGAGTATTTGACTGAATTAATTTCAGATTAAAAACTAGTGAAAATAGTAACAATAATAATGTATGCAGATTGGCTTTCACAAGGTAGATCATTGGCTTCTCCTACTATATAAAAATTACATAGAAATATTGGATATAATTTGCTTTTCCAGACTGTGCTGCTTCAGTGATGTATAAATATCCTGAAGGAAAAATAGGAAACATATTTCTGTGCTTATGCATTAAAGAAAGTTGATTTTATTTCAAAGAAATATAAAGTTAAAAACAAAGATTTGTCTAATGTTCAAGTAATAAAACTTCAGTAAGAATGCTAAAAATCATTATAATCCATTGCTTTCAAAGCTCAGTAAATTTTATAAAGTGAACAAATTAATCTTCATATAAGAGGGAAATAGCTGATTAACAAGACTATATTGCTAATGGAGTAGCATACTAGAAAATAATTTTGTGAATTCAAATTGTATCCATGTAAGAAAAGAATTAATTTTAGGTATATTATTAAATCAAATAACAAACCAGAGAAGTCAAATTGTTAAGGGGAAAATCCATAATAAAAGGCCATACTCTAAATTTATGTTGATATTACACTTTCTCTATACATGTATTTTCAAATAAATATGGTAATGCTTTATTTGGTGGAAAATCTATTTTCCTGGATATATATTTTAAAATATTTCCAATCCACATCTCAAGTGTCTTATATATAATTATTATCTGCATAAAGTGGTGGGTGTTTTTTAACTTGACTCTGGCTCTATTCATAATTTGTGTTGTTTCTTAGGTCAAATATATCCAGTTCACAGTTTTTCTATGAATTACACTATTTTTTAAGAATCTATGAGTGATAGGATTTGATCACTTTTAACAAAACTTTAGGTACTCAGCTCCTAGCCAAAAGGGTGGTGGTCGAGTCACCCAGAGGTTCCTCAGAATCTGACACTCTACTTACTAAAAATAAATGTTGAAAACCCTGTGGAACACTGTTCTACTGTGACATAGATGGAGTTATCATGAGTTGGAATACATTCAGTGGCAATTGTGTTTTTTTTGTTTGTTTGTTTTTGAATCTGTTGTTTCTGTTTATTACCTCAGTGTCATATTCAAACAGATTACATAAGACAGAATATACATTTTAACATTACTTATATGTAAAAATAATTTTAAACAATGTACAAGTTCCAACTGTTCTCATTTTAGGAACTTTTAAAAAAAAAATTATAGGGTGTAGAAAATATCACCTACCAACACAGACAAAAAAAAATGAAAGTACTTGAAATCTTGAGAACAATGTTTAGAGAGCAACACAAGAAAATACGTGGAGCAATAGAGTGAAAACATTGGTAAGCACACATAACTTCAAAATCCCCTGCTCCTCTCTGAAATAACACATTATCTCTGGTATAGTGCTGCCAGTTGCTACTAACCATATGGAATAATGACAACACCTGTGATAATTGTGGCTCCACGTACTTCCCTTAAGAAAAGAATCAGTCTTTTGCTTGTATAAATTATTATAGATCTTCAAATAAGAATGAAAGAGAAGCTGAAAATATTGCTTATATGAGAAACAACGGTGTTTTCAGAGATGTCTGGTGTAAAGATAAGAATGACAAAGAGGTCAGATCCTTAAATTTATTATATCAGTAAAACAAAGCAGAATGTAAATAAATAAAAGGGTTAATATAAAGTGTGCTAAAGGAGCTCCAGGAGCTCTGGTAGTGTAGTGCTTAAGGCACTTGACTACTAACCAGAGGCTAGCGGTTCAAACTCACCAGCCACTACTTGGAAGGAAGGCTGGGCAATCTACTTCCACGGTGATCCTGCCTTAAAAACCCAAGAAGGGGTTGCTATACGTCAGATCCGACTAGAGGGCAGTGAGAAATGAAACCTTCAATATTTCAATAAACATATGCTTCCAATATTATTTATACAAACGATAAATAATATATATTGATCTCAATGTATTGAATATTGATCTTTGTTTGAGTGATCAATAATTTATATTTAAAGGCCTTAGAACTCTTCATGTTTTAGTAAGGATTATTTTTATAAAATCAATATATTTTACTTCAACATTGAAATAAATGCAAAGTTAACTATGCAAAAGAAAGGTGATACGCTATTTTAAGAAGGTGCTATATGATTATGTGGGTAAATATTTTAAAACATAACCAAAAGTTATAAAAGTACTTGGCCTGTTTAAAATACTAATGGAAAGTAAACAATAAACAAATTCTCAAGGTTAAAAATTAAAAATGGAATATTGATTCTAATCTGGCAATATAAAATTTCTATTGATGAGAAATTTAATTCATGTTGAGATTATCTCCCTTTCTGTATAGTAAATCTATTTCTAATTAACAGTATATTTTTAAAAAATTGATGGTACCACTAAGATATTAGTATTCATCACCAAATAGACTGTCCAAAAAAGCCTAACAAGTAGAGATTCAACCATGTCTGGGAAAATTACAATAAAATGTGTGCATAAATTATCACTTGGATAACTTTAACTTGGATTAATTGAATCAGTTTGAACATTTTAATAAGGCTGAATTACCACCATGATAGTAAACAAATTAAATTTGTGCATCAATTACATCTAAATTTTAGAAATGGAAAATTCAAATTCAACCCATAAATTTTATAAATTTAGCAGTCTAAATGAAAGAATGGTATAAAAAGCACTCTTTGAGCCATGTTTCCCTGGACAAGTCACATGAAAACCATCAAAGTCATCTTTAGTCTAGTCAAAAAGTTACAAAAGGCTTTGGAGGTCAAATTCAGCTTTAATTTCCCAGATAAGATACAAGTAGATTTCAGAACACAGGAAACAATTTTTCGCTGAATTCTGTAAGCATCATAAGGTCAACTTTTGCAAATGATTGAAGGTTGAAATCGATTTTGAAGATCTGATTTAATATATTGGATTTGAAGTCCTTTTGCTTAAGGGCTATCAGGAGAATAGATGTCAAGAAGTTTGACTTCCATCAGCATCAGGCAAAATCTCTGTGCTTACACTTATGTCTGCCAGGCACAAAGTCAGTAGGCTAGTTTTCAGGGTCAGTGGCATCTATAAGGTTGAATAGTTTATGCTTTAAAACAGAAGATTGAATACTTTATATTTTATTGTACTACCTACAGTCTAAAAAGAACTGAAAATGTTTGACTTCCTACTTACTTGATTTTTTACTTAAGCCTCTATGCAATAAAATAGAAAAGCCAAGTTAGTTATCTCAGATAATTATGGAAAATCACTTGGAGACAATGATCTTTCTAATCCAAGGTGGATTGAAGATATTATATTACTTTAAGCAAGTGCAATTCTTTTCTACAAAGAAGGTTATAACAGTAAACTATCTTACTGAAGTTGAGGAAGCAAAAGTAAAATGAAATCACAGCCCTTGGCACAAAATAAGGATAAACAAAATAAAAAGTAGAAAAAGAAATATGCCTGTCAATGCTTGCCAAGGTGCTAAAATTCTAAGCATTGGATATGAATAACTAAATTTAACATTAAATTTTACATAAAAAATAGATATTGATATTCCACTGATTCAGATGTAATAAAAACTATACATCTTAATTAAATAGACCAATAAGCATATTTTTTAAAATTTTGTTTCAAAAACCTAAGGCAAATTACAACAATAAACTGAGGTTTTGTCATTTTAATAGCATCTAATTTATTTTCATAATCACAAAAAATAAGAAATAGCAGCAAATGACGATAATCTACCTACTATGCATCAGAGTTTGTATTGTTGTCATTATCTCATTTAATTTTATAACTGCTTATAAAGCAGTTACTATTTTTCCTTGTTTATGGATGTAGATTCTCATTTATATGTAATGGCATTGAGAATATACTCAGCAAATACTAAGAAGTAGTATACCTATGAGGAAGACTAGTTAATATCACTATTATTTAAATTTACACACCAACCACCAAAGCCAAAAATGAAGAAACTGAAGATTTTTACCAAATTCTGCAGTCTGAAATTGACTGAACATGCAATCAAGATGTATTAATTATTACTCGTTATGGGAATGCAAAAGTTGGAAACAAAGAAGAATCACCGGTAGTTGGAAAATATGGTCTTGATGATAGAAATGATGCTGAAGATCACATGACAGAATTTTGCAAGACCAATGACTTATTCATTGCAAACACCTTTTTTTCAACAACACAAATGGGAGCTATAAACGTGGATTTCACCAGTTGGAGTGCAGGTATTAAATTGGCTACATCTGTGGTAACAGCCAATGGAGAAGTTCAATATCTTTAGCCAAAACAAGTCCAGGAGCTGATTGTGGAACAGACCATCAACTGGGTGGTATTGAAGAAAGAAGTCAAGGATGCACTTAAAGATTTAGCAAAGAGCAAGGCTCCAGGAGTTGACAGAATACCCACTGAGTTGTTTCAACAAATGGATGCCCCACTGGAGGCACTCACTTAGCTATGCCAAGAGATTTGGAAGACAGCTACGTGGTGAACTGACTGGAAGAGATCCATATTTGTACCCATTCCAAAGAAAGAAGATCCCATAGAATGTGGAAATTATTGAACAATATCACTGATATCACACACAAGAAAATCTTGCTGAAGATAATTCAAAAATGGTTGCAGCAGTATATTGACAGAGAACTTCCAGAAATGCAAGTTGAATTCAGAAGGGGATGTGAAGAGAGGGATATCGTAACTGATGTCAGATGGGTCTTAGCTTAAAGCACAGAATACCAGAAAGACATTCACTTGTGTTTTATTGATCCATGCAAAGGCATTTGAATGTGTG
>NW_006922122.1:1811770-1812952 GCF_000298275.1 Orycteropus afer afer
AAATGTTTCCTTGCTGAAAGTAAGGATGAGTTATAGCATTTACTGATGATAGTTAAAGACTGAGACAGACTAGGAAGAAGGAAGAGGCTGTCCATTTCTCAAAGAATTGGCCAGGGAAAACCTTATGAATACCAAAGAAACACTGTCTGATACATTACTGTACAACTTCATGAATAGTCTGTTTAGGTTAGAAGGCTCTCAAAATAGGACTGGGAAAGAGCAGCATATTCTGAGTAAACCCAGCCTTACTCATATGGATAAGTTAAAGCTTCCAAGACCCCCATTTGCTGATGTAACACCACTCAAATTGAGGAGAAACAGCTACAGACAACCATTATTCATCGGAACAAGGAATGTATAAAGTATGAATCTAGAAAAACTGGAAGTTCTCAAAAATGAAATGGAACACATGAAGATTGATATCCTTGGCATTAGTGACCTTAAATGGACTGGTTTTGGCCATTTTGAATCAGACAACCATGTGATCTACTATGCCAGGAAAGACAGTTTGAAGAGGAATGGTGTGGCATTCATCATCACAAAGGATGTTTCAAGATCTGTCCTGAGGTAGAATGCTTTCAGTGATAGGATAATATCCATACGCCTACAAGGAAGACCCATTAATATGACTATTATTCAAATTTATACACCGACCACCAAAGCCAAAGATGGGGAAATTGAAGATTTTTGTCAACTTCTGCAGTCTGAAATTGACCAGACATACAATCAGGACATGTTAATTATTACTGGTGACTAGAATTCAAAAGTTGGAAACAAAGAAGAATCACCGGTAGTTGGAAAATTTGACCTTGGTGACAGAAATGATGCTGGAACTTGCAATGTAGAATTTTGCAAGACCAAAGACTTGTTCATTGCAAACACCTTTTTTCAACAACACAAATGGTGGCTCTACACATGGACTTCACCAGATGGAACACACAGAAATCAGATTGACTACATCTGGGGCAAGAGGCAGTGGAAAAGCTCTGTATCTTCAGCCAAAACCAGGCCAGGAGATGATTGTGGAACAGACCATCAACTGCTCATATGTAAGTTCAACTTGAGGTTGAAGACAGTTAAAACAAGTCCACAAGAGCCAAAATATGACCTTGAATAAATGCCTTCTGAATTTAGAGATCATCTAAAGAATAGATTTGATGCATTGAAAACCAACGACTGAAA
>NW_006922122.1:1815203-1827813 GCF_000298275.1 Orycteropus afer afer
TCCCTGGAGAAGGATGTCATGCTTGGTAGGGCGGAGCGTCGATGAAAGGGGGGGAAGGCCTTCAGTGAGATGGATTGACATGGTGGCTGCGATGATGGGCTCAAGTATAGCAGGGATCATGGAGCTGGCAAGGGATTAGGCAGTGTTTCGTTCTGCTGTGCATGGGGTCTCTATGAATCGGAAATGACTCGACGGCACTTAACAACAACAACAACAATTAAAGACTATACTCTTCAGTATGGATTACTCCTAAATATAAAGATAACACAAATCTTCACAACTGGACCAATAAGCAGCATCATGGTTGATGGTGAAAAGATTGAAGTTGTCAAAGATTTCATATTACTTGATTTTACAAGCAATACCAATGGAAGCAGCACTCAAGACATCAAAAGACACAACTGGACCAATAAGCAGCATCATGGTAGATGGTGAAAAGATTGAAGTTGTCAAAGATTTCATATTACTTGATTTTACAAGCAATACCAATGGAAGCAGCACTCAAGACATCAAAAGACATATTGCACTGGGAAAATCTGCTACAAAAGACCTCTTTTAAGTGCTGAAGAGCAAAGATATCTCCTTGAAGACTAAGACAAGCCTAACCCAAGCCATGATATTTTTAATTGCACCATATGCATCTGAGAGCTGGACAATGAATAAAGAAGATCGAAGAAGAGTTGATGCTTTTGAGTTGTGGTATTGGTGAAGAATGCTGAAAGTATCATGGACTGTGAAAAGCACTAACAAATCTGTCCTGTTAGATGTACAGCTGGAATGCTCCTTGGAAGTGAGAATGGCCAGACTTCATCTCACCTACTTTGGTCATATTGGCAGAAGGGACCATTCTATGGAGAAGGATGTCATGCTTGGTAAAGTGGAGGGTCAACAAAGAAGGGCTGAGATGGATAGACATAGTGGCTGCAGCAATGGGCTCAGGTATAGTAGGGATAGTGAGGCTGACACAGGACTGGGCAGTGTTTTGTTTTGTTGTACATAAGTTCACTATGAGTCAGAGACGATTTGACAGCACATAACAACAAACAACAAAGAAGTGTGAGGGACCTGTGAAAAGGAGCAGTAGAAATGCAGTGGTCAAGCACTCTGCTGAGTTAGTAGTTTGAATCAACCAGCTGGTCAATGGGAGAAAGATGTGGCAGTCTGCTTCTATACATACTAATAGACTTGGAAACGCTGTGGAGCGGTTCTACTTTACCCTGTAATGTCACAATGAGCAGAAATTGACTCAATGGCAGTGGAGTTAAGGACTGTTTAAGGAGTATGAAAAACTTCCAAGGAGTACAAAAGTGCCCAGTTATCAGCCTAAAAGCTTGGTGATTCAAACCCACACAGAGGTGCTTGGGGAGATACGTCTTGTGAGGATAAAGATTTTTGCTTTAGCAGGCCTGACTCCATATTGTAAGAATAAGACTCCATATTTTTAGTTAAGATGCCATTTCTTTAAAACCTGGCTTCAACTTGTATTACAATTAACTTGTTCTATCTCTCAAATACAGGTATCAGTTCTTGCTACATCCTGTGATCTAAGATAGAATCATCTGTGTCAATAAAGACTCCTGGACTGGAAATTAGAACCAGCCACCTGAACAAACACTGATAGCACCTCTTAAAGATTGCCTGACTGCCAGGAACTTAAACAACAACAACAACAACAACAACAACAACAAACCAACAACATTACTTTCTTAATTACCCATTGTCCTGTCTAACTTTTGGAAAATTGTTAATTAATCCTGCATACCAGCCCAAGCCATGACATTTTCAGTCTCCTCATATGCATGTGAAATCTGGACAATGAGTAAGGAAGACTGAAGTAGAATTGTTGCTTTTGATGTATGGTGTTGGGGAAGAATACTGAAAATACCATGGACTGCCAGAAGAATAAACAAATCTATCCTGGAAGATGTGTAGTCAGAATGTCCCTTGAAAGTGATAATAGCCAGATTTCATATCACTTACTTCGGTTATGTAGTCAGACAGGATCAACCTCTGGAAAAGGATATCATGCTTGGTAAAATGGAGAGGCAGCAAAAAAGGGGAAGACCCTTAACAAAATCAATCAACACAGTGGCTACAATGATGGGCTTAAGTGTAGCAGGATTTGGGAGGATAGTGCAGAACCAGGCAGTTTTGTTCTTTTGTACATGGGGCTGCTATGAGTCAGAATCAACTCGCCTAAAAACAACCACACCATTCTGCATTTGTGTTGTGCCTCTTTTGCTTTAGTATAAGAACCCATGAACGTAAGTGCTGAACAGAGTGGGCATTTTGGACTCACTGAGATCCTGTCTCATTGGTGCACCTTGTGATTAAAACTCTATTCTCATTGAACTTTGGTGTAGATTATTGGCAATGCCACTCCAGGGCTGGACCCCAGAATTTTTCAGGTAACAGGTTGCCTATCTGCTTCTGAAAAGTCAAAGCCTTGAAACCTTTTGGAGCAGTTCTACTTTGCACACATGATGTGTCCATGATCAGAACTGACTTGATAGCAACTAATAACAAAACTAGCAAGTATGAGAAATAGATATCGTATAATAATAAGACTCACACAGTCATGAATTTAAATAACAATTCAGTCACTCTGGTTCTTAAAACTTGTGCTCATCACATTTCTTTGAATCTTAGTTTTCCTTATGTCAAATGAGAGGTCTGATACCCAACATATTTATGTACTTTGAATGGTCAACTGAATATCTTAAAAACGCTCCTTGTGATAAGCATGTGTGTGTGTGTATGTACGTATATGTGTGCCCATGTACACATGTGTATACGTGTATAATATTATATAGGTGTGCATATACATGCTTAATACTTCAGTGCATAATAGTGCTATTGCAAAGTGGTAGTATCAGATTCAAACCCAGGTATATTTGAAACCAAATATACCTGCATTATCATTGCATGATAACCAAATATATCTGCATTATCACTGCATGATAATGATAACCAAATACCATTGCATTAGTGCCAGAGCCACAACATCTTATTCTCTCATTGTTTTGATGCAGTTTAAGACAAATAATGGGAGCTCTGGAAGTGTGCCTAAGTCACTTGACTGCTAACCAGAAGGCTGGTGGTTCAAACTCCCCAGCCACTCCTCGGAAGGAAGGTTGGGTAATCTACTTCCATAGTGTCACCGACTCGGAAACTCAAGGAGGGGTCACTATGAGTTGAGTCCGACTCGACGGCAAGTAACAACAACAACAACAAAGACAAATAATATCTTCTCATGCTTCTTTTATTTGTGTTCAAACATTATATACTTGCTTGAGGGTAACATTTCAGGTTCTGTGTAGGTTCAAAGAAATAAAAGGAGAAATTGCTTATTCACTAGGATAATATTTTTAGATTACAAAGAGATTCCTTGTATATGGTTGCAAGATAGAGTTAAAACTGTCTACTATCATCTCAGAAATTACATCTTTTTATCTGATCAACTCAGAATTTCAGCATTTCATATAGCATAGCTGGATTTTAATTGATAATGTGCAAAATTTCACATATGGACCAACCCCACTATAAAGTCAAAGAGATTGATTTTTTTTTTTTTTTAATGCACGACCTTTGTAAGCAGTGAGAATATATTTATCATTGCATGGCTATAACAAGAAACCTTTAAAAATAATTTCAGATAAATGGATTTATTTTAAAAGTAATTAAATTATTCCACAAGGCCAAGCTTGCCATTAACTCCTGCTTACAACATACTTCCAGTATCAGATTAGTGGTTTCTTATTATTGAATCCAGTCCCAGCAGAGGGACTCCATAGGATATGGGCTCCACAGGACAGGGGCTGATGTTAGGTGTGCTCAAAGCATTTTGTCTTATCCTATCATAATTCTCAACACACGATAGTTTTGCCTGTTTAATTACAGTAGTTATTTTTAGTTTGGTAACTCTGGGATTATATGTACCTCCCTGACAACTCTATTAACTGAACAAATGGCTACAAATGTAAAAGTGAATGTACTTTTGATTTGTTTCATGCTATATTCCATAGTACTCAGATGGGTGAATACTAGTCTCGAGCTGTATTCTCATAAAGAGACTCTAGTAGGATCAGATAAAATAATGGCTGCAATCTGACACATAGATTCAAATATATGTATTTTATTTGAAGCTTTCCTCTATTCTATGAGTGCCACATCTTTGTCACTATAATATTTTGCATGTTGGTTATCAGTTATCACATTTACTATTCTTGTACTTGTTCTCATCTCTGATGCCACCTTTGTCCTCATAGACCTTCAGTTATTGAAAGGCAGGATGATTCATTGTTTTATTAATCTCTACTTCCATTACAATAGGAGCTCTGGTGGTATAATACCTAAGGAAATTGACTGCTAACCAGAAGGCTGGAGGTTCAAACCCACCAGCCACTCCGTGGAAGGAAGACTGGGCAATCTACTTCCATAGAGCTACGATCTTGGAAACCCTAGGAGGGGTCATTCTGAGTCAGAACCCATTTGACAGCAGTGAGTTTGGTTTTTAGTTTTTTTTTTTTTTTCTATCACGATATCTGTCAAGGAATAATAACATTACAATTGCATCGAGTTTGCTGTGTGTCAGATGTTCTTCTATGTGTTTTCCTCATTCCATTCCTCAACAATGTGTTGTTGTTATGTGCCGTCCAGTCAGACCTGACTCATAGTGACCCCTCCTTGGGTTTCCGAGGCAGTATCACTATGGAAGTAGACTGCCCAACGTTCCTTCTGAGGAGTGGCTGGTGAGTTTGAACCCCCAGCCTTCTGGTTAACAGTCAAGTGCCTTAGGCACTATGCTACCAGAGCTCCCTCCCCAACAATATTATGAGTTAAATATTATCCTTACACTTAAGAGATGGGAATCTGAGGCACAATCACCAAAATCACTCAGGATTTTACCCTAAGCATATGGCTTTGAAGTTCAGACTGTCAGTGATGATATAAAGTTGCCTTTGAAGAATTGGTGCCAAATAAATGAACACTAAAATGAATAATAAAGGGAAGGTAGCAAGAAAGAAGGAAGGAAAAAAGAAATAAGACAAGAAGGCAAGTAAGCAGGCATACAGAAAGGGAAGAAAGGAAGGGAAATTTGTATTTTACTGACAATGCTTGAAATGATGACCTAATATATGGTGTAACCATTATCCTGAGAAACTACCTATTTATGCAATGGACTGTATTTTTAACTGTATTACAGGGGGAATAAATTTAATGTTTTAAGCACATATAATTAAAAATAAACTGTTAGTGAATGAAATAAGGACCATGTTTTATTAATTTGAACACTTTTATATGAATAAAGTACTTTTAAATATATCGCTTCATTTGGTCACTTCCTTTCCAAATATCTTAAGATCTCGGTACTTCACGTTTTATTGCAGTCATTTTTCAAATGAGAATACTTTTGAATAAATGAAATGAGGTCTCTAAAACGGTAAAGAAGCAAAGTCAAAACTAGTGAAATTAGGCCTATTGGAAAAGTCAAAAAGAAATTCATTTTTTATGCTTTCTTTACTACTAAAATATGTGCATAATTGTCTCAAGCTATCACTTGGAAAAGTTAATAACCTCTCTAGATCACATATTCTTCATCTTGTAGGACAAATTTCACACCTCCCCCCACTCTCTACCATCATATAACAAATTTCCCCAATGTTCACATTTCTTTGCTTGTATAACAAACTGCACAGGTTCAAAAATCCACACTGAGTTGTGTTCTACTGAAGCTTAACTCTCCTTCTGTGTTGGCCCATATAGCAATGGCAACTTTGACTCCCCTGGCCAGAAACTTCAGTCATTCTTAACTAATTCTTCAGGTGTCAAAACATTATTAAATTCCATTGACTCTGCTTCTACACTTCTCTCAGTCTAGTCTCTGCAAAATACAGCCATCACCACTGCTACAATTCAAGCACAATCAACTCTGCTTATTTCTTGGGCCGATGTCAGTATGATTGCCCAGTCACTGTCAACCAATCACATGTGTCTTCTTTTTGTTCCTTCCTGCAAGCTTGTCTTCTACTTCTTTATTGTTTAGGTCTCAACCCACATATTCTCAGATAAGTATTCTCCAAGCATTTGACTGCTAACCAGAAGCCTGGCAGTTCAAACCCACAAGCCACTCCTTAGAAGGAAAATTGGGCAATCTATTTCCATAGTGATACTGCCTTAGAAATCCAAGGAGGGGTTGTTATGAGTCGGATCCACCTCAAGAGTTTGGTTTTGACCACTTTATATATTTCCACATGTTAGGATTTCCAAGGCTGTAAATATTTATGGAAACAGACTGACTTATCTTTCTCCTGTGGAATGGCTGGTGGGTTAGAACCAATTTGTCCTTAAACTTTCCTTGCCATCCAGTTGATTCCAAGTCATAGCGATCCCTATTGGTTTTCCAAGGTGCAGAATCTTTACAGTGGTAGATTGCCCCGTGTTCCTTCTGCTCCTCAACTGCCACCCTTCTGATTAGCAGTCAAATACCTTAGACATTGTGCCCCAGAGCTTCTTGGCATCTGGCAAATAAGTATTTGTCTTTTTCTCTCCCCCCTGCCCCTACTTACACACACATATGCATTTTTGTTATTATTAATTGCCATCAAGTAGATTCTAAATAATTGTGACCTATGCACGCAGAGTATAACAGTTCCATAAGGTTTTCAAAAGCAGACGTAAGGCCTGTCTTCTAAGGCACCTCTGTATGGGTTCAAACCACCAAACTTCTGACTAGTAGTCAAGTGCTTAACCATCTGTGCCACCCAGGGATTCTTATATATAGACAATGTGGTGATTAAATAAAGGAGAATCAGAAAAATAAATTATATTGAAAATATAGACAATATACATTATTTGTGCTACTTTGTAAGGAAATTTTATATGTTTTCACTTTATAAGAAATGCAAAGTTGTAATTAATTATTGGCTTTCTCACATTTCTACAATGGATGAATATTCAAGAATTAGAATTTGTACTATTATAATAACAAGATAGAAATCATATTTTCTAAGTTCCCTGTACTATTCATTTTTCTAAGTGGCTTTATAGCAATCTAATACACTTTATTTATTTTGCCATGACTTTGTTGTTTTCCATCCAAGTAGGATTTCTTGCTTTTGCAATCAATAATTCCTAAAGAGTCTATCTGATACCACAATGAGAATAGAAAAAAAAAAAAAAAATTCTGTATATTTTTCAAATAACACACAGAGCAAAACCAATGAATTAAACTGATAACTCTGGGGAAGGATTGTTAAAGGCCTTTAAATTATTTGCTTTCTAAATATTACTTAAAACAAAACAAAAAATGAAAGCATAAATCGTGTTATTATAATAATCAGGCAAGTCCTTGGATAATTTTGGCTTTCTGATAGATAATCAGAATCTTGCTATCAGATTGTTAGGCAATAAGAGATTTAGGGAAGTGGCCCTGTTTATCTGTGACTTGATGTCAGACCCACAATTATCAACAGGAATTTATCAATGGTTGATCATTGATAATATATAAGTTATCATAAAGAAAGTGAACAAAATATCTCTCCCACTCAACATCCTTATCAGCATAGAATAGCTAAAAAGATCTATACGCAAACATCATATATATTAAAGATATTTGAAACTAAATAAAGTTTTATTTTCAATTATAAACATAATATAGGCAAACTAGAGTGAAATGCATATAAACATCACTGTTTCATATACTTGGCTTTATGTGGAAGAAATATGAGGCTTAAAAATTTGTATGCAGTTTGGTAAATCTTACTTATATCTCCTTATATTACCTTAGCAATGTAAGGAAATCAATATTTTTCCATTTCTGACTTCCTCAAAAAAATTAAAGTGCAGTAGAAAAAGTACAGGCTCAACAGTAATGCAAAATTGGATTTGAATACCTTCTCTGTAAGAGCCAAGTATTCAACATTTGTAAAATGATTTACTGAATTGTGGTATATTCACACAGTGCTACACAATATAGTAATGAGAGGGAAAAAAAAAAAAACAAAAAAACTACTGCATCAAGTAACATGTATATAATTATCATAAACAAAAGTTAAGTACTATATAATCCATATTATATGATTATAAGGTTAGAAAACAAGTAACACTAGTATAGTTGTCAGAAATTATGACAGTGGTTAACTTTTGGATTGAACCGGGCAAATCTGATGCAAAATCATTTCTAAATTGTTAAACAGCAAAGATGCTACTTTGAAGACTCAGGTGCATCTGACCCAAGCTATAGTATTTTCAATAGCCTCATATGCATGTGAAAGATAATAAGGAAGACCAAAGAAGAATTGATGTATTTGAATTGTGATATTGGTGAAGAATATTGAAAATACCATGAACTGCCAGAAGAACAAGCAAAACTGTTCTGGAAGAGGTGTAGCTAGAATGCTCTTTAGAAACAAGAATGACCAGACTTCATATCACCTACTCTGGTCACGTTGTCAGAAGGGTCTGTCCCTGGAGAAGGATATCATGCTTGGTAAAGTAGAGCATCAACAAAAAAGGAGAAATCCCTCAAGTAGATGGACTGACACAGTGGCTGCAACTATGGGATCAAATATAACAAGGACTGTGATATCGATGTAGGACCAGGCACAGTTTCATTCTGTTGAACACAGGGTCACTATGAGTTGGAGCCAATCTCTGCTTCTATAGAGATTGTTGTTCCTATTTACCATCGACTCAGACCCAACTCATAGTGACCCCTTCTTGGGTTTCCAAGGCAGTATCACTACCAAAGTAGATTGCCCAACCTTCTTTCTGAGGAGTGGCTGGTGGGCTTGAACTACCAGCCTTCTGGTTAGCAGTCAAGTGCCTTAGGCACTATGCTATCAGAGCTCTTTCTCTGTAGAGATACAGCCTTGGAAACCCAAGGAGGGGTCACTATGAGTCAGAAATGACTTGACAGCAGTGAGTTTGGTTTCTCTGATTAATGGTATACATCAAATTATATACTTATAATTTATTTTATCCTATTAAGCATATTATACTATAATGGAACATTCATTTTAAAAATAAATGGAAATTACATATAAATATATATTTGCTGTATTTTTAAACAAGGAGCTCTGGTGGTATAGTGGTTAAGGGATTTGGCTGCTAACCACAAAGTCAGTGGTTTGAACCCACTAGCCATTCCATGGAAAAAAGATGAGGCAGTCTGCTTCCATAAAGTTTCACAGCCTTGGAAACCCAGTAGGGGTCTCTATGAGTTGGAATTGATTTGATGACAGTATGTTTGGTTTTCTCTTTATATTTTTAAACATTCCAAACTTTAATAAACTCTGATTGCCAGAATTAATATAATATCATAAATGGGATAACAATTGTCTTCATTTTGAGACTTTCAAAATTTAACAAATATATATACACATAATACAATAAAGAAAATACAGTTGTTCCACATAATGATAGTAATAGTTAAAAATATTATAGAATGAAAACTGAAAATTTATAGAGCCATAACAAGGCTCAAATACAAGTTAAGACCTAACATAAATAAATAAATAAATATATATATATACACACACACACAATTTTTTTAATGCTTTAGGACTTTTATGCTCCTCTAATTTATAGGGTTTTTTTGAGAGAATTGATTCAATGGAATTTTAGTAAAAAAAATGTTATCTAATTAAGGCTAGTCATCTGATTAGGGATGCTTCCATGAAAAAGTGGTGATCTTTTTTTCTTTTTTTCAATCTAAAGATGTTTTATAACTCATGCATCACTCTTCTGAAGTAGCAGGCAGAAAACCTGACCTGATGTTCCTGCTCCATAGAAACAATGACCTAATCACTATGATGTTTGCTTGTATTATGCAGGAATAAACAATGGGTTATTACATGCAATTTTCATCTGTGTTCTGATAGACAACATTACCCAAAACAGAATGAACTAGATAGAAAAAATGCTATTCTCTGATGTATGTTAGAATGAATGACTGTAGGTCATTCTATTTTTATAATTTAATATGGAGCATGAATTGCCTAAACATGGGCTTGATTTATACAGTCCTCCTCTAGGAAGCATTTCTCAAGCTGAAAGAACTGAGGAAAATATTTAAGCCTCAAATTGCAATATTGAAAAATTCCATGGGCAATATGTTGAATGATGCAGTAAACATCAAAAGAAGATGGATGGAATACACAGAGTCACTATACCAAAAAGAATTGTCAGATGCTCATCAGTTTCAGGAGGTGGCATAGTATCAAGAACCAATGGTATTGAAGGAAAAAGTCAAAGCTGCACTGAAAGACTTGGCAAAAAACAAGGCTCTAGGAAGTGACAGAATACCCACTGACATGTTGCAATAAATGGATCCTGTGCTGAAGGCACTCACTCAACTATGCCAAGAGACTTGGAAAATAGTTGCCTGGCCAACAGACTGGAAAAAAGATCCATATATGTACCCATTCCAAAGAAAGGTGACTCCATAGAATGTAGACATTATCAAACAATATCATCAATATCACACACAAATAAAATCTTACTGAAGATAATTCAAAAATGGTTACTGCAGTATATTGACAGAAAGCTTCCAGAAATGTAGGCTGCAAATGGAGCAAGGGATATCATAACTGATGTCAGATGGATCTTGGCTCAAAACAAAGTATACTAGAAAGATGTTTATTTGTGTTTTATCAACTATGCAATGACATTTGATTAGGTGGATCATAACAAATTGTGGATAACACTGGGAAGAATGGGAATTCCAGAACACTTGATTGTACTCATGAGGAACCTGTACATTGACAAGGAGGCTGTTGTTCAAACAGAACAAGGAAATACTGCAATGTTAAAAATCAGGGAGTGCATCAGGGTCATATCCTTTCACCAAACTTACTCAATTTGTATGCTGAGCAAATAATCCAAGAAGCTGGGTTGTGTGAAAAAGAATGTGGCATCAGGATTGGAGGAAGGCTCATTAACAACCTGAATATGGAGATGACACAACTTTGCTTGCTGAAAGTGAGGATCACTTGGAACATTTTGTGATGATGACTGCAGTCTGCAGTATGGAATACACCTCAATATAAAGAAAAAGATATCCTCAGAATTGGACCAATAAGCAGATCCTTGGTGAACAGAGAAAGGATTGAACTTGTCCAGGACTTCATATTACTTGGTTCTACAATCAATACCAATGGAAATAATAGTCAAGACACAAAACACTTATAGCTTTGCGCAAATCTGTTGTAAAAGACCTCTTTCAAGTGCTAAAGAGCTGAGATATCTCCTTGAAGAATAAGATCTGCCTAACCCAAGCTTTGGTATTTTCAATTGTCTCATATGCATGTGAGAGCTAGACAATGAATAAGGAAGATGAAAGCAGTGTTGATGCTTTTGAGTTGTGGTGTTGGTGAAGAATGCTGAAAGTACTGTGGACTACTAAAAGAACTAACAAATCTGTCCTGAAAGAAGTGTAGTAGGAATGTTCCTTGGAAGCGAAAATGACCAGACTTCATCTCTCCTGCTTGGTGATGTTGTCAGAAAGAACCATTCTCTGGCGTGGGATGTTGTGACTGGTAAAGCGGAGGGTCCTTGAAAGAGGGGAAGGCCCTCAATAAGATGGGTTGGCATGGTGGCTGGAACAATGGGCTCAGGTGTAGTAGGGATCATGAGGGTGGCACAGGGCCAGTTTCGTTGTGTTGTACATAGGGTCACTACAAGTCAGAGATGACGGCACCTAAAAACAAACCTCTAGGATAGTAATTTACCTTATTAGTATTATTATTTTAATTAAACAGGTTTTGTTACTCATGATGCTTTTAAAATGCAAGATTTTTCCTTCTATCTATAAAGCTTACAAAACAGTTTAATTTTGCAGAGCAAGTAAATCAAAAAAAAAGAAAAAGAGCAAAATAAGAAAAATTGACCTATGATGGAGAGCAACTCATAATAGAGAGCTTTCAACAAAAAGTGAGCAAAAATTACATACATTTCAACTACTTGTCAGCAAAAGATCTGTCCATTTTTAACAAAGCCTTTTTAGAAATACTATTACTTTAACAATAATCAGTACTGACAGCTTGGTCCACTTTTTATGGTAATGTAGCATGCAGCCTTGTTAATCTGACACATTGAAATAAATGAAAAAAATATACCAGTGCCCCAATATAATTGTTGGTGGCAGCATTTTAGCAGACTCTAATTTTCACTTCATTGTAATATCTCCTCTCAACTCTGATGTAAATGATAACTAGAGCTGGCACTATTAATAGCATGCTAAGATCTGGGGTAGGGGCACATGAGCGTACTTGGAGCAAACCAGAACATGACCTTAGTGGTTAATGAAATGCACCAGTTCTATGAGAAGGCATAAGCACAAAATGAATACAGTAATTGTTTCAGTAAGAACCTGCATAATGCAAAAGGCTACAATTATAAGATATGCCACCCAAAAAAGAACTCCTTGGATTCCTAATTCAAGGTTATCTGAGCTCTGATTGCCCTTTAAATTACCAATAGAGAATATAAGAGAAAATGACACATCTTAATATATAATTAATAGCATTTAAAAGCATTAACTCAAAGACTGGAAGTAAATAGGTGACATAAAGATAAAAATAAAACTTCTATACACAGAATAAGGATT
>NW_006922122.1:1828783-1829868 GCF_000298275.1 Orycteropus afer afer
TTTTTTTTTTGTTTTTAAGAAATGAAGCCTTAATGGGAAAATACAGGTAATTTGGTAACATATTCTGAAATCAGGAGACTATATTAGGTATCAACAGATAAGGATAGTCTGGCATGACCCTCAGATTTACAGAGAAAACAATGTAGAATCATCATGAAGCAAAGAAAATGACTTGGAAGTGAGGTAAAGTAGACTCAGAAGACAAAAGAAGCCACCCACTTCTCAAAAAATTGGCCAGTGAAAACCTTAGGAACACTGTCTGATAAATTACTGGAAAACTTTATGAATAACCCCGAAAAACTGTCAGATACAATGCCAGAATATGAGCCTCCCAGGTCGGAAGGCACTCATATATGACTGGGAAAATTTGGCCCCCTCAGTGTAGAGTTTACCTTGATGATATGGATAGAGAAGAGCTTTTGGGATTTCCATTTGCTAATGTGGCATGATTCAAAATGAGAAGAAACAGCTGCAAATATCCATTAATAACAAGAACATGGAAGTTACAAAGTACGAATCTAGGAAAATTGGAAGTTGACACTAATGAAATGGAATGCATAACATTGATATCCCTGGCATTAGTGTACTGAAATAGTCCGGTTTTGACCATTTTGAATCAGACAACCATATGATGTTCTATGCCTGGAGTGACACACTGAGGAAGAATAGTGTGGCATTCATCATCACAAAGAATGTTTCAAGATCCATCCTGAAGTACAGTGCTGTCAGTGATAGCATAATATCCATACACCTGCAAGGAAGACCAATTAATAGTACTATTATTCAAATTTATGCACCAACCACCAAAGCCAAAGATTAGGAAATTGAAGATTTTTACCAACCTCTGCAGTGTGAAATTGATGGAACATGCAATCAAGATATGCTGATTATCACTGCTGACTAGCATGCAAAAGTTGGAAACAAAGAAGAATCACTGATAGCTGGAAAATTTGGCCTTGGTATAGAAATAACGCTGGAGATCGTGTGACAGAATTTTGCAGGACCAATGACTTATTCATTGCAAATACCTTTTTTTCAACAATGCAAAGAGTAGCTATACATGTGGACTTCACCAGATGGAGTAC
>NW_006922122.1:1844863-1859186 GCF_000298275.1 Orycteropus afer afer
CTGCCCATTGAGATGCTTCATAAATGGATGACACACTTGAGGCACTCACTCAGCTATGCTAAGAGATTTGGAAGACTGCTACCTGGCCAACTGACTGGAAGAGATCCATATTTGTTCCCATTCCAAAGAAAGGTGATCCCACAGAATGTGGAAATTATCAAACAGTATCATTAATATCACACACAAGTAAAATCTCACTGAATATAATTCAAAAAACAATTGCAGCAGTATATTGACAGAGCACTTCCAGAAATGCAAGCTGCATTCAGAAGAGGATGTGGAATGAGGGATCATTGGTGATGTCAGATGAATCTGGCTCAAAGCAAAGAATACCAGAAAGATGTTTACTTGTGTTTTATTGACTACACAAAAGCCTTTCATTTTGTGGATCATAACAAATTGTGGATAACATTGAGAAGAGTGGGAATTCAAGAATTCTTAATTGCTCTCATGAGGAACCTGTACATTGATTAAGAGGCTGCTGTTCAAACAGAACAAATGAACATGGCACAGCTTAAAATCAGGAAGGGAGTTTAGCAGGGTTGTATCTTTCACCATACTTATTAAATCTGTATGCTGGGCAAATAATCTGAGAAGCTGGACTATATGAAGAAGAACATGGTGTCAGGATTGGAGGCATACTCATTAACAACATGAAATATGCAGATGACACAACTTTGCTTGCTGAAAGCGAGGATGACTTGAAGCACTTGCTGATGAAGATTGTAGACTGAAATCTCTAGTATGGACAACACCTCAATGTAAATAAAACAAAAATCCTTACAACTGGACCAATAAGCAGCATCACGATAAATGGAAAAAGGATTGACATTGTCAAAGACTTCATATCACTCGGTTCTACAGTCAACGCCAATGGAACCAGCAGTCAGGACATCAGATGATGTATTGCGTTGGGGAAATGTGCTGCAATAGACCTCTTTCAAGTGCTAAAGAGCAAAGATGTCTCCTTGAAGACTAAGGTGTGCCTGACACAAGCAGTGGCATTTAAATCACCTCATATGCAGTGAGAGCTGGACAATGAATAGGGAAGACCAAAGAAAAGCCAGTGCTTTTGAGTTGTGGTGTTGGTGAACAATACTGAATGTACTGTGTACTACTAAAAGAACTAACAAATCTGTCCTGGAGGAAGTCCCTTGGAAGTGAGAATTGCCAGACTTTGTCTCACCTACTTTGGTCATGTTGTCAGAAGGGACCACTCCCTGGAGAAGGAAATCATGCTTGGTAAAGTGGAGTGTCAACAAAAGGGGTAAGGCCCTCAAGGAGATGGATTAACACAGTGGATGCAACAATGGGCTCAGGTATAGCAGTGATTGTGGGGCTGGCATAGGACCAGGCAGTGTTTTGTTCTGCTCTACATAAGTTTGCTATGATTTGGATACAATTCAATGGCACCTAACAACAACAACAAAAGGAAGCGATGAGGAAGTGTTTTTGGTTTACTTCTTCCTCTTTTCTGTGAGGAGGAATTGAAGGCATGGTCTCTTAAGGAATCTGAACCTGTGTCTCCTATAAGCTTGGCCCTAACACATAACACACTATCTTTTCAAAACTTTTATTGGGCTAAAATGAACATACCATAAAATTCACCCATGTAACATGTACAATTTAATAGCTTTTAATCTATTCATAGTTGTGCATCACTAAAATCTAATTTTAGAACATTTCATTATCCCAAAAAGAAAACCCATTCTTGCCCATTAGTATTCACTCTCCTCTATGTCACTCAACTTTCAGTCCTGTTATTGTTTTAGGCATTGTTGAGTCAGTTGCAGCTCATAACAAACCTTTGTCCAACAAACTGATGGCCAAGCCCTATGACAACCTCACATTTAGTGCTATGGTTGAGCCCATTGTTGCATCTACTGTGACAGTCTGTAATGCCCTTGGAGGTCTTCCTCTTTTTTGATGCCCCTTTTCTTTCCTAAGCATCATGTCCTTCTTCAGGGACTGGTTCCTGCTGATAACATGTTCATGAGACATGAGGTGAAGTCTTGCTATACTTCCTTAAAAAGAACATTCTGGGTGTACTTCTTCCAAGACAGTTTTGTTCGTTCTTCTGGCAGACCATTGTATAATCAATGTTCTTTGGCAACACCATAATTCAGATGGATCAATTCTCTTTCAGTCCTAGATTACCACTAATACACTTTCTCTTTCTACAGATGTGTCTGTATTTGTCATTTTATGTGGACTTCATCATCTGAGTAATCTCACTTAGCATAATGTGTTCAAATTCCGTCCATATTCCCAGCAGGGATTGGTACAATATTACTTTTTATTGACAAATAATTTTCCAATTTAAATATATGTAATTTTTTAAAAATCATTCATTGGTTGATGAACATTTGTATTATTTATATTTTTGTTATTATGAATAATGTTGCTATAAGCATCTGTGTACAAATTTTTGTGTAAATGTGTGTTTTTATTTCTCTTGTATCTATATCTAGGTGTGGAATTGCTGAACCATAAGGTAAGTTTATGTTTAAGCTGATTAGATTTTGAGAAATACCATTTAGCAATATAAAACCCAGGAACACCAGAATAGTTTATAGATGCCTCTAGGAAGGGCAAACACATGTTCTTAACTGCCTTCTATACGTAACTATAATATTATGTGGAAGTGTACATGTTCATGAAAACTACGGCAACAATGCTTGGAAGAATGGGGGTTTGAGGTTAAGTGAACTCTCATTAAAGAAGCCAAACACCACTCTTGTAATAAGCTAAATCATCTTTTATCATGTTGTTGTTATTTGCCGTCGATTCAGATCCGACTCATAGCAACCCCTCCTTGGGTTTCCGAGGCGATATCACTATGGAAGTAGATTGTCCAACCTTCCTTCCGAGGAGTGGTTGGTGGTTTTAGAGCTATTAAAATTTCATCAGCTGGATTATAATGGTTTATATACAAAAGACTTGACTTGAATTTTGGTTATAAAAAGCTCACCACGAATTGGTTCCTAGCTCAAGAGACAAGATTTTTCCAAAGTAATAAATAAAACAACAACAATAAGTATGAGGTTTCATAGTGAGCTAGCAGCAAGATTGAATATTTCAAATTAAAGTTAAAAATCTTTTAAAACAAGGCCCTAATAACTCTTCTTACATTTCTAATCTTATCTCTGCCTATCCTGCTCAATGAACTTGTGTTTATCATTTTGTTCTCCTTATTTATTAGATTGTGTTTAAGTATGTCATTTGCTTGCACCATTTGTCCCCTTTATAAATACTTTTCAAGCCTTACCATTCTTCAAGTCACATATAAAAATTTACTCTTCCAAACACCTTCTTAAATATGTCATTTATTTTTTTTCCTAGAATTTGGAATATAAAAGTTGGAAATAAAGAAGAACCAATGATAGCTGGAAAAAAAGGCCTTAGGGAAAGAAATTATTCTGGAGATCGTACAACAGAATTTTGCAAATTATATGACTTACTCATTGTAAATAACTTTTCTCAACAACATAAACAATAAAGAATCTCACAAGTGGACAAATAAACAACATAATGGTAATGGAGAAAAGATTGAAGTTGTCAAGTATTTCATTTTACTTGGAACCACAATCAATACCCATGAAAACAACAGTCAAGAAGTCAGATGACTTAATCCACTGGGCAAATCTGCTGTGATAGACATCTTTGAAGTTTTAAAGAAAGAAGTTGTTACTATGAAGAGTAAGATCTGCCTGACCCAAGCCATGGTACTTTCAATCGCTTCACATGCATGTGGAAGCTGGACAATGAATAAGTAAGAGCAATGAAGCACTGATGCATTTGAATTGTGGTGCTGTGGTGCTGGCTACTGGACTTGCAGAAAATGAACAAATCCATCTGGGAAGAAGGGCACCTGGAATACTGCTCAGAAGCAAGAATGGCCAAACTGTCTCACCTACTTTGGACATGTTGTCAGAAGAGACCGGTCATTCTTGGTAAAGTAGTTGTTGTTGTTGTTATTGTTGTTATGTGCTGTCGAGTCAGCCCCAACTCATAGCGACCCCTCCTTGGGTTTCCGAGGCAGTATCACTACAGAAGTAGATTGCCAAACCTTCCTTCCGAAGAGTGGCTGGTGGGTTTGAACTGCCAGCCTTCCAGTTAGCAGTCAAGTGCTTTAGGCACTATGCTACCAGAGCTGCTTGGTAAAGCAGAGGGCCAATAATAAAGGGGAAGCCTTGGATTGTGACTGGCTGATATGGTGAGCTAAAGCATAGCAAGGAGTGTGAGGATGGCACAAGATTGGGCAGTATTCCGTTCTGTTGTACATTGATCACTAGGAGTTGAAGCACTCATAGTGAGGGCACCTAACTGGATGGCACCTAACAACAACGGTAGAGTATTGTTTATTCTTCTGCTGCATTAATCATCCCTGAGTATTTCTTGTTTACCTAGTATATTACTAGATTCTAAAAGACAGGAGGTATATTTTATCATTTTGCTTCCTTTGAATGCCCAGATAAGTACTTTCTACTTACACTGGGGTTCAATAAGGGTAAAATTCTCAAAGTCTCTGTGATGCACTGTGTTCTAAGGGCAACAGACAGCCAGGAATACATTGTCTAATTAACATCTGATATTAAAACACAAATTTCATAGGCTCTGTTGTGGGAGATCAGTTGAACGCAAACGGGCTTAGCTTTGCCATAAACTCAAATATCACACTTCAGGTTGTTTTTGTCAGTTGTTATCAAGCTGTGACAACCTAAGTTATTGCACAGGAAACATTGCCTGAGCCTGTGTCATCTTCAGAATTGGTAGTGTGCCTGAGTCCATTGCTGTGGTCACTTTTTATTTTGACCTCATTTTCCAGCACTGTCTCAGACAATGTTATGTTGTTATACATACACTTTTTACTGATTAATTTTCAGAAATAATTTGTCAGACCTTTTTTTCCTGGTTTATATTAATCTGGAATCTATATTGAAACCAGTCCACCATGGGTGACCCTTTTGGTATGTGAAATACCAGTGGCATACCTTTCAGCATTACATAAACATGAAGTCATCACACTATGGCAAACTACAGATTAGTGGTGAACCTTTCAGATTAGAGAAAGGAAAACATATGAAATATACTTATGAAATACATCTGTTTGATTTCTTCAGCAGTCAAAAATGCTGGATTTTAATAAGCATTGTTTCAAACCTTCAGGTTATCAATACTTGATGTTTTCTAACTTGATTCAATCTTAGATACCTGAACAGAACATATAAATTATTCAAGTGAGCATGGATTATTAGTAAAAACAGAAAATCACAATTAAAAATAAAATAATGTGATCCAAATTTCAATTCAATAATAACTCAAAATATGCCAATTATTTCTTTATTTAAAATCATTGGTAAAATTTTAATTAAAACTAAATACTCTTAAATAATATGAATTTTAATTTTTAATTTTTTAATTTTTATTCTGCTTATGAATTTTTATTAAAAAACTTTTTTTTTCCATACTTGAACATCTCATAGAAAGCTCTATTTCATTTTACAGCTTTAATAGAAAAGAAATATATTCAAATGTATTTTAAGTGAACTTCAAATAATTGAGTACTTAATAAAATTAAATCCGTGTCTTATAGATTTTTTCCCCTCAGTATTCATTTTTAACCTCCTTTTTCTATGTGATATTATATTTCATTAGAATTTTTCAGTCTTCTAGGGTCACTATGTATCAGAATAAACTATATGACAACGGGTTTGACAAGTTTATAGCATATGGATTTTTTTTTTCTTCCCTGAAACACAACCTCTCAGAATAGTTCGAAAAATGTCTATTATAGTTCACTGTGGCCCATCTAACAGTTAGTCAGTTTGCCTGAGATTTGGGGAATGATAGTATTAAAGGCCGAGAAGTGGGAATGAGGTGCAGAAGCCTTCCAGCCTGTGATGTGTCCTTCCATTTGAAGGGACTTCATTAACATAGCACTCCTGGATTCTCTCTCTTCTCTTAGATTCTTCCTGAGGGGAGAAGTTAGAACTTTGCAGAGAGCTTATTTTGGGAAGAAAAACTGGGAGCTAGTTTAGCTTCTGTTTCTTTCTTCAGTGTCCTATGATTTAGGTTTTACATGTTGAAGATCTATGTACACGGATTCACTTCAAATTTTGCTAAACAAGAGACTTTTGCTTATATTTTAGAGACATATTAAATCATGTAAATGATTTTTAGATTGTACATATATATATATGTATATATTGCTATGTGTAGTTTCTAACTCCTAGCTTCCTAGCAAACCTATAGAACAGAGTAGAACTGCACCATAGTGTTTCCAAGTCTGTAAATCTTTACAGAACATGGACGCAGACTGCTTCATTTTTCTCCTGAAGAGCAGCTGGCTGGTGTGTTCAAACTATCAGCTTTTGGTTAGCAGCCACATATTTTACACACTGTGTCATCAGAGCTCTCTCTCTCTCTGTCTGTCTGTTCACTTATTCTCTCTATACACACACACACACACATACACATAAATACATACATATATATATATATATATATATATATATATATATATATATATATATAAACCCACTGCCGTCAAGTCAGGTCTGACTCATAGCGACCCCTCCTTGGGTTTCCAAGGCAGTATCGCTATGAAAGGTGTTTGCCCAACCTTCCTTCTGAGGAGCGGGGGGTTTGAACTGCCAGCCATCTGGTTAGCAGTCAGATGCCTTAGGCACTATGCCACCAGAGCTCCCATATATATATTATATATTATAATATTATATATATATATAAAATTATATATCTATATCTATATTTTTTTTCTTTCTTTTTCCATCCTTACTGATCATTGAAGCTAATGGTGGACCTATCCATAGGTATTTGGTGCATTCTCACAAACCTTCAAGGTCCCTAGTAAAAGGTTAGGACTTTTTGTGGTAGTATGAGAAGTACTCCACTCAGTGCACATGTGGAGGCCTCAGCAGATGTCTACAGTGGACTGCAGAGGCCTTAGTCATCAGGATTACTTGAAGCAAAAGCTAAATTGTATAGAAAAGAAAATCTTCTCATATACATACAATTTAGATATTAAGAGTAGAACAGTTATTTACCATTGCATTGTGCTTTGCAGAATTTTCTATAGAGAATGAGTTTCACTGTAAGAAAGTTGCATTTCAGGCATGTAACATATTAGTAAGGTTCTATTTTTAAATTATTAATATTAGGCTTAGATTTGATGACCATAAATCTATTTTACATTCAGAGATAAAATTAAAATTGTAGAAGAACTAAATTTGAATTCATGGAGTTAATCCATATGCCAAAGAGTTGAAAAATTATCAAGTAATTATAAGATGATGAAATTACATTTCGTTTTCTATGCAGTGATATTCTGTGCCTTGAGAGAATGAGTCTGATAATTTTGTTGAATTTGGATTAGAAAAGAAAGCATAGCAAAAAGGAACCATAAAAAGGCAGCAGGTGGAAAGATGAGAGATTAAGTCTGTGCTTTGGTTGGTTAGATGGAAGTATTTCCTGGATGAATTATCTACACCGAATGTGAAGATGCACAATATCTGTTTGAACAATATGTGTTTGGCAGATTCAGACACATTGAGTTTAAAGTACTTTGGAAAAAATGCATGTCTAGGCAGAAAGTAATGGGATGATAAGAGAAGCAAAGTATTTAGATCCAGGAAACAGCTATCTTTTACATGATAGAGGAAGAAAGAGATTAGCTTTAGCAGCAAGTCACCAATGGCCTTTCTGAAAAGAAAGTGAAAGGGTACAATAGATGTATCTTCGAAAGCATTTAAAAATTAAGCTAGAAATGTTTCTAGAAATCTGAAGAAAGACGATGTCTTGAAGAAATCAGGGAAACCCTGTGGTCCTCACTGAGTTATTAGTCTAAACACTCTGCATCATTGTGGATGTTAAATTCAGGAGTCTACTGAGAGTGATTTTACAACCGAACTTTGGCAATACCTTTATCGGGGCTTAGGACTTTATAGGTTTCCATACCAAAAATGTAATATAATGCCTCTGTAGGATCAGACTGAAAATACTAATCCATAAGTAAGAAAGAAGTGTAAGTCACTAAAAAAAGGCTGTATCTATCCATTACAGTTGGGGTGTCATTGTTTTTCAACTGTCCTGAAGTCAGGCCCAAACTCATGGAAACCCCATTCTTAATGGACCCAAACCATTGTGATCCATAGCATTTTCACTAGCTGATTTTTCAGAAATGGATACCTAGGCCTTTCTTTCTAATCTGCCTCAGTCTAGAAGCTCTGCTGAATCCTGTTCAACATGATACAATACACCAGCCTTCCCTGACAGATGAGTGGTGGCTGTTCTTGAGGAACATTGGCCCAGGTCTCCCACGTAAGACTTAAGAAAAAAGAAGAGGTATTGGACTCATATTTAGTCATCACCTCTAATCTTAGACTTGGTTCTAGATCATAATGATTTCAAAATACACAGTCATCAACTTGATTTTGACTCATAGTGACCCACATTGGGTTATGAGGCTGTAAATCTTTACAGAAGTATATTGTTCCATCTTCCTTCTGTGGAGCAGCTGGTGGGTTTAGACCACTTACCTTCTGGTTAGCAGTCAAATGCCTTATCTACTACACCACCAGAGCTCCTTACAATGCCTCAAGCGACAGCTTATCTATTCAATTAGCCATGGAGCTAGATCACAGTTGCCATTACCTTCAAAACTCACCTTGGCTACTGATTTTGTTCCCTGATGCTTATCAAAATACCTTGCTCATTAAGGCCCAGGTACTAGTACTCAGCATCTATACATATACATAACCTCGAAGTGTGGGTCAGTCAATGCCTGTGTATCAAGATTTGACCAATGAATATAGAGCTTATGGACAAATTTGAATAAAGTCTTCACCATTTTTTCCATTGGATAAACTATTTGCATACAATGTAGTTTTATATGGATACACCAAATACATATTGTTTGAATAAATAACTAACTTATCATAAACAAAGGCTAATTTAGTTAAGCACTGCATTTTTTTTACTCTCCCAAAAATTCATCCTCTCAGTATTTCCCTTTATCCTTCGATCCCTGGGATTGCACTCACCATAAAATGATAAAATGTTAACATCAAAGTTTTATTAAAGCCTCTGTTTGATGGAGAACCACTTAAGTTTTGGTTATCTCAAACCCAAAAAGCAAACTCACTGCAGTCAAATAGGATCCAACTCATAGTGACCCCTCCTCAGGTTTCCAAGGCAGTATCACCACAGAAGTAGATTGCCCAATCTTCCTTCTGAGGAGTAGGTGGTGGGTTTGAACCTCCTGCCTTCTGGTTACCAGTCATATGCCTTAGGGACTACGCTACCAGAGCTCCCTTTGCTTATCTAGTGCCTCTCTAACAGCAAAAAAAAAAAAAAAAAAACCTAAATGAATGGCTTTAACAAACAGATTTATTCTCTTACTGTTTAGAAGGCTAGATGTCTGAGTTCAAAGTGCAAGCTGTAGGGGTTGGGTAAAAGCCCCTCAAGCTTGGGCTTCAGCTCTGCTCTTGCTCCCAGCCCACTAGAGCTGGAGGTATCTCTTCACTTAGCCAGCTGCTGACTGGTAAGGCTGACAAACCCAAGGTCAACAAGGAAAATGGCACAGTCACAAAATTCTCAAACCACATGGAAGGCCAGTTATTCAAGTCCAGAGACAGTCCCAAGATCAGCAGGAAACATGGAAGACCACTGCACGATGACTCGGCTAAATGTAGGATTTAAACAAAAAAACTCCACAGACTTTTCTCAATGCTTCTTATATACTGGAAGCAGACGACATCCCTAAGGCAGATACTCAGCTGCACCAGTAGATTCCACCACGGAGCTGATTATCACTCTCTTCATGGGGAATAACTACATCCAGCTGCCCAGCCACTCAAAACCAGGCCCAGCCAAATTGACACACAACTTAACTACCACAGTTAGTAAGCTGGTTGAATTAAAAAAATAAATAAATAAATAAATAATAGCTTAATCAAAACTTAAGACTTAGAGCTACTTTTATTCTATATTTCCAAAGTTGAAAAATGATGATCATGTCTCAAAAGCCATTATTTAAGAAAGGAGATAGTGTTTATAAATTATTTCCTTTCTCCGGGATATGTTAAACACAGTTCCTTTATTTATTTATCTATCTATTTATTTATTTATTTTATTGTGATTTGGGTGAAAGTTTACAGACCAAATTCATTTTCCATACAGCAGCTCACATACATTTTGTCTCATGACACTGACTACAATTTCCAACAATGCAACATTTCCTCACCCACTTCCTCCCCATAGTTACCTGTTCCCTGTGTCCTTCCCTCCCATGCACTCCTGCCACCTGAGCTGTGTCCCTGTGCACACTTAGCTCTTCTATTCTCCCATGCCTGATCTCTCTAAGGAGTGTATCTACTTAATGTAATTGTTCAGCTCATATGCTTGTCTTTGTTTGGCTGGAAGCCACAGGAGTGGGTTCTTTTCTAGTCTCAGTGGTTCCATTAGGCTCTATCAGACCAGCAAACCTGGTCCCCCATTTTTTTTTTTTTTCCAATCATTTTGAGTTTTCCACATTGTTCTCCCATTATATCCAGTATCTCCTACATAGATCCCTTCTGAGTGGTTGACAGTAGTAGCCGAACACCATCAAGTTCTTCTGGTCTCATAGTCATATAGGCTGAGAATTATGTGGTGTACAAGTAGCTTGGATTCACAGTTTCCATGAATCTTTGGTTTTCTTCATTCTTCTTAGCTCTGGATGAGGAGAGACACATTGCTGCATCTAGATGGCTGCTTGCAAGCTTTTCAGATCCCAGTCACTACTTACCATTCCAGTCACTACTCACCAAAGTAGGAGGTGGAACAATGCTTTTGCGTAGTCCATTATGCCAGTTGAATTTGATCCTGTGACTATGGTCCCACACTCACAGGTCTAACTACATGTTCTCTCTAGGAAGCTGGCTGTGGCCAAGAAGTGACTACAACCTTGTCCCTTGACAGCTATATTATATACCTGGGAATTCTTACAGAACATACAAATACACTTGTAGAAACATTGCCTGTCAACCCTATATATGGTCATGGGCACACTTCCCCCTGCACAGACATACCTATTAGTTCAGCCTGTCCACCCATCTAACCATGTATATCCATGTTTACCTTCACTGACAACACAATGCTGTAAGTGCAAAAGAGTTCATCTTTGTTGTCTCTACCTCCCATGTACCTCTCTTCCTCTTCCTAGATGCCACTGTGTTGATCACTCACATCTGTTACATCGTCCTTCTCTTCACCCAAATTAATACTTGCCTCTACCTTTCTAATAGTGTTTTCTCCCCTCCCCTCCCACTCCTGGTAACCAACAAAGAAAATTTCTTTCCGTATATAAACCTTTCCTTAACTTTTGACAAACATAATACACTCTTTGTCCTTCTATGATTGACTTATTTCACTCAGCATAATGTCCTCCAAGTTCATCTATGTTATGTGGTGTTTTGCTGATTCTATGCTATTCTTTAGGGTTGCATATTATTCCATTTCCTGTATGTACCACAGTTTGGTTATTGATTCTTCTGTTGATGGGTACCCAGGTTGTTTCCATCGTTTTGCTATTGTAAATAGTGCTGGATGAACATGGTTGTTCATATATCTGTCCTTGTTCTGGCTCTCACTTCTTCAGGATACATACCTAGTCATGGAATGGCTGGGTCAAATGGTAATTCAAATTCCAACTTTTTAAGGAATCACTATATTGCTTTCCACAGTGGTTGTACCACTTTACAGTTCACAGTTCCATTATTAATCTCTTGGGAACCTTCTTCTCTTTGAAATTAGATTCAAAGCTCATGGATATAGATAATCATCATAGACCAACAGGTATTCTATTTTGACTACAATAATGTTCTCTAGGTTCTGGAAATGAGCTTCCTTTTGAAAATGTGGTATATATGGAGCCAGACTGTGATAATCTTTGAACTCTCTAAAAGAAAGACACATCCGACTTGCTGTTGATCTAATTCAAATGCTGAGGCTGTGAGGTAACCAAGTCAGTCCTGCGGAAAGCAGCATCCCATGATGCACCTGATTAAAGAAGCTACTTTGCAAGTGGGCTCTAACATCTCAGGGCTCACGTTGAGCAGGGTAGGAAATGGGGAATATTTTAATTTTCCAGGACTTTTAACTCAAAAGGGGCCAAATAATTTGTTTTGAGGTTTTAATTCCTTTAAATGTTAATGTCACTGGAACTTAACTTAGACGGTGACTTACCCTTCTGATTAAATTTTTAATTGACTTCAAAATAGAATGAGATACAATTTTTCTTTGTAGTGTCTCTCTGTTCTTGGAAGTTTGTTTTGGGAATATCTTTATCCAGTTATATAATCTCAATACATAACTTCAGATGAGGCATTTAGACAAGTTGGCTGGAAATGATTTGTAAAATAAAAGAGAATAGGAGTCCATATTCAGACTTGAAGAGCACATTCTAGAGATAAAGCTATTTTTATGACCCAAGTCAGCATTTTCTGAAGACAAAAGTCTACACTATCCACAAGCACTGCAAGTTGACATGCAGATTGTGATTTGAAGTACTACCATACCTGCCTTGATAAATTCCAACAAGGATTATTCCATTGCAGATTTCACAAAGATTTAATAGTTTAAAATTATTTAAAGTAAAGTTACAAAAAGATACCTGGTGGGGAACATGAAATATTTCTTATACCTTATTCTCTAGTAATGTCCCCATTAGTGTCAGCCTAGAAGGGCCTGTGTGGTTATCCATGTGCAGGTTCCTCCTGCTGGAATTGAGATCATAAGTCCTGTGGTGTTCAGAGACCTCATAACAGATGGGCTCTATTCTGTCAAACAGTAGGATTCCTGACAGTATGTTCTTCCCAGAATGATCAGAAAATAAGAAAACTCTTAGCATATCTTTACCTCTCTGTGTTTGAGTTTTAGCTAACTTCTCTGAAAACTCTGTGATTGGAAATGAAAGTAAAGTCACATTTGGCTCTAAGTGACTACTGATATTTCTAAATTCTGTTTCATTATACTGAAACTATTATGAAAGTTTTAAGAGTTGAAAATTTTAAAGGGGAAGTTGTGTTAAATATGCAAAGGCTATTTATGACTCAGTTGAGGATTTGCCATTTGAAGAACAATTAAAAACAATTAAAAGAATCTTAGAACATTTGATAATTTCTGCCTTCTATTATCTCATCTTTCTTTGGAATGGGCACACAGACAAAGAGATAGTTCTTGGAATAGAACCAGAAGATACTGTGTGGTATAAAACTAGGAAAGTGATGTATCTGGGTTGTGTCTTTTTACTAAACATATTCAATCTGTATGCTGAGCAAATAATATGAGAAGCTGGAATATCTGAAGAAGAGGCTACATCAGATTTGAAGCAAGACTCATTAAAAACCTATGATATGCAGATGAAATAACTTTGCTTGAATTAGGTAAATCTGCTACAAAAGACCTCTTTAAACTGTTATAAAAAAAAGCAAAAATGTCACTTTGAGCACTAAGGTGCACCTAATCCAAGCCATGGTATTTACAATTGCATCATATACATTCAAAAGCAGACAACACAGATGACTGCAGAAGAATGGATGCATTTCAATTATGGTGTTGGTGAAGAATATTGACTATAACATGGACTGGCAGAAGAACAAACAAATCTCTCTTGGGAATAATACAGATAGCCTGTTCCTTAGAAGCAAGGATGGTTGACACTTTTTGTCTTACGTACTTTGGGCATATTATCAGTAGGGACCAGTGCCAGGAAAAGGACAGGATAGTTGGTAAAGAAGAGAGTCAAAGAAAAAGAGGAAAACTCTAAATGAAATGGAAAGGCATAGTGTTAACCAATGGGGTCAAATAAAGCAATATTTTTGAGGATGGAACAGTATCAAACAGTACTACATTCTATTGTACATAAGATCACTATGAGTTTGAACCTACCCAATGGGCCTAACAACAGATATATAATAACAACAGATATCTGTTAATTGGAAGGCAAATTGTTTTCTGATCTTGTTTAATACTTCCAGAAGAATGTTTACTATGTTAGTAGAACAAGATCAGTGGTGAATTGGGTCAGCAAGACCCAATAAGATATGTGAGAGAATGAGACAACCAGGTGAATGGCACTTGGTCCTAATATATAAATATATGATTATAAGTTCATCAAACTTTTATGTTGTTCAAAATATACTTCTATCAGCCAGATTATTGGGACCTTCTAAAAATTAAATTTTTATGTGCTTCCAAAGACTTCTCCAAAAGAGTCAAAAGAGAACCTACAGATTGGGAAAAAATATTTGGTAATAACATA
>NW_006922122.1:1861096-1862086 GCF_000298275.1 Orycteropus afer afer
ATACTTCTATCAATGAAATAGAAAAGAGAGACCAGAATTAGAACCATATAAGTACAGTCAACTGATCTTTTATGAAAGAGCAAAGACAATTCAGTGAAGAAAGGATGCTCATTTCAACAAATGGCACTTAAACAATACTATCTCCATAAGTAAAGGAAATTAATGTAGACACTGAGAATTCCTCAGTTATGTCAAAATGGATTATAGATCTGAAACTAAGATGCCAAACTATAAAACATCTAGAAATTAATGGAGAAAAATCTAATTGATCTTTGGTATAGTGATGACATTTTAAAAATAAAACTAAATCAGGAGTTAAAAAAGGGGAAAAAAATGGTAAGTTAGACTTCTATATATGTGTGTGTGTGTGTGTGTGTGCTTTCTACAAGTCATTGTTAAGAGAATGTGAGAAAAGATATCCCACAGAATGAGAGAAGATATTTTCAAAACATATATTTCACAAAAGTCTTGAATGCAAAGTATAAAAATGACACTTTAAACTCAACAATAAGAGAAAAAAACAAGCTGAACTTCTTGAGGAAATACCTCAATAGACACCTCACCAAAGCAGAAGGTAAATAAGCAAAAGAATAAATACTCAAGATCATATGTCATTTGGGAATTGCAAATAAAAACAAACCAAATGAAAATGCAAAACACTGATAGCATCAAATCCTGGACAGGAGGTGAAACAACAGGAATTGCCATTCATTTTTTGAGGGAACACAATATGTACAGTGTTTTGGAAAATAATTTGACAGTTTCTTACAAAGTCAAACTTAGCCTTACAATATAATCAACCATTGAGCTCATAGGTGTTTAACCAAATGAATTAAAAATTTTTGCTTACACCAAAACCTACACACAAATGCTTATATCACCTTTCTTCATAATTGCTAAAAGCTGGAAGAAAAATAATAGCCTCAGAAACCCAAGAAAGGGTTGCTATGAGCTGGATCCAACTGTACAGCAGTGATTTTTTTTTTTTTT
>NW_006922122.1:1863586-1867025 GCF_000298275.1 Orycteropus afer afer
TTTTTGACTGTTCCATTTCAATCTATGCAGTTGTGTCATCTTCAACAATTAGCAATTCCCTTCAACACATATTAAATGATATTTTTAATTATTAATTGTGGATATTAATAAACATTTTCTTAAAATTCTAAATTATACTAAATTTTTTACATGCTTATTATATGCTACTGCTAATTTATATACCTTTATCATAATCGCAAGTTTAAAGAACTTCTGATGGTTTTGCAGCCCTGTGTTTATATTATTACTGATTATTTTTGGTTTGCAAATGTGCCCTTGTTCATGTCAGGTATGAGGAAAATTTTGTCTCTGAATTTGAATTTTTATTCAGTGTTTGATACATTTTTTATCAATTGGGGAAAATGGAATTTTTGTGTTACATATGTAATCCCTAAAGCTGCTGATGAAATAAAAAGTTTGCATTATCACAATTTATATATGCTATTCATTAATAATTTAGCTAAGCATATTATATGATCCAATTATGAATTATTTTTTTAAATCAATAATAAAAATGTGTGTTTCTGCATTTCTAAACCTCAATTGGGGAAGTTAAACGAAATTTATGTATAACAACAAGTATAAATAGAAAACAGAGTATGCTGTATTTTTTTCAAGATTAGATCTTATAAAGATGATTATAAGAAGATAATATTATTTATAATACTTAAACATAGAAAACTGAGAAAATTAATTAATTTAAAGAAAAAGAATCACATTTCTACTTAGAACTTGTCTAACTAACATGGTGAATTGCATCTTAGTTCACTTACATGAAATGATGCCGGCATTTTGTACCAGAATGTCTTCTGGTTTCATTAATCATTTATTAAAAATATTTTCTGAACACTTTTTATGAAATATGCACTTGCCAAGGTACTAAGAGGTGTGCAATGATACCTTCTGATATTAGCCATAAAGAGACTGTTTAACAACATGTGTTTATGTGATGGCACATACTGCTTCTCAAAAAGTGGAAATGTTTCATTTATAAACAATAACAAAAAAATCCAGTTGCCTGTGGGTCTATTCATACTCATGGCATTCTCTTGTGTTTCTGAGTACAACTGTGCTCCGTAAGGTGTCCACATCTGTGACCCTGGAGACACAGATTGCAAAACTTTTCTTAGGCGGCACCTCTAGGTGGTTTTGAACATTCAAACTTTCAATCAGGAGGCAAAAATTTAACTGCTTGTAACACTAGAAACTCCTAGATAAGCTCATAATATGGATAAAACTACACTAAACCTTGAAACAAAATTGACTTAAACTCTTGTGTCAAAATTAAATAGAATATTTAGAAACTTACTTCATGTAACTCAATGCATGAATGATATTTGTGTTGAATAGTATCATTCTTAGTATAGTTATCTTTCTGCTTCCACTCAAAGAAACTCACAAAATTTACTCGAAATTTAGTTCAAATCTCAAATCTTTCAAAAAATTATAATATCAAAGCTAACAATTTGTAAGTATTAAGTATGTGCTAAAATTTGCTTATAGTAAATTACACATTCTTTAAGGGAGCCTTGGTAGATAAGTAGTTGAGCACTTGGTTGCTAACTAAAAGTTTGGTGGTTCAAATCCACCAGCTGCTCCCAGGAGGAAAAAGGCAGACTGCGTCCATAAAGATTTATAACATTGGAAACCATACAGAACAGTTCTACTCTGTCCTGTAGAGTTGATGTCAGAATCAACTCAATGGCACTGTATTTGTTTTTTCAGTTTTAAATATAATCATGTTAATCCTTACAACAACCCTTTTAATTGAGTACTACAGATTATTCCTAATTTTGTTGTCATTGGTATTCTTAGGTGTCGTCAAGTCAATTCCTACTCACAGAGACCTTATATGCAACAGAGCAAAACATTGCCTGGTCCTGAGAAATCCTCTCAATCATAGTCATGCTTGAGGTCATTGTTGCAGTCACTGTGTCAATCCATCTCACTGAGAGTCTTTGTCTTTTTTTTCTCTGATCTTCTATTTCACCAAAGAAGATATTTTTCACCAAGACCTGGTCCCGTCTGACAACATGACTAAAGTGTTAGTGGCGAAGTTTCACCATCCTCACTTTTAAGAGTATTCTGGCTGTAGTTCATGCAGGAAAGATTTCTGCACCCTGTTGGCAGCCCACATTCTTTGTGAATACCATACTTCAAATATATCAATTCTTTTTCTGTCTTCCTCATTCACTGTCCAGCTTACACATGCATATGGGGCAATTGAAAATACTACGGCTTAGATCAGGTGCACCTTACTCTTCAAAGTCACATCTCTCCTCCCTGACACTTCAAAGAGGTCTTGTGTAGCAGATTTGCCCAGTGCAATACATTATTTGATTTTTTGACTGCTGTTTCCATGGGTATTGATTGTGGATCCAAATAATATAAAATCCTTGACAACTTCAATCTATTCTCTGTTTATCATGTTCTTGCTTTTCTGTCAATGGTGAGGATTTTTTTTTTTTTTTAATGTTGAGATGTAATCCATACTGAAGGCTGTAGTCTTTGATTTTCATCAGTGTTCCACCTCTTCTTCACTTTCAGCAAACAAGGTTGTTTCTTCTGCATATCACAGATTGTTAATGAGTCTTCCTCTAATAATGATGCAGCATTTTTCTTCATATAGTCCAGCTTCTCAGATTATTTGCTTATCATACAAATAACACTGATGCACAAATTTCCTGATTTTAAACCATGCAGCACCCTATTGTTCCATTCAAGTGACTGCCTCTTGGTTTATGTACAGGTTCCTCATGAGTACAATTAAGTGCTCTGAAATTCCCATTTGTCAGAATGTAATCCATAATTTGTCATGATCTACATAGTCAAATGCCTTTAATGCAAAAGTTGAAACAAAGAGGAAGGATTGGTAGTTGGATAATATGGTCTTGGTGATAGAAATTACACTGGGGACAGCAAAATACAATTTTGCAAGTACCAATAATTTATCCATTGAAAATAGTTTTTCAACAACATAAGTGGCAAATATTCATTCAGACCTCACCAGATGAAATACTCAAGAATCAAATCTACCCAAGAATCAAATCTGTAGAAAGAGGTGATGAAGGAGCTCAATAGTATCAGTCAGACGAAAGTCAAAGACTGATGGTGGAATAGCCAATCAAATGATAGTGTAGTGTCTAAGGCACTTGGCTGCTAACCAGAAGGCTGGCAGTTCAAACTCACCAGCCACTCCTCAAAAGGAAGGTTGGGCCATCTACTTCCCTAGTGACACTGGCTCGGAAACCCAAGGAGGTGTCACTATGAGTCAGGTCTGACTCAGTGGCACATAACAACAACAACATGCATGTTCAAGTTTAAGCTAAAGAAAATTGAAAGAAGTCTATGACAGCCAAAATAAGACCTTAATTATATCCCATGTGAATTTAGAGAACACATCAAGAATAGATTTGATATTTGGACAACAAGGACATAA
>NW_006922122.1:1867125-1877494 GCF_000298275.1 Orycteropus afer afer
AAGATGGATGTCATAAGAAACTCTGAAACTTGCTCTTGGCTGCAGAATAGGTAAAGTGAATGGAAGAAATATAAAAAGCTGACCAGGAGATTTCAAAGACTGGCTCCTGGAGAAGATAAAACAAAGTATTGTAATGAAAACGTTAATAACTAGAACATTCTCAGCATTCCTCAAGCTGAAAAGCCAGCTGAAGAAAAAATTCAAGCCTTGAGTTGCAATATTGAAGGAATCCGTGGGCAAAATACCGACTGAATGATGAAGGAAGCCTCAAAAGAAGATGGAAGGAATATAGAGTCACTGTACAAAAATAATTGGTATATATTCAACCATTCCAGGAGGTAGTATATGATCAAGAATCCATGGTATTGAAGGAAGAAGTCAAAGCTGCTCTGAAGGCATTGGCAAAAAACAAGCCTTCAGAAATTAACTGAATATCAATTGTGATATTTTAACAAACAAATGCAATACTGGAAGCGCTCACTTGTCTATGCCAAGAAATTTGGAAGACAGCTGCTCAACAGCTGACTGGAAGAGATCCATATTTGTGCCCATCTCAAAGGAAGCTGAGTCAAAAGAATGCAGAAATTATTCAATGATGTCATTAATATCACACGAAAGTAAACATTTTCAGAAAATAATTGAAAAATGGTTTCAGCGATGCAATAGACTGGAAGGTGTCAATGATTCAAGCCAGACTCAGAAGAGGACATGGGATGAAGAATAATATTACTGATGTCACATTGGATCATGACTGAAAACAGAGAATGCCAGAAAGATGTTTAACTGTGTTTTATTGACTATGAAAAGGCATTTGACTATGTGGATCCCTTATTTAGAAAAGATAAAATTATGGCACCAAAAAATCAGATAAATTCCTGTAGTAATGGTACCTCTAGTGGCAAATTGCCTAAGGCATTTGACTGCTAACCAGAAGTCTGGAGGTTCAAACCCACCAGCCACTCCTCAGAAGGAAGGTTGGGCAATCTGCTTCCGTACTGATACTGCCTTGGAAACTCAAGGAGGGGTTGCTATGAATCGCATCCGACTTGACGGCAGTGAGTTTCCTATAGTAAGTAATATGACTAATAGATGGCAAAGCCAGAATTCAAATCTAGCTAGTTTGACTCTTCATCATGACTTGTATGCTGCTATTATTTCACTTTATTTAAACAGGCAGAGAAAATATACCTTGCTCTCATTTAATAAACAAAGCATGCAAAAACAGAAAACAAACAGAAAAGTTCTAGAAAAAGAAAAACTCTGTATTTTTCATTAAGCTTTACCATGTGTTCTCTCTTTATTGAACCAAATACTTGAAGTCTTGTTAGACTTTCGTAAGAGTTCCTTTCATATTTTATTTTGTTATTTAATAAATGGATTTGAAGGTAAGTAAAATTAGTGTTCCATTTGTTTCAAATTTCAAAGCAATTGCATTCCGTATTTTATGCCACATATTAAGATCCATCTTTTTTATATTGTTCAATCTGTTCACATATTTATTGGCTATAAAGCATGGATTTTTCATTTGGATTCTGTAATTTAAATTAGTAACCTATTTATTCAATTTCTGAGGAAACAAGATTTTCCCATAATATTGTAAGTACACAAGGCAGTTTTTATGCACTTTCATGCAGTTGCAAATAATGAGCATATTCTTATATGTAGACTTATCCAAATATGGAAATATTTCACTATTTGAAAAATGCAACAGGCTGCACTAGCATAAATTTGAGAACTGTAATCCAGGATAAAACTAGTAAATTGATTTTTAATTTAACTTCAAATATTAATTATATGTATGATCTTAGACGAGTTACTTAACCTCTAAGACTCATCTTTCTTATACATAAAATAATTCCTACTTCTCAGAGCTTTTGTAAAGATTTAAGGAGCTAAAGAATATAAAGTAAATAAATAGGTATGCGATACATTTAAAGAGGGAGATCAATGTTCACTTTTTTAAGCCTTTCAACACAACAACAACAAAACAAATAGAAAGAAATCACATCTACTATGATTCAATATCTCTCATAACTTGTGATAATACTTACTATGTTGTTGTTGTTGTTGTTATTTGCTGTCAAGTAGGACCCGACTCATATCGACCCCTCTTTGGGTTTCTGAGGCAGTATCACTACGGACGTAGATTGCCCAATCTTCTTTCTAAGGAGTGGCTGGTGGGTTTGAACCGCCAGCCTTCTGGTTAGCAGTCAAGTGCCTTAGGCACTATGCTACCAGAGCTCCTATACTTATTATACAGTACTGTATAATGTTTCATTATGTTACACTTAAGTTCACAATGAACCATAGCTGACTCCACAGCAAATAATAATAACAATTCTCCATACCAAAATTTTTTAAAGAGAAATTTAAAATACTATTAAAAATTACAGTTAGTAGTAATGTTCTACCCTGTCCAAGAGAGTAATGTGAACAAAACAAAACAAAACAACAAAGCAGGATTACCACATAGAAAAAGAAGAAGAGAGATAGTAACTATGGAGGTTAAGTATAAGCCAGAGCACTGTATGTTCTGTCATCCTATTCAAGAATTGTTGCTTCATTTCCTCAAGAGAATAAAAAGTTTATGGAGCCAGGATAGAACCAATAGAAGACATGGATCCTTTTCATTATGTAGATTTATAGTATCTACATCATAAAATTACTATTTAGTTCTCTTGATTCTGAAATGTTGAGAATAGCTTTGAAGGCAAGATGAAGAGGTTATATTTGACACAATCAGAAACTATATTTCATGGTAAGTTTCAAGCCTTAGAGAATGATTTATTGGTAGCAGCACATTGGCCTCTAAGGCTAGCATGGAGTGTATCCTTTTCTTGCTTTGATTCTAACTTGGTAGTTTCTGTCTACTCCCCTGACTCCATTACTCTCTAGTACTGGTGTTACGTTCTAAGTTTGAGACAGGAACTGAGGTAAAACAGAAGGGAAATAGCTAGAGGAAGAACAAGGAACACATGTTATCTGCTGTTCTTTTTGGAGGGAATGGGGGTTGGGGACAACAAATGACCGTTTACTGAAATCATTGTCTTTCTGGTTCTCAGCTGGCTGGGCCTTCTACTGCACCTTTGTTGATGTTATCTATGATGACATGAGGGTGGCAGCCATCACCATTATAGCCCACAGACTTGGAAGTCCCCAGCATTTCTGGAATAGTTTCAGAGAATTATCTGGCTCAAGATCAATGTTGCATCATTTACACAATCTTATTAAAACTGATACTTCTACTGTGCATATTATTATTATTATTATTATTATTATTATTATTATTATTATTTTGCTTCTTCTAGTCTCTGGGTTGTTTCTCTTTTTTTGTTTGTTTTTTTGTTTGTTTTCTTTCACTTTGTTTTTTTAAAATTAGATTTTAGCTTCTTTGAGGAAAATAGCAACTGTCCTGTGGTTATGGCCAATTTCTCAAGACATAAAATCTCAGCTCCAGGAAGAAGAGCACTTGTGTTCTTTGTTTCCTACTGTATCTCCATTGCCCAGTCCTGTTTTTGGTACATGGTTGGTCCTCATCACATAATTATAAATGAGTGAATGTATAGACCATCTTCTTGTCTGACTTAAGAATTTCCTATTGTTGTGCTTGCAAGCTTGATTGGCCTACCTAGTTTCAATGTGTGTCTGAGCAATGTATGAGTTTGCTCTAATCTTTGGGCTCAACATCTTGCATCTCCAGGCTTTAGTGGTCTGCATCAGACTTGAAGACAATTTTATTTCCTAGAGTCTGTCCCAAAGTTCTAATAAAGTGATTTGTACTAAGCCCTTGGCTGCTTATTGTTTCCATAGCAAATACCAAGATGTTGGAATTCTAGAATGCAAGGATACATTTATCGAGTTTCTTTATTACAGACAATAGAATTCCTCTACTTAATTTAAGTAAGATATTTTTAAGAGATAAAGAAAATAACTCAAAAGATTGAAAAAAACGGCTGCAAAGTGGAATCTTAGAAACAACATCTAAAAAGCCACCAAAGACATGGAACATCAAAATATTACTTTCTCTGTCAGTCTTAGAACTAAATAAGGAAAATGTCACCTCCACTGCTAGCTTCAGAATCACACTGCCTTTTCATTATTTGTAAGAGCTAACCAGCAATGCCATATCTTCCTGTTTTCGTATAAGTCATTCTATAAGACTCTGCTTGAGTGAAACTTATAGGAGAAACAACAAGTATATCTAAGGAGCCCTGGTGGCACACTTACTTGTTAAGAACTGGACTACTTAGCTAAAAGTTTGGCAGTCTGAACTCAAAGAATAGCTTTGTTCCCCAAATTATTTCAGGCTAAAAAACCCTATGGCACAGCTCTACTTTGTCACATAGGGTCACAACAAATTGGACTCTAGGGCACATAACAACAATAACAACAACAACAAAAGAAAACACTTCAGAAATCCCAACTACAAAGGCTTGAAGAATTATAGGTTATAATTTACTCAACTCTACAAAATCCTGTAAAATGGAAGTCATGCTAGTTGTTTGAAATGACTGTTAAGTGAATCAATTCACAATTTCCAACAGAAGAGGTAGAAATAATTTGAAGAACAAGGATAATATTAAAATTTCCAAAAGAAAGATGACATTGAAAGGAGCTATTTTTGAAAATATATTCTTATATGTAACATTTATGAATAGACACAAACCAAAATGGTAACAGTGACTATAAAATTCACTTCCTTGCTAAAACATATACTCCATAAAATTCTTCTGAGAAACATACAAGATAATACATAGAAAACACTTAGCAAAGAATTCATAGCAAAAAAGTACTCATAAGTGTTAAGTATTTTAATATAACTTCAAGATAATTCAAATGAAATATTTATCAAAGTACTTGCCCCTTATTAAACAGTAATTATGAACTACTGTCATTATTACTTGTAACTGAGTTGAATTTTTTTTTTGAAATGGCCATATAATAACATTATGAAGAAGAAAATCTATTACATATTTCTTTTTCCATCTACCTATATGCTTTCTCTATTTATGGATGGTTGTTGTGGTTGTTTTCACCTTACAGGTAAAATCAGAAGAAACTTAACATTCCATGAAACATCAAAGAAAAGTCTATAAGTAGAACCTGTTGGGGCTCTATTCTTCCTTAAGTCACACTAGATAACCAAGAAAAAAAAAAAAAAACAGTCTCTGTGGTGAGAATTATTATGATGATGGTAATGTTAAATGTTAACTGAGTAGGTTTTGTTTTGTTGTTTGGTATCCCATCTATCTCTTTTGGAGATAATTCTCCATGATACTTTTCCTTTTCTGCACATCTGAAGAACAGAGGAAGTGACAGACTCTACTCCAGACTTTCTTTTCAAAGATCTAGTATATTGAATAAGGAGCTCTGCTGGTTCAGTGCCTAAGGCATTTGACTGCTAACAAGAAGGTTAGTGGCTCAAACCCACCAGCTGCTCCATGGAGGGAAGATAGCATAATCTACTTCTGTAAAGATTTACCACCTTTGAGACCCAATGGAGGTCACTATGAGTCAGAATTGACTCAGCAGTGGGTTTGGCTTGGGTTTTTGTTAGTATATTGAATACCCTTGTTAAATAGAAATAGTGTATCACTCTGGAGAGAAGGACAAGTATGTTAACTTTTAAGTGTAATATAGATAATGTCTTCTTCCAGGACAAATGTCAGTCATGTTTCTGTACATCATAAAATATTTGGATTTTCTAAGTTGGTGGGCATGAGGAGTCTTCTCCTGTAGTGCAAACTATTGTTAAGTGCAACGGCTTTATCTGACGCTCCTCTCAACACTCTGCAGGAACTCATGCAAACAATAAACTAGTACTCTGGCTACTAATATGGCTATATGTAATAAATTGTCCCTTGTCTATGATGCAGAAGCCTCATGTCTTCTGCCAGTATCCATGAAACTGTAGCCTATTAACTTTTTAGATTGTGAAGAAAGTATAATAAGCTGATGCTTCAAAGTTCTTGCTAAGAGTTCTGCATTTAATAGTGCATTTAACCATCAAAGCAACACTGTCAAAAAATAATAATTATGATCCCCATTTTACAGATGAAGATAATATGTACACTGGGTCAAATATCTTGTCTATGATCATAGAGATATTTATAGCAGACCCAAGACTGAAATACACCCTGACTCTAATGCCTGAACTCTAAAATGCCACACACAAGCAATTTCATGATGATTATGTAGTACTTAGATTTTGCTCAGTTTGTTATAAGTGAACAATGGAATAATAATTTCTGAGAATGGAAAAGAACCAGAAGAAACTTGGCAGCTTGTCCAACTGGAAAACTGCTTAGCTTGTTCCCAATATTTCTCAGTGCTAATCCTATTAATCAGTGTCAAACTTTTATCCCATCTCGGCAATCTTCTTACCCCAGAATCATTTCTGCTACCAAATTTGCTATTATTTTCCTACTATAATATCACTCCTCGGAAGGCAGGTTGGGCAATTCTACTTCCGTAGTGATACTGCCTCGGAAACCCAAGGAGGGGTCGCTATGAGTTGGGGCCTACTCGACGGCAAACAACAACAACAACAACATAATAGCATCTATGAATCTTTTTTTTTCCTATACACTGATTCTTCCTTTGAGTTGCATTAACAGAATTTCAATATTTAAACAATTTATATTTCTTTTAGTGTCTCAAAGATTAAAGTACTCCCCATCTTTCCACATCTCTCTATGCCATTCTCTCCATCTTTTTACATAATATCTTGACTCTCATATGTCAAGACAAGACTAATGTTTTTTTAAAATCCTATTCCCAGATCCCTTCCTCATACTTCACCTTACGTGTATGCTTGCCTAGTGTTCTGTGACTATATTAGTTTATCCTAGTTCATATATCCTAAATATAAAATCAGTGTTATTTGCTTCCTTATTGAAGAAACTATGTTTTTAATCCTTATTAATTTGGTACTTAATCCAGTATCTAATATTTAATTAATAAATTCTTACTTAAGATTTGTGTAACTAATTCAGCTGAGCTTGTCATTACCTTCTCCTTTTTCTGAATTCTTCTGGCAAGCTAATGTTACCACAAAATTTCTCATATACAAAGTTTGTTCTTTGGTGCCATCGAGTTGGTTCCAACTCATACCAACCCTATGAACAACAGAACAAAAGACTGTTGTGTTCTAGTGCCAAGAAAGTATTACATGTAACAATCATTAATTTTTAATCAATGAGTTAAATAAGATCTGATTTTCTTTTCTTTGACACATTACATATTTCTTCAACTTTAAATATAAACTCCTGTGGTATCTATATACAGTATTCTCAGATTATAACACTTCACTCACTTCACTCCCAAAGAATAATAGAAATATCCTCTATATATGTGTATGTTCAAAACAATGTTTACTGTGTTATAAGACTATATTTTCCACTATATATCTCATGTATTATGATAAGGACAGGACAAGAATGGACTATTAACCTAAGAATAATTAGGATAGAATACTTGGAAGATATTTAATATCAGTAGGTCGTATGCCTTCAAATTTGGAAAATATAAATTATAATTGACAAATATTTAAATTAATGAGGCAAAATAAAATAAGCATGTCTTTTATTTAATTTTAACATTTCATTAAATCAAAGCTTATTTTCATCATAATTGTGTTTCAGCCATGAATGTTTTTAAAAAATTATTTCAGATATTTCAAATTATATTGAAATAAGAACTCAATAAATTAAGAATTTTGTACTTCATACATAAGAGTCATATACTTTAACTTTATTATCTTAAAACGTTTTATAGTACTTTATGTCACTCTAGGTGAAAAAAGGAGATCAAGAAATCTTAAGGGAGGCAACAAATAATTGAATACAATTTAGTATCAATTCCATGCATCATGTACAAATATCACCCATAATGGTTGCCAAATTTCCTGTCACCATTGGGAAAAAAAAAAAAAAAAAACCTCACTGTTTCCTAAGCAATGGAGTTTATGGACTTTGTAAAAACTTTTGCAGGAAACCATTTAACTAACACAAAGTGTAAAATTAAAATAAAAAGTTATTGGTGATGGAAGGGAAGATCAAAGTTGAGATGTCAATGTGTAGGTTAAAAAAATACTGATTTATTCAAAGAGACTGTTTAAATATCTGAACGACTACTCACTGGCTATTACATGCACCATTAAATAATTATTTATTAGGAAAAATTAAATCCAGCTAGTTAAATGCCAACATCTGCAAACCTCAGCAATGGCTTGATTTGTTTCAGATAGCTCTGCCTCCTGGTGGGCAAAGGGAGCTGCAAAATAAATGACCCTGGAATCAAAATAATCTGCTGGATGATAAGACTTATTGTTATCCACTTGAAAAATAGAGAATGCATGCAAAATGGATAAAAAAAGTGAAGGTATGTTTGGCATGATTCAAATTGAGCCCTCCTGCCTAAATGAGAAAAAGGATAAGTTATCTCTTCAAAATTTCGTGGTTGAGAATAGTAGGTATAATTAGGTAAAGAAGAATGTTTGTCTTCCTGTTTGCTGTGACAAGGTGTTTATATCATCTAAAATTGTACGAAATTACTTAAGTGGATTTTTTTTTAAGAATGGAGTATAACTACTGCCTTATTTCCCAGAGAAAAATTATGATTTACTGCAATCTATAATGCTTGAAAGTAATTTACTAAAGTATTTGAGTTCACCTTTTAAATTATTTACAGTGAATATATTTCAATTAACATCTTTTTTTTATTTTCTGAGTCATAAATTAGAACAGAAATTGTTCAGTTTTGAAAAAGCTTGTCAAAATAGCTATTCATGTCTTATGTAAGGGATGGCCTCCAGAAATTGCATTTAGTTTTTTACCTTTTTTTGTCAATATTCACTGAGTTTCATATGATATCTTTTTCTAAAAAAGTTAAGGATCAAACATAGACCAGATGTTAGCTAATAAAATCAGAATCAGTCTAGCAATGGGTTCATAATAATTGAGAATTATAATTGTCAATTGATCTATACCTAAACAATCAATTTATGTTCATATCATTAAGTTAGGTATAAAGTGAAATAGATTGAAATTTTTGTAATATTTATAATGATAATTTAAGAATTCCAAGTCCATCATATACTATCAAGTAGGAGCTGTGGTTGAGCAGTGCCTAAGGCATTTGACTGCTAACCAGAAGGATGGCCATTCAAACCCACCAGCCACTCCTTGGAAGGAAGACTGGGCAATCTAATTCCACCTCAGAAACCCAAGGAGGGGTCACTATGAGTTGGAACCTCGTGTGTATAATATTTTGCGCCAAGGTGATTAATAACCACTCCTCCATTTCTCCCTCATTTAATTTCAAAAGTGCTCCCCCCCCCAATAAAATGTTGTTGTTATGTGCCGTTCCGTTGGCCCGGACTCATAGCAACCCCTCCTTGGGTTTCCGAAGCAGTATCAATACGGAAGTAGATTGCCCAACCTTCCTTCTGAGAAGTGGCTGGTGGGTTTGAACCGACAGCCTTCTGGTTTGCAGTCAAGTGCCTTAGGCATTATGCTACCAGAGTTCCTCCCAATAAAATCACATGGAAAAAATAGAGTTGTTCAAATATAATTTAATTGCTATAGCACAAGAACTATGTAAAACATATTACTCCACCACAATCTTTTACAATATCCAATTATTTTTTAAGAAATAATTATTATCACAAGTTTGCCATAGTATACTTTTCTAGGATTTATATGCCATTATTGTTTGGTGAAAATAAACAAAGAATAACTTTAGTCCTTTGGCTGAAGTATTCTACAAGTACATTTTCTAAATTTCTTAGGTACTAGGGTTTCCTGAGGATTGAAAGTATTACATGAGGAAGATTAAAAGTCCTGGTTTTCATAAAACCTACAAAAGCTTATTTTTTTCAACAATAGCTTTCTAAACCAAAAAAACAAATAACTTAATATTCATAATATAAAGTATTGCAATCCATTTAAAATAGTGACTCTGTTTCATTTAATGGTAATGATCCCCATTTCAGTTATTGCTTACAGTACTGAATATATTGTATTTCATAAACATAAAAACATGCAACAATTAGATAAGGAGGCTTCTAAAGTGCTCATATGCATGAATTAGTATCTTGCAGTTCTGTACAATATCTTCATTTGCTCATGTAATACATTCAAAGGCATTTAGTAAAAAGGATCTGAGGGGCCATTGCTATCCAACCACCATTCCTGACTGGTTAACTGACCTTGTGAAAGTGAGCCACTTCAGAAACTGTGAGATTGTTTTTGCCAAAGCAGCTCTGAATATTCAGACAATCAGCATTATAAGTTCAGCATTCCAATCTTTATTCTTCCATTTTTCATAGCAACCCTCCTCCTTACAACATAATTGCTACATAACTTCA
>NW_006922122.1:1878269-1880032 GCF_000298275.1 Orycteropus afer afer
ATATAAGCTAGCACAAGACCTAGATATCTTCCTTAGAATTTGTGTCCCATTTACTATTGTCTATTTTTTTCTTAAAATTGCAAATCATGACCTCTGTGTGTGTGTGTGTGTGTGTGTGTATTAGAGACAATTTCTGTAAGAGTCAAAGCAGAAAAAGAACATAAAATCTACCACATATATAAAGAAAGCATTGTTAATAGAAATAATTATACTTACTTACAGTAAAATAGTTAATTGTTTAAATAAAGTATCACTAATTTTACAGTAAAACACAAATTGTAATATTGATCTGAATTATTTATTTTAGATGTGATTTCTCAAAATATTAGTATCATGAATGTTCTATTTTACTTAATAATATTAGAAGGTTAAAATGCTAGTACAGTTCATGATGTCATCAGAACTTTAACAAAATGTAGGTATTAATACTAGCAAGTAAGTGGCCAGCAAGGGGACAGATTTAGTTTTCACTGTTCCCTTGTTGAAGAGCTCTGCAGGAGCAGAGGTTAAAGCATTGGGCTGCTTACAAGCTGATGGGCTGTTTGTACCCATTAGCTGCTCTGCAAGAGTAAGGTGAGGCAGTTTGCTGCTGTGAAGATTTACGGGCTTGGAAACTCTATGAGCAAATTCTATTCTGTCCTATAGGGTCACTATGAGTCAGAATTGACAACATGAAAGTGAGTTCTGGTTGGATTCCCTTTTCCTAGAGACTAGAGACAGATATAAATAGATACATAGATATAGCAAATTAAGTCAAATGTATTTTATTTTAATCACGTTTAATGAGAAAAGCTAAGAATATTCACTTGAAAAATGGGGACGGCTGTGTAAACCGGGTCTTTAAGTTAAGCAAGAGATAGAAACATCATTTAATGTAAAAAGTGAAGGCAAGCTGATACTCGGAAGCATACTGGGGCATACTATCATTCCACAAATGATAATATTCCTCTTACTGTGATGCAAAATGCAACCACTGCCATGGAGTCAGATCCGACCCATTTCGACCCCTCCTTGGGTTTCCCAGGCAGTATCACTATGGAAATAGATTGCCCAACCTTCCTTCCAAAGAGTGGCTAGTGGGTTTGAACCACCAGCCTTCTGGTTAGCAGTCAAATGCCTTAGGCACTACACCGCCAGAGCTCCCATCCTTCTTACTGTAGTGAATATTTAAAACTTTTTTAGAAAATTACAACCTCTCACTTGACAGAATTTTTAAACTCTTTGGAAAGCAAGAATTATTTAAATCTTCCTCAAAACTGTTACTGTTTTATCACTGGAAACTCTTGAAAGATTATTTTTAAGTATAAATAACTAAACTAATCCTAAATTTATTTACTTCCTTGAGAAATATTATCGTTGGCTCTTTTTTTGTGTGTTTGGAAATATTCTGCAGAAGAAATTACTTCGCAATAATACTTAAAACATTCTCAATGGATTTTAATGCACCAAAATTTTAAATGTTATATCTTTCATTTCACCAAAGAAAAATGTTCCAAGATGATTCTCTATAGGTATTTTTTTTGTTCAAACATTTAGGAGTGACTTCATTTCCTTGATATGATATTGAACAATCCATTTTGGATAAATATCTTAAACAACTGCAATCCCAAAATTTATTTACTAAATGTTGTTGTTGTTGTTGTTGTTGTTAAGTGCTGTCGAGTCATTTCTGACTCATAGCGACCCCATGCACAGCAGAACGAAACACTGCCCGATCCCGTGCCAGCCCCACAATCCCTGCTATACTTGAGCCCATCATCACA
>NW_006922122.1:1881718-1882906 GCF_000298275.1 Orycteropus afer afer
TAATTGGCTTTGTCTACTCGAGCTGCTCTTTGAAATCTTCTGTTCAGCTCTTTAACCTTTTCACTTCTTCCATTTGCTTTAGCTATTCTCCGCTGAAGGGCAAGGTTCAGAGACGTGGGTTTTGAGGCTGAGTCTCTGGTGTTTGAAACCCAGCGAGATGCACCTGGTGCATAGGTAACAGCCCAGTTTATAGACTGAGACAGACTAGGAAGAAGGAAGTGGCCATCCACTTCTGAAAGAACTGGCCAGGGAAAACCTTATGATTTACTAAATAGAGTGTTTATTTAACTTAACAATAGGCAATGAACACACTAAAATCAATTGAGAATTCAATAGCACAATTGAAACTTACTGTGTTTGTTTATCTTCATGTAAGTACATTTAGGAGATGTAAAAAGAAATAAAAGGTGTGTTTCATAGTATTTTCAAATTTTATTAGAATAAGGACATATGTGAATGTGAAGTAATTTATTCAATTAGTTGTAAGTTTGAAAACAGAGATTTTTTTCTCTACATACCCCAAGAAAAGAAAACTCAATTTTTATTGGAATGCTTTGGCCTGAATGTAATTTCACATTACTGATGTCAATTTACGATCGCTGTCATAAGCAGAAATAGTTATAAAATGAAGGAAATTAGAAGATTAAAGACTTCCTCTAAAGACATTTCTGTTAATGTTATGAAACTGTTCTGGTAAATGAGATTACCAATTTTCAGGAAGTCAAGAGAATTACTAGCTTAGAAATAGTTATTAATATCAAGCTCACATTTCAATAATTAGTTGCAAACAGATTTAAAATATTTGAATCTCAGATATTTTTGCAACCTACCAGTGGATAAACTACTGCTTTTATGTCTCCAAATGCACTCATCCAATATATTGACATTTAAAACATTTTTAAGTGATCATTTAGAATTCCCAGTGAGAGAAAAATTTCAAGATGATACCTAAAAGTACTCAAGAAAAATGTTGAATTCTTCTAAGTAGAGAAAGACAAGAAGTACTAAAGTTAATCATGTATCTGTATAAAATTCACAGCTATTGAGTTAATTCTGACTCATAATGACCCTCATTGAGTTCCTGAGGCTGTAAATCTTTATGGAAGTAGATTGCCCCATCTTCCTTCCATGGAGTAGCAAATGTGTTTGAACTACTGACCTTCTGGTTAGCAGCCAAATGCCTCATCC
>NW_006922122.1:1883051-1899657 GCF_000298275.1 Orycteropus afer afer
AAGCTGATTAACTTACAATTCAGTAGTGTGAAAGCAATAATACAAGTACAAGAACTAAACCATGTGTCAATAACATTGAAATGAGAGACAAATATCATCTAAATTTTATTACACTGCAAAAGAAAAAATAAAAATATATTCCTAGCCAATCATTGGAAAAATGTAATTTCTGCTACTTCAGATGGTATGATTTATGTAGCCCAAGGCAATAATGCACCAAGAAGGAAGTTGCACTAAACTTACTTCTACTATTACAAATATAATTTAAGATTAACCTGAAACACTGGGACCTTCATAAGAAAAAAGTGTACACATTCAGTGTTTAAAATGTATGTATCAATTAAATGCACACCATACAGTGTATCTTGGAATTGAAGTTCTCTTTTGCAGCCCAAAAATATAATGCTGTGAGTTAATATGAGTGTACTGAGAATAAATAAGTCCAACAATTTCACATATAAAATCACAAGACATATTTCAGTTTGCAAAAACACAAATAGACCAAAAATCCCTTGAAAGGTAGTCTTACATAAATCATTTGAATAAAATATATCCAGAAAATAAAAAGTTAAATGTATGTGTTTTCATATTCTTTAGCACTTTAGACATATAGAAATAACTGAACACAACAATACCTGTGATAGAAATCAGTCACTTAAGGGAAAATGTGCACAAAACATTCTATTTAGAATTGTTATAAGTAAACAAAATTGATATCGCCAATTAAGAGCCCCTCAGAAATATAATTCTTTTTTCAATATTTCAGGAGCATCTAAAAACTTAGCAACTTCCCCAAAATTTATTTTTATGTTTTATAGAAATCTGGGGAAAAAATAAAATTAAATAAACATGTCTTCCTAAGCCAAAAAGAGGGAAGAAAGAACACAGGAAGACTGTGTTTGGCTCCATAGTCAGGCTTGGGTCTGAGATGACTTTCAGAAGGGGCAGGTATGTATGAGTTGTTGTTAGTGTTGTTGTTATGAGCCATCGAATCGGACCTGACTCATAAAAACCCCTCCTTGGATTTCTGAGGTGGTATCAGTATGGAAGGAGATTGCCCAACTTTCCTTCTGAGGAGTGGCTGGGGGGTTTGTACCACCAGCCTTCTGGTTAGCAGTCAAGTTCCTCTAGGCACTACAATACCAGAGCTCCTGCAGGTAGGAGAGGAGGCCCAAAATGTTGAAGGGCTCGTACTTGAAGGGAGGGGCCAGGAGGCTGATACTCAGGTCAAATCCATGAAATTCTGTCATTAAGATCAGCAGCCGCACAAGATATCAGAAACCTTTTGTTGAAAGGTTGTAATATCTCTTGAGAAATTTATCATCTCAGTGATTGAACATTAAAACTTAAGAATGCCAATGGAAGGAAAATACTCTTCCTCCATCTGATTAAAGGTATCTCTGCCATACTATGAACCACTCCCAATTTTTAGTATATGCATAAATATGTTTTGCTTTGTTCATTAAAAAATACTGAGATAGTAGTGACTATCTAGTGGATTCTCCAGGAAACATATTTTGAAAAGATTTATCTGTCAATTTGGAGATGTTATAGAATACCTACATTTTAGCACAATGCTTAATGGAGAAATTTCACCAAAACTATCTAGAGATTAAAGGTAACATCCTGTTGAAATTTTCAAGACCACCACATGGAAGAAGGGAGATCTAGCTAGAGACTCTTCTATAGCACTGGAGAATTCCCAAAGTGCTATCAATGACTTTAAAATCAGGTTAAAAATTCTGATATATCATTATTTTCTCATTTTAACTTTATTTTCAAAATAGTGCAAAATCATTTTACTTTTCCTATACTTCTATCAATGAATTTAACTATAATCTTAAGACATTCATTTCTTACCTTTGATTCTTGAACTTTCTTGGCTTTTTTCCTGCTGGAAATAAAACATAGAAATAGGTCAAAATCGTCAAGTAAATATGTGCTTTACAGTCTGATTTAAAGCATTATTATAATTAAAAACTAATCAAACTTATCAAAATGTTCAATTGTATATATACCCAGGAGACAGTGTAATACAATTCTCATTTTAACAGTACTTATGTAAAATTATTACACAGGAGTAGTAATCACTCTTAGTGGACACATATTTCTGTAAGAAACCAATACATTAAATGAAGATGTATAAATAAATAATAATGCCTCTAAATGCCTTAGGCCATTTTGTTTAATTTCAACAGATATTAAAAGATGTGTTCTGAATTTGTTTTTGTTGATTGTGCCTTAATCATATATCACTGATGAGGGAAGAAGTTAAAGTTAAATTCTCCAAACAAAGGAGAGAATTCTATAAAAAGACAAAAAAAAAAAAAAAAAAGTCTTTTCAAGGGTTTTTCCTTAAATTTACCCCATAACTGGGTCCTGCATAACTCTGTAACACTGAAGATGATGAGAATACTATTCTCAGACGACTTCAGTCAAATCCCTCAATCTGACATCACTCATTAGTAACTAGGCAACTTCAAAACGTGTGGCTTGTTTTCAAGTAGGAATTGTACATCCTATAACTTCTCAATTAATATCCCAAACAGTTTACTCTGGCTGAAAGTTTCAATGGCTCATGATGAAAATAAATTAAAAATATGTATCAAATAAAAACGTTGTTACAATTGTTATTAGGTGCCATGGAGTCAGCCCAAGTCACAATGACCCTATGTACAACCAAATGAAACATTCATTGCCTGGTCCTGTGACATCCTCACAATCTTTGCTATGCTTGAGCTTATCATTGCAGCCACAGTGTCAATCTATCTTATTGAGGATCTTTCCATTTTTATCTGAGCCACTGCTTTACCAAACATTATATCCATCTGATAACATTTACCAAGCATTAGTCCCTTCTGATAACATGACCAAAGTATGAGAGACCAAGGCTGGACATGTTCTCTCCTAAGAAGCATTCTGGCAGTACTTCTTCTAATGCAGATTTGTCCATTCTTTTGGGAATCTGTGGTATTTTCAATATTCTTCACCAACACCAAAATTCAAATGCATGAGTTCTCCTTTGTCCTTCCTTATTTATTGTCCAGCTTTCACATGAACATGAGTCAATTGAAAAGACCATGACTTGGATCAGGCACACCTTAGTCTTCCAAGTGGCATCTTTGTTCTTTTATGCTTTAAATAAGTCTTTTTCAGCATATTTGCCCAATGCAATGCATTGTTTGATTTGTTCTAATATCCCCATTCTTCACAATGCTATCCACGATTAAAGATTCACACAATCAAATGCCTTTATATTAGTCAACAAAGCATCTTTCTGGTATTCTTTGCTTTCAACCAAGATCTATCTGACATCAGTAATGATATCCCTCAGTCTACACCCTCTTCTGAATCTGGCTTGAATTTCTAGCAGTTCCCTATTGATACACTACTACAACTGTTTTTGAATTATTTTCAATACAATTTTAATTGCATGAGATATTAATGCTACGGTTCTATAATTGTCACATTGTCCTGGATCACCTTTCTTTGGAATAAGCACAAATATTGATCTCTTTCAGTCAGTTTGCCAGGTAGTGGTCTTCCAAATTTCTTGTCATAAATGAGTAAGAGCCTCCAGTGGTGCATTCATTTGTTGAAATATTTTAATGAGTATAAGTCTATCAGTTCTAGACACTTTTCTTGTTGTTGTTGTTTGTTTGTTTTTTGTTATCCCAATTCCTTCAGTGCAGCTTGGAATTGTTCCTTCAGTACCATAGGTTTTTGATTATATCCTACTTCCTGAAATGCTTGAATAATAAGCAATTATTTTTTGGCACAATGACTTTGTGTATTCTTTCTATATTCTTTTGATGCTTCCTGCTTCGTTCAACATTTTGCCCAAAAAATCCATCAACATTGCAACTCGAGCCTTGAATTTTTTCTTCAGTTCTTTCAGCTTGAGAAATATTGAGTGTGTTCTTCCCTTTTGGTTTTTGCACATTTCATTTTAATACTTTACTTTGCCTTCTCGAATTGCCCTTTGAAATCTTCTGTTCAGCTCTTTTATATCATAATTTCTTCCATTCACTTTAGCTTACTGTCCAGTCAAGAGCTAGTTTCAGAGTCAGTTCTGACATTCATTTTGGTCTTTTCTTCCTTTCCTGTCATTTCAATGACCTTATGTTTTCTTCATTTATGATGTTCTTGATGTCATTCTACAATTCGTCTGGTCTCCTGAAATTGGTGTTCAGTTCATCAAATCTATTCTTTGTATAGTCTCTATATTGAAGTGGGATATAATCAAGGTCATATTTTGGCTCTTGTGGACTTGTTTTAACTTTCTTCAGCTTCAACCTGAACTGGTTTATGAGCAATTGATGGTCTGTTTCACTTTCAGCTCCTGGCCTTGTTCTTACTTATGATAATTGTGTTTTTACATTTCCTCTTTCCACAGATTTAGTCAATCTGATTCCTGTGTATTCTATCTGGTGAGGTCTACATGTATAGTCATGATTTATGATGGAAAAATGTATTTGCAATTAATAAGTCATAGTCTTACAAAATTCTATTATGTGGTCTCCACTTTCATTTCTTTAACTAAGGCCACATTTTCAACTGTCAATGCTTCTTTTTTGTTTCCAACATTGACACTCCAATTACGAGTAATTATCTATACACTCTGATTGTTAATTTTGGTCAATTTCAGACTTCTGAATTTGATGGAAATTTTCAATTTCATTATCTTTGGCTTTAGTGTTATTTTGAATAATTGTAGTCTTTACTGTTCTTCTTTGTAGGTATATAGATATTGTCCTATCACTGACAACATTGCACTTTAGGATGGATCTTGAAATGTTCTTTTCAACAATGAATGTTCTCCATTCCTCTTCAATTTGCCATTCCCAGCATCATAGACCATATAATTGTCTGATTCAAAATGGCAAACATCAGTTCATTTCAGCTCATTAATGCATAAGATATCGATCTTTATGCATTCCATTTCATTTCTGAAAGCTTCCAATTTTCCTAGATTCATAATTTGCACATTCCATGTTCCAATTATCTGAAAAGGGCGATGATAAAATCATGAGGAGAATAACCCAGGTAAGTGATAATGATACCTCATCCAGGTATAATATTCTCATTTATGGGATTTGACAACTGAAATTCACCAAATTTAAAATTTGCACAAAATGACTCCACGTGCATTATATCTTATAATATATCTTATCTTAAAATACATCTTATAATAACCAGATGGGGTAGTTAAACTATGCGTCAACTTAGCTGAGCATGGTTTTGAGTGGCTGGGCAGCAGGATATAGTTATTCCCCTTGATGATACTGGTAATCAACTGCATGGTAGAATCTACTGTGAGCAGCTGAGTACCTGCCTTAGGGATGTGGTCTGTTTCCAGTATGTAAGAAGACACTTTGAGAAAGGTCTTGAGATTTTTGGCAAATCCGGATCCTACTACATTTGGTCACTTCTTCATCTCAGAGGTCTCCCATGATGTCTACTTATGTTGAGACTATTTCTGGACTTGAACTAGTGGCTTTCCATATTCCTTGATAATTTGGGGGCTGTCTAATTTTACTTGTGGACCTTGGGTTTGTCAGCCTCAGCTGTCAGCAGCTGTCTAAGAGAAGTCTCCAGCTTCAGTAGGCCAGGAGCCAGATGCAGAGATAAAACTCAAGATCAAGGGGAATTCACACAGTCCCTAGAGCTGGCACTTTGAACTCAGATTTCTATCTTCCTAAACTAAGGAGCTCTGGTAGCATAGAGGCTAAGAAACTTGCCTGCTAACCAGACGGCTGGCGGTTCAAACCCACCAGCCACTCCTCAGAAGGAAGGTTGGGCAATCCTACTTCCGTAGTGATAACTGCCTCGGAAACCCAAGGAGGGGTCGCTATGAGTCGGGGCCGACTCGACGGCACATAACAACAACAACAACAACAAACTTATGAGTCGGGGCCGACTCGACGGCACATAACAACAACAACAACAACAAACTCTAAGAGAATAAATCCTTGATTGGTCCAGCCACCCACTTGTGGTATTTCTGTTATAGGAGCACTAGAGGTTCAAAACACCAGATTTAAAGTGTTTAAGACAGACACAGCCTCAAATTTTTACAATTTTGATTTTTTATATTTGAACTTTAAAGTAGGTAAATAGGCAAATAGTTATAATATCTGGTACTCATTAGAAATATATGACCAGGGCATATAAATTTGGTTATATGTATACATTTGTAAATTATGTACTACTAATTATGGAAAAATGTAGATTTGAATGATCTAGAACTAAGTATAAGAAAAATACAACCAAATCATTCAATAAAACAAAATTTGAAGGTTAAAAAATTATAGAAGAAAAACTAGGAAAGCATGGAATCATGAAATCTCTGAATATATTATTTCACAGGAAATTTTCAATAATGCTGAATTCTCCCCTGAGATCAAATACAATTATGACTATAATAGAATTTATTACTTTTAAGGAAATCATTGACTTTAGAAAAAGCACTTTTTTTTTTCTTTTAGTGTGATAGACTTGGAATTAAATTAACATTATTGAAGGAAGGACCAAAACTCAAAAACATAGAGAGTTATAAAAATTGAACATAAGATACACAACTGTTGTTGTTGTTATTTGCCATCGAGTCAGACCCGAATCATAACAACCCCTCCTTAGGTTTCTATGGCAGTATCACTATGGAAGTAGATTGCCCAACTTTCCTTCTGAGAAGTGGCTGGTCGGTTTGAACCGCCAGCCTTCTGGTTAGCTGTCAAGTGTCTTAGGTGCTATGCTACTAGAGCTCCTAAGATAGACAATAACTAGAATGCCCAAATGATGGGAAGTATTTAGTTGAGGAGCCTCTGGATGGTGTAAATGGTCAATAATCTCTGGGGTTAACTGACAGATTGATGGTTTGAATCCATTCAGAAGTACCTTGGAGGAAAGGTATAGTTATTGGCTTCCAAAAAATCAACCATGGAAAACCCTATGGAGTAGTTCTATTCTGATATAGATGTGGTCATGATGAGTTGGAATCAAATTGATAACAAGCTGTTTTATTTGGTTAAAGTGAAAAAGAGGGGTGTAATACAGAGCACAAGTGAAGGCAGATTTAAATAGAAGATGTCCCAGTTCCTCTAAATTAACAACTGTGAGAAGAGAGTCTTGTTGAAAGACACAAGAGGTGTGTAGATTTGTTATGAGAAATTGAATATATTCACTCTGTGAAGATTTATTATTTTTATGTAAATGAAGAAAACAATCATCAGTAAGTTCCTATCCAGAAGGTTAGTGGTTCAAACCCACTAGTTGCTCCACAGGGGGAAGATGAGACAATTTACTTCCATAAAAATTTACAGCCTTGAAAACACAGTGGGGTTAGATATGAGTTGAAATTGACTTGATGGCAGTTTTTTTTTTTTTTTTTTTCTTTTTTTGACTTTTTGTTTCTTTGGAATGCTGAGAAGAATCTGTCATAAATTTGAGAAGACAGTTAAAATTTGAAATGTAATGCCTATTTTGAAAGTAGGCAAAAGAGCTGATCTGAGCCATACACTAGCGTGGCTTGGTATTATCAAAATCTCTGTTGATATTTGTTATCATAAATTTGTAGTGATACTAATGTTAGCCTTATTTTAACCATAGTTAAATAAACTTAGTATTTTTTTATATTATATGTTATTACATTTGTTTTTTAAAAACTCAGTTGATTATTTGTACAATAGTATATACTATTCTATAAACTGAAAATCTTTAATTGACATGAATTTAAATAAGATAAACTATCAATTAATTTAGTATACTGTAGATTACCTCAAGTAGATACACTCCTTGAAAAGAACAATCATGGGAGAAAGAAGGGCTGCTTATGCACATGGAGACAGCTCAGAGGGCAAGAGCCCATGGAGGGATGGACACTGGGAAGAGATAACTGTGGGGAGGAGGTGGGAAGGGAGCTGTTGCATTGTGGCAAACTGTGGTCAATGTCATGAGACAAAGTGTATGTGAACTGCTGTATGAAAAGTGAATTTGCTCTGTAAATCTTCACCCAAATCACATTAAAAACAAAATAAATAAACTGCTCCATTTACTGCTGATCATATGAACATCTTGTCAGTATAGACTATTATATTTAATATTTTCACTGATCAAGAATTTCTATGATTAAAATGTGGCATTAATCAGTCAAGAAGTCAATATATTCCAGCTTCAGCTTTATTTTCAAATTATTATTTTAGGTTAGAAATAACATTTTAAAAAAACTATTGGGGGAAAAAATGTAATTATTTAATTATTTGAGAACTCAGAAGTTGTCACAAAGATTTGTCATCCTATCTGCAAGATACCTTTGGGAAACATTAGTAAATCTTATGTCTTGTTCCTAATGGCAGAGTGCCAATATATCTTGGTTTAAATCAATTTTAGTATTATTACAAAAGATTTTCTGATAAAGTGATGTTCTGTTAAAATAGATATATTTTGATCATATACCAAAGCTAAATAATAATAAATCTATGTTTTACTTTATCTGACACTATTTCTTGGCAGAGTCACAAAGTGCTACAGCAATTACATAAGTAGACACCACGAAATCCAGCCCAGGGGTGAGAGAAGGTTAATAGACCTTGCAGACATGATTAGGATTAGCAAAGGTAATCTGTGCAGAAGGACAGATTCTGAAGAAAACACATGAGTCTACAAGATTATCTCTGAAAATTTAAAGAACCAACATAGTAAGTATAACTTAGCTTAAAAAAAGAAAGTTGTCATTGATTTTGACTCATTGTGACTCCATGTATTACATGGGGTTATCTCAGCTATAATCTTTACAGAAGCAGATGACATGGCTTTTCTTCTGAAGTGCTACTGGGTGATTTAGAACAACAAACTTTCTGTAGAAACAGAGAACAAACCATTTATACCATTCAGGGACCATCGGGATGATGGCACTTTCTAATCATTTCAGAAGCCCATCTACTACTTAGTTAAATCAAAATAATTAAGTCATATTAATAAGATATAATTAAGTCATAAAAAACAAACTATTTTTTATGTGGGGTCTTGTTATACTAAATCATCTAAGCAAACTGAAATATCTCCTAAAAACAGCATCACACTAGACTGTTAGTCTTTAAGAGGACAGAATATTGTTAAAGAAAGAGATTTTAATAAGAATATTTCTTAGATAACATTTGGACTTCTGGCATGCCAATTATTAACATTTGAATATACCTATACTATAATATGGGAGCTCTGGTAGTGTAGTGCCTAAGGCACTTGACTGCTAACCAGAAGGCTGGCGGATCAAACCCACCAGGCACTCCTCGGAAGGAAGATGGGGCAATCTACTTCCATAGTGATACTGCCTCGGAAACGCAAGGAGGGGTCGCTATGAGTTGGGTCCAACTGGGCGGCACATAACAACAACATATTATAATATGAAAATTGATTTCTTGTGATCATACACTAAAACAAAATATTAGACCACCATATCTATAAACTTAATTACCCAGTTGTTTTCTTCACATACAGGAGCACACACTCTCTGGGAGAAAATATTATGCATTGCATTATCTCTTAGATCATAACATTGAGGTAATAGATTTTAGGCCACTAAAATTTTTTTCTCCCATTCTATAATATAAATTATAAATAATTTCATGGAATGTCATGGACCCCATGCCAGTTATATCTGTGAATGCACAATTTAATCTACATATATTTAATACTAATTAATGAAGCTAAGTATGTGTTATGTGGTAAGGCATTTGGCGGTTAACCAGAAGATCAGCAGTTCAAACCCGTCAGTTGCTTGGCAGAAGGAAGATGAGGCAATCTACTTCTGTAAAGATTTATAGCCTCAGAAACACAATGGGGGTTGCTGTGAGTCAGTATCGATTCAATGGCAATGGGTTTGGTTTCCTTTTCCGTGATGATTTAATACCAGAAATCCTATAAGTTTCCCCTCATTGAGAGGAATGTAAGAATGGAGCAAATTCAGTCCCAGTTGAATTGGTCTTCAAATAAATAAATTGATTCTCAGAGAAAATATACACCTGAAAAAAATCTGCACTATATGAAGAAAATTGTTGTTGTTGTTATGTGCCATCGAGTCAGACCCAACTCATAGTGATGCCTCCTTGGGTTTCCCAGGCAGTATCACTATGGAGGTAGATTGTTCAACCTTCCTTCCAAGGAGTGGCTGGTGGGTTAGCAGTCAAGTGCCTTAGGCACTATGCTATCAGGGAAAAAAAAAAAAAAAAAGCAAGTTTCTTAATCCATTTATCATGATAAGAAAAAGATTTTGAAGTTGTTAATATTTCTCCTCCTCCTCCGGTGTACTCGGGTATCACTTGACAATTAATAAAAACTATAGTGTAAGAATATGCTAGGAATCCCTAGGTGGCACAAACAGTCAAACCCATAACTACTAACTGAAAAGTTGCACTTAGAAACCCACCCAGATTTACCTTGGGAGACAGGCCTGGCAATGTGTCTTACAAACCTTGTAAAGCAGTTCTACTCTTAACATTTGGGACCAACCATGAGTTGGAATAGACTCACCGGCAACTAGCAACAACAGCAAAGCCGTGTCACTTAGAAATTTGGCAATTTGAATCTGTATTGTTGGGAACAAGTCAATAGAGAAAGAATATCCAGTTGTGATTTCTTTAATCTCCTTGCAGTACCATTGAAAAGTATTTCCTCTGAAAAAAAATTCCCTTTTCCTCCAACATAGATTCCCTTTTAGTTGAATGGGGAATATGCAATAAGGTTAGCACTTTTTTTTTTAATATTGTTTCAAGGGGAAAAAAAGTCTCTTTGTAACTTAATTTTCTTTGTCTCAAGCACACTTGACTATGTTTTGATTGAGCATATATTGAAATAGAAAAAAAAAAAAAAAATCTACCCTCATGGGACAAGAAAAAAATAATCAAATGTATAGATAATTTTGCTGGAATGTTAAATTAAGCCAATTATGAATAAACACAACTTTAATATTAAGAGTTTAGAAAAGATACAAATCAGTGTAGTAAACATGAGGTAACTTAAATGAAGTAATCTTGCTATTAAACACATAAGACCAAAATTGTCCCTTAAATTGATGTTGCCCTTTACAAAAGAGAGGCTTATATTAATTTATATTTGTTCTACAGAAGCTCTGTTAAGTTTACCCAATTTTAGATTCTTGAATATAGCCAACAGATACTAGTAGTGAACAACAGTCAATGGAGTGAATGAAAAGAACAATTATATATAAATATAAATTTCAGTGGCAAACATAAATAGAGGTAAATCTTTTACCTTTTAAAAGGTTCCCTAGTGTCTTAATTATTTCATGCTGTTATAACAGCAATATCACAAGTGGATAACTTTCACAAACAGAAAATTGTATTCTCAGAGTTTAGGAGGGTAGAAGCCTGAATTCAGAGCACCAGCTTTAGAGGAAGGCTCTGGGGAAGGTCCTTGCTTCCTCACAACATCCGTGGGCCTGGTATTCCTTGGAGATCTCCATGTGTCTTGGTATCAATCTTCCTTTGGGTCTTGGATATTGTCAAAACAGGGACCCCAGATGCAATGGACATGCTCCACTCCTGAGTAAGGCCCCTTCTCTGCTCACTTCTTTGTCTTTTTCTCCCTTGTACGGTAAAAGGATGATACAGGCCACCCTCCAGGGTAACTCCACTTACATTTGATCAAAGATGTGACCAAAATAAGGGTATTGCATACCACCCTGATGACCTTACAAATAATTGGCTAATCTCATCAGACTAATCATAGGGATGATTATATAATCACATAACTACCAAATTACATCATTACATAACTACCAAACCACTGAAAATCATAGTCTATTCAAAGTGACATGTGGTTTGGGCAACACAACTCAATACCTGACACCTAGTTTAATTTTTTTTTCAGAGCCCTTCTTTTCTCCCTGTATAATTATTTCACAGACAAAGGTGTACCACCAATTAAAAGTGATAAAGTAATTGCTCATATTCAACATATATAGTTGTTCAATAGTTTCATATGCTAGAAGATAGAAATATAAAATATAATAGTGTTTTTATATTTTATTTGAGGACGTTAGAGTGGAAGTTTATGGAATTTGGAACCAATGGACAATGCCATAAGAAACTGCTTTTATTTCATTCTAATACATGCATACTCATGAATACGCAAGCCTCCCTCCAGTGAGCCCGTCATCCATTCACATGCATTCTCTCAGAAACATCTATTTTGGTGGTGGTAATCTCATTATAAAAGGTCAGAAATACGTGTTAGCATTCATAATGCAGTATACCTAGCATCGTAAATCATGGAGATATAAATGCATTTCCAGTAAGCAATAATGGTAAATTCTTTCTTCCTATGTTTAATCATAATCATCCCACTAAAAAAAAAAAAAAAAAAAACCTTTCTGTTAAAATTTGAGTCAGGCTACTGATTTAATGTCACTCTCTCTAATAGACTTTCCTTGACCTTTCGATTTAAGCAACATCCTATTATTTTCTAATTCTTTATAAATACTTTATTCATTCTTCATAGCAGTTATCATTTGCTAACATACATTCAGCTATTTGAATATTGTCTCACTCTCAAAGGAATATGAGTCCCATGAGCAAAGAGAATTTGCTATCTTCATGGCAATATCTGCAGTGATTAGAAAAGTATCTACTATAATGTGGCAATATTACAAATAGACTCTCTGAAGTATAGAAAGTAATAATCTGGTGAGGGACACATATATACACACGAATATCTGTAATAAAATGTGAAGTTCTTTATTGGGTTATGTAGAATGTTCTATAAAGCATAATCAAAAGAACAATGCAAATTTTCAAAGCTTAGATAGATGAAGGGAAGCTACAAGAATTTAGGGTCCTGGAAAATCTACAGAGAGAAAGTGATACTGTAAGAATAAGAAGTTATTTGTACAGGAAAGTAGAGAAGCATTATATGGAAATTACACAGTATGTACAAAGACATGGATCCATGAGAGTGCAAGATAAGTCTGCAAAACCACAAGTAGTATGTTGGGGTAGTGAAGAGTTACTCAACTGTCTTGTCTAAGAAAGTCATAGGAAAATTAAACTAATTATATGTATATATATATATATGGAAGGAAGGTTGGGCAATCCTACTTCCTTAGTGATACTGCCTTGGAAACCCAAGGAGGGGTCACTATGAGTCGGGGCTGACTCGACAGCAAATAACAACAACAACAACATATATCTATAATACACATTAATTTATGTATCATATATGTTAATATATATCATCTGAAGCAATATTCTAAAAGAGCACATATGCAATTTTTAAAAATTGGTACACGTCAAACATGATATATATAATAGTTTTGTGGATTGAAGAGAGTCAACATCTATCACTAACTATTGGTTTGATTCAATCACATTTGAATCAAATGAATGTCATTTGATATGGATCAAATCCATCTTTGATTGGTGGAATTACAAAAGACACAAATTGTGTCTTAAAAAGTAAGTAGCATCTCCCTATATGAAAGAATTATGGGAACTTAGGACAGAAAAACAACATGTAGAGAAGATAAATTAGATGACAAGATGTGTTAGGCAGGAAATAAATAACACAAACACACATACTATACATAGTAAATAATTTAAATCATAAAGATAATCAGGCACTAAAAAGCCCATATATATTATATACCAACTAATTGTCATGTAGCTCACACTGGATAAGGATTTGAGGAATTGAAAAGAAAAAAAAAAAAAAAGAAAAGAAGTAGAAAAGAAATATGTGGTAGTAAGCTTGTGTGTCAACTTGGGTTGGCGGTGATTTTGAGTAGCTTGACAGCTGGATGTAGTTATTTTCCTCAGTGAGATTGGATGTGGTTTAATCACTTCCATGGTGGAATCTGCTATGAGCAGCTAATTAGTTAAAGGGAAATTGCTTTCCAGATGTGGTCTGCTTCCAGTATATATGAAGAAGTCTTTAGCTTTATGGCTCATTTTGAATCTGGATTTGGCCTATAATAATTTCTAGTTCCTGGACTTGAACCAGTGGCCTATCATGTTGCCTGCCAGTCTTGGGATTGTTGCCTTCACAGCCTGAGAGCCAACAATATGCCACTTAAATTGCTAATTGTCGATTTGTCAGTCTCAGCAGCCAGCAGCTACATGAGTCAGGAGGAGCTTCTAACTTGCTGCAGTGGACCTGGAAAGCAAAGCCAAAGCCCAAAGTTGAAAAGCCTCCACCAATTCCCTAGATCTGGCAGTCTGAACATGGACTACTAGCTCATCTTTCCCCAGAGCTGGCACTCTGAATTTAGACTTCTATTCTCCTAAACTGTAGGAGAATAAATTTATGTATGTTGAAGGTATCCACTTGTGGTATTTCTGTTATAGTAGTACTAGAGAACTAGTATATAAATTATAATATTAAGCTAAAAGTGATAATTTCATAGATACTTTTAAGAACATTTTTTTTTTTTTTTTTGCTTGGACTTTGGATTGAAATATGTCAGAAATCTGAAATGAATATATTTTGGTAGTCATATTTCTGAGACATATAAATTGAATTTTTAATTACTTTTGACCATTGTAATTATGTATCATGGACAATTTTCCACTGTGAAAGATACCCAGCATAAATTAAGAAATATTTTTAAATGTACCTATTTAATTTTAAAATATACTTTATAATACTTTTTTAATAAGTAGAAAATGGAGGGAGAGCTCAGGCTTTGGTATGGATAAACACATTACAAATGGATTTTTGACATTTTATCTATTTATTTAATCTTGTCTAAAACAATTTGGAATATAATTGGAAGTTATTTAAGCTTCTTATGTTCATGTCTCCACTTTAATAAGCTACTGATATAGTCAATATCTACTCAATCCTTCAATACTAGTTTGTCTGGAATATACATGGCCAGAACTGTGCTAGCTCACAAGAATTCATAGTGGATAAGATAAATCTCTGATATCAAAAGGTTCACATTTTATCTGGTGAAATGGTTATTAATTACAAAAAAAAAAGGTGATTAAAAAATATACTGGAAGATACAGGAACATGAAAAGAAGGAGAATTGTATTTTCTGAGATGGGGGAGAAAAGAAGCTTCATAGTGCAAGTATAGAGTGAGCGGATAATTAAAGAATGGCAAAATAATTTGCTGAAAAAAAAGAGCATGAGGCTGTGCAAAGGCTAAAAATTTTAAAATATTTAGACATTTGAGAAGAAATATGAACAATTTAGCATGACTCAAAATATATTCAAGAAAGTTATATCATCTTATTTCCCGACGAAAATTTATGCCCAGTTAAATATTATAGCTGAAATTATTTGGTGAAGAGCCATATAAATTATATAAACATGCCAATTTTTATAGCAGCTTTGCAGTGTACTTTTGCAGTGTGAAAACTAAAGATTATTTTTCTAACACAAACCACTAATTAAAGGATTTTTATATAAATGGAAATACTGTATAAACTGAAAAATAATTAATAATATTGATCACAGAAATGAGTCAAGTTGTATGACCTAAAAATGCAGAAACTGACATTAGTATTTCTTCCATTTTATTTTTATCCCTTATTAGAACTGGATTTATAATTTATTCGTCTGTAAATCCCCTGTAAATCAACCATAATTGTCATAATCTAATGATTTTCTTTTTTTTAAATTTTCTGATGGAATGATTATCAAGCACTCAGCTGCTAACTGAACAGTCAAAGGTTCAAACCCACCAACTGCTCCACTAGAGTGAGTTATGGAAGTCTGCTTCCCTAAAGACTGCAGCCTTATAAACCCTATAGGAGAGTTGTTTCCTGTCTTACAGCGTCACTATTAGTCATAATCAACTTAATAGCAAAGGTTTGGCTTACATACATTTTACAAGGGTACCGATAAATACCTTTTTTTTTTTTTTTTTAAAGTTGAGAACCTACTTGAACAACACACTATCCTCTACAATGAGGAAAATAAGATGGAATATAGCCAGGTAACACAGATAAGGCCAGACAAATACAAGGTACTTTGAGCACAGTGACTTGAGAAAGATCAGCACAGTAGATGTTAATAGCATAGTATTTAAGCACATATACATTCATTGGAGGGTTCAGGGTGGCCTCTAGAGGATGGTGGTAAGGGCAGGCACAACAGTAGTTTCATGCAAATGTGATTAGATGATATCATAATCAAAGACACAAGTTAAATTGTCTATGAAAAAAATATGTGCTCTACACCTGGAATTTCCCAAAATTAAACATAAGCATTTTTGAAAGGATCTTCATTCCTGCTTGTAAGCAGGTAGCAAAAATCATCATAATTTTAGCCCACAGAAGAGTGAGACTGAGGACATTTTGTTTACAACTGTTGACATCAAAGCGTCTTCCCTTATAATCTAGTCTTGGTACTAAAACATATGCAAAATTTAGAAAAATGAAAAGCACATATTATTTTACATAGGTGATAATCTACAGCGAATTATGTTGTTGTTGTTGTGTGCCGTCGAGTCGGCCCCGACTCATAGCGACCCCTCCTTGAGTTTCCAAGGCAGTATCACTACAGAAGTAGGATTGCCCAACCTTCCTTCCGAGGAGTGGCTGGTGGGTTTGAACCGCCAGCCTTCTGGTTAGCAGTCAAGTGCT
>NW_006922122.1:1899887-1901765 GCF_000298275.1 Orycteropus afer afer
GGAGAGTAATTTCAGTGCAGCTGAAATCCCCAACTGGCTGAACTGACATGCCTTTACACACTGTATTTCAAAATATCTTGGATTTATGGATTCCAACTTAAAGACCATTACATCTGTACAGTCTACCTTTTTTTTTTTTTTTCAGTTTTTACTTGAAACTGCTCAAAGATAAGACTACAAGAAGTCAAGTTCCCAATAGAGTTACATCAAATGGGAGATCTGAGAAAGTTCTTTGGCACCTAAGGATCTCAACCCAGTGGCCTGTTCCTTTCCTCTCCCATTATTCATTTCAAATTAACAGAAAAGAGTACCTTTCTACCCTTCCAATTTGAATAATAGATCTTCCTATTGGAACATGATATTGCAGAGTGAAATAACTGCATTATAGTTATATAGAAGAGAATATAACCATATTCTCTTCTATATAACTATAATGCTATAACTACTAGATAGAAGAGAATGCAAAAGCTAAATGAACATCATAAACTATCTGAAACAGAATTAGTATTTTAAAAGAAGCATGATGAGCATACATAAGAAAATATTTTACCAATATAAAATTAGGAGAAGAAATAAAAAAGAATAAATGAAAATATTTAATATGCAATGTTAATACTTAAGGAGTTCTGGAGGCATAGTGCCTAAAGGCATTTGACTTCTAACTGGAAGGCTGGCAGTTCAAACTCACCAGCCACTCCTCGGAAGGAAGATTGGGCAATCTACTTCCGCAGTGATACTGCCTTGGAAACCCAAGGAGGGGTTGCTGTGAGTAGGACCAGACTCAATGGCAATGAGACTTCTTCTTTTTTTTTTTTTTTTTTAAATTAATACTTAAAATAATGAATAAGAGAAGAGAGTAGATGGAGTAGATGAACAGTGAATAAAAATAGTGAGGTGGATGAAGCTGAATGACCTGAATTATAGCAAACCAAAAAGATGAATCTAGGCAAAGAAATCTGCAAAGGTTGGAGTTAAAAAATGCATCAGAAAAGCTAAGTGATATGGGGCTTCTAAGTAGCACTGTCATCAACTATTAATAGGACTATAAAACTAATGTTGTTGCTGTTATGTGCCGTCGAGTTACATGACATTGAATTGAAAGGATTTGTATAATACCATTTCAGATGTAAGCAAAATGCATGATTTGCATTAAGTTAAAGAGATAAATGACATTTTTGTTTAACTTCCATAAACAAAGAATAAATATCTACAAAAGAAAAAGAATCATATTATCATCTCATGCTTTTAATAAGACAATGGAATAATTAAAAAAAAATTAAAATGGAAAAAATAATTTTAAGATTTAATTGTGAGTTCAAAATAAATATATTTGTCGTCATGGAGGGAATACAACAAAATGGCTTCAATATTTTGAAAGGTCAATAATTCATCAGAGTTCTTCACTATTGTATGATTTTTTTCCCACTTCTCTTTGGAAATCATTCTTAATTGAAATATTGTATTTGAAGAGAAAAGCAAAGATCAAAGGATTTGAGAAGATAAGTCAATCAAACAACTTCTAAAAACAGAAACGGCAAAGAAAAAATACATACAAATGAAGGTAAAAATGTAGACAATATTAACATGGTATGTATATATGTGGTGTTAAAAAGCAAAGCAAAAGTGTTTGAGTTTATTCTACAGTATATTTTTTTATAATAAGGTATGAATGGCGATGAAGTGAGTACATCAGTAGACGATATAAACCTGTGTTGTAGGTACTAGCAAGTCCATTATGATGATAAATATAAACCACCTAGGTTTGAAACCAAATAAAAGAGAGTAGATCCATACAATAAAAATGGAAAGAAGAAAAATAGAACATAAACAAAATTACAATAAGAATAATTATGAAATAGATGTAGAAATAAAACAATG
>NW_006922122.1:1902492-1914668 GCF_000298275.1 Orycteropus afer afer
CATTCTTTAAAGCATATATGTAAAATTTATAAAAATTGACTTCTTGTAGGTTATAATGAAAACGTCAAAAACACCAGTGTGAGAATTATACATATTTTCTCAGAATATATTCAGTAAAATTGGAATCAATATGAAAAGTGTTCTGAGAGTAGTACCCTATAGCCAGTATCTAAATAATAAATTACCAATTTACTCCTTCATTAAAAAAAAAAAAAAAATCATAAATTCATTATAATATATTTGCAAAGAACCAGGAAAGCACCACATGACAAAAGTCATGGAACTCTGAAAAAGCAATATTTGTTAGAAATTTATAGCTTTAATTATGAGAAAAGAATATAAGGACAAAAAAAAATACTATGTAATTAACTAAAAAGTTTGAAAAAATAGTAGCAGCTTACAGAAAAATAAACAAGATGGAAAAATATCTATAAAATAGAGAAGATATAATGAAGAGTATAAACAAAATCAGAAGTGATTTTTTTTTGTTGTTAAGATCAGTAAAAATCACCTTGCTTAGCTTTTTGCAAGACTGAATTAAAAATAAAAGGTAGAATGTTAAAAATAACAAAACCTGGAATGAATTAAACATAAATACAGGCAGATTGAATGTAAAGTGTATTAAGCACTGTATTCTAATAGTTTTATCTAATAATCTTAGATGTAAATAATACATTTCTCAAAAAATATAAAATACCAAAGAAGTAAAAATAGAAAACATAATTTAGATAGATTATTAAATACAAAAGAAACAATCAAAAAAACAGAACATTTAAGTGGCAATCAAAGATCTATTTTCAAAAATCCCCAGAGCCAAATACTTTGCAGATGAATTCTTCTAGACACTCAGGAAATAAATCATTTCTATATAACATTTCTTTTTCAAGAAAACTGTGAAAGATCTCCTGCTGTTTGTATGAAGCTAGAGCAATCAAGGAGAACTAAACCTCTCCAATGTATATATTATACAATTTTAAAAATTCTCATAAATAACCCTGAGGGTCCTGGTGAGAGGATTACCATCACAGCATCATCTGAAGCAACTGAGATTTGGTGGCAATTGATATGATTGTCATTGGGAGAACTGATATGTAAATATAGTAAGTTCAACATTTAGAAGCAGCAATCTAACAACATGGAATTATAAGAATAAAGTGCTGAATGAAAAATTAAACAATGGAAAGAGAACAAAAGTAATGCAGTTGATGTGAATTCAAAACACACAAACACAAGGAAAATTTTATAAAAATACATGTGTATAAAAATTAATTACCAAGTAAATTAAAATAGTTTATTGTAGGTGAAACATAAGTAGAGAATAATGATTAAAAAAATGGAATAAAAATTAGAGAAATGGATGGAACAGTAGATGTTTAAATAAGACAGATACATAATAGAAAACTAGCTAAAAATAGATAAGTCATTTCACAGTCTGACGATAACAAGTACAACAAATAAAGAATATGATAACTCCCTGTGCCTGGTATTTAACATAATCGTGTCTGTTAATCCAACAGGAAAATTACATATATATACACATATATAAATTAAAAAAAAATTCTTGCTGACATATGGATGAAATGAGGGACTATGTCATTTCTAGCATGGACAGTTAGTAGAGAGATGAAGAAGATGAAATGTTTCCTTGAGTATAACCACAAACAAGTCATTGTGAGAATTTGAAGTTTAAATTTATACTAATAATATAACCATGAAAAGTCAAGAAATAAAAGTGAACAGATTCTGTGATCCTCTTTCATGGTAAACCACTCAGGAACAGTTTGTATAAACAAATATTTTTCATTTTCATATTATTAGTAGACTCATCCACCTCTCATTTGTCAGTTTGTCTTACTGCCTTGGCTTGCTTGCAGCTGTGATGCTGGAAATTTTGCCAAGGTAATTAAATACCAGCAAGGTCACCCATACTGAGCTCCAGAGCTTTTCTGATTGAAAATCAGGAAAGGTGCCTGTCAACGTTGCACAGTTTCACTGTGCTTATTCCATCTGTGCTGAGCAAATAATCTAAGAAATTGGACTATATGAAGAAGAATGCAGAATCAGGATTGGAGGAAAACTTATTAACAACCTGTGATAGGCAGGCAGATGATAAAACTTTGCTTGCTGTAAGTGAAGAGGACTTGAAGCACTTACTAATGAAGATCAGACTGTGGTCTTCAGTGTGCATTATACCTCAACATAAACAAAAATACTCACAATTGGATCAATAAGCAATGTATTGATAAATGGAGAAAATATTGAATATATCAGGGATTTCATTTTACTTGGATCTATAATCAATGCCCATGGAAGCAAGTCAAGAAATCAGAGGACATACTGCATTGGACAAATCTACTGCAAAAGATTCCTTTAAAGTGTGAAAGAGCAAAGATGTCGTTTTGAAGACTGAAGTGTGCCTGACTGAAGCCATGGTATTTTATGTGGCTTCATATGCATGTGAAACCTGGACAATGAATAAGGAAGACCAAAGGAGAGTTGATGTATGGAATTGTGGTGTTGGCAAAGAATATTGAGAGTTTCCTGGACTGCTGGAAGAAGAAATAAATCTGTATTGGACAAAGTACTGCCAGAAGTCTTCATCTCACATACTTTGGTCATGTTGTTAGAAGAAATCAGACCCTGGAGAAGAATATTGTGCTTGGTAAAGTAGAAGGGGGCCAAAAAAGAAGACCCTCACGGAGATTGACACTGGCTTCAACAATGGGCTCAAGGATAGCAAGGATTGTGAGGATGGTGCAGGACTGGGCAGCATTTTGTTTGTTCTGTTGTCCACAGGGTCACTATGAGTCTCAGCCAATTTGCTGTCACCTGAAAACTACAGTAGTATCATGGTTTCATTAGAGACTTAGAGACTTATAATTCATTATTAGCTTTTGAAGAAATAATATATATGTGTGTGTAACCTGAGAATTTCTCTCTAAACCAGAGCTTAAAGATATTTTTTGAAAAGTTTGAAAAAGTATATCACATGAATTTAGATTTCCCTCAATGACAAAAATTATATTCATATAGGAAAAAGGAAACAAATTTTCGTATCAGATGGAAAAAATAGATTGCTTGAATTTTGCGTAGCTTTAGACTTTTTTTAATTTTTAAAACTGGAACTTAATCTGTTCAACTAAAAGTGATTTGGAAAATTATGCCTTTGGTTTTATTATTGATGATTGTGTCATTCTCTTAGACATGTGTATTGGACCATATGTAGAATCACATTTATTTAGATATTTAGATCCTGAATAGTGTTAAGAGAATCTGATTCGTATTTGTCACTGTTCTGGTAACCTACTAGGTTACCGCTCTAACAGAAATATCACAAATGGGATGGCCTTAACAAACAGTTTATTCTCTCACAGTGTGGAAACTTTAAGTCCAAGTTCAAAGTTCCAGGCTCTAGGGGCTGTGTGAAAACCTCTCAACCTTGGGCTTTAGCTCTGCTAATTTGTTTAAAGAGATAATAAAAATGCTACTAGGAATTCATTAAGCATTCCCACAATTGCCCTTTAAAAATTAGCATTAATATGACTATCTATCTATTAAATAAATTCTTTAACATTTTTTTCTATTTGGGCTTCAGTCATTATTATGAGCAAGTATTATGCCACAAATCAATTCTGAAGAATAGTGTGATATACTGTAAAAAATTTTAATATTTAACCAATTACTTTTATGTATGTTGTTGTGCTTGCACACATAACTGATTCCACTAATGGTTATGTGTCAGAAAAGTTACATTAACGATGGTTGTGAAAAGGGTGTAGGTACTGAAATACATGATGATAAGTTTGATCATAAATGAGGAACCTAATTTGATGTTGTCTACGGCACCTGTGATAAGGAAGCAAATTCATTTTTCAAGAGAAAAGGAGCATGGCTAGATACTAGGAAAATTCATATGAAACACTGGCCTTACATGAAAGCAAGAATGTCAAATAATGGAAATAGCTCAGACCTTGATTTCTGTTTTTTAAAGTGACAATATATCAAATCGACATTTGAGTTTTAACTTGTTCATATATATAATAAGAATATTTTTATTCACAATACTAAATTTAAATGGACTTTGATTTTGAAATTAATGCTGAAAGGATATGCAGTATTTGCTTTATTTCAAAGAACAAAGACATAAGAAGGTTCAGTATATACCATTTACTAAATTAAGAGAGAAAAAAGTCACTGAGACTACAGATTCAATGATACATTATATCCAAAACGATAACATAATTTTTATTTGAAAGTCTAAATTCATTAATCTTTGTAACTTGAATGAACTAACTCATTGAATTTTTACTTTAAGAAACAAATATCTTTAAATAATACAGGGATATTTATAAAATAGCTTAGACATCTCATCATGTTTAAACAGATGGAGGGCTACATGGATCTTTTAAATACTAGCATTTTTAAAAGTCCAAGTAAGACAATACAAATTATTTGATATTTAAATCCCAACAGATGATGAATGGCTAATATTTTTGCTACAATAGAAGTTAAAAAGGAAAACAGAAAAATGTGGTTGTTGTTGTTGTTGTTGTTGTTGTTGTTATGTGCCATCGAGTCGGCCCCGACTCATAGCGACCCCTCCTTGGGTTTCCGAGGCAGTATCACTACGGAAGTAGGATTGCCCAACCTTCCTTCCAAGGAGTGGCTGGTGGGTTTGAACTGCCAGCCTTCTGGTTAGCAGTGAAGTGCTTTAGCCACTATGCTACCAGAGCTCCTGAAAAATGTGGTAGCAATATATTATTTTTTTATACTTATGGAAAACAGTCAATTTTTTCAGTTTTCAAAATTGAAAATTATAGCCATCGAACATCATGCAAAGTCATACTTTCTTATATGTTAATGACACATAATGTTAAAGCATTCAAAAGTAAATTTACTTTGAAGCCCAATAAAAAGTTGCAATGGAATAATCTTGTTAAATTCAAACTCGGAAGCTATAGCATCATATTGGAAAGTGAGATAAAAATTGAAATAAAAATAATATCAATTATAGTCTATTCACTAGCTGTGTGTAACATCATCAGTGTTTTCAAATACCAAGTGAAAATCACATTTGGTTTCACATCACTGCAATATCAGATTATTCTGCTAAGTCAGTGCGCAAACAAATCACAGAGGTCAGGAAAAGTCAAGAATCACAGCAGAATGGAAATGTTAATAATAGTCTGTAAATAGCATAATCTGTAACTCAGACAAATGAGAAAAGGTTATGACTGTAAACGTGGGCAAGCCAGCACAGGAATATTCTGAAAATTTAAGTGGACTATGGGGAGAGATAGGCTGCAAAAAACCAGGGAACAAGGTTAAGAGATCAGAACTTAGACACATATATATCACTTCTAGATAAAGATCATAGATCTGAAAAAAAATCTCAGTATTTCTCAAATTTTAATGTACATGAGAATCACTAGGGGAACTTGTTAAAAATGTGGAATCCTTGAACTCCACTCCAAAAGAAGTGAATTGATTCAGTAAATCTCATATAAAATGTCTTTTTCAAAAAGTTCTGGTATAAGCTAATTCCTTATAATTTCTCTCAAAATCATATTAGAACTATGGAATAAAAACAGACATTTCACTTGAGAGTTACTAAAACAGACTTTTTACTTGATGGTTACTACCGTATTTGTCTTGGTTTGTTTGAGTTTGGGAACAAATTAATACTTATTTTCAGTTGTGCTATTTTTTCATACTCCTGAAGATTTTTTCTATAATCTGATAAAGTAAATTTAAAAAATAAATAAATTCCAAAGAACAGTTGTTTCACTTTTTAGAATCATAAAATTTTAAAAATAATAGTTACCTCATGAAAGATTTATTACTCAAATTAGCAGAACAGCGAATGAAAATATAAATATCATAACACAGCAGAGCCCATATAATTCAATTTCTCCTTTGAACTGTGCAATGATTGAATTTCATTAACAAAATTTCAGGATATTCTGCTCAGTTTCTAATAAATATAAAGCTAGTATAACATGTACAAATCAACTTAAGTTTCTCAATACATTATTAACATTTTTTATACTCTCATTTACTTCAATATTTATATGCTGATATTGGTCATTTTCAGGTCAGATTTATATTTGGTTTATCATGTCATATTTCAATAAAAACTGTTCATATGAACTATCCTCTGACCTATGTATATATAGAGTCATAGTTTTATGAGTTATTTAGCAGAGCTATATAACGTCTTACATAGCATTCTATGCAAGAAAAGGATTATGATAATCTGTTTTTACAAAATAGATCCTATTGATATAATGTTGTTGTTGTTGTTGTTATTTGCCGTCGAGTCAAACCCGACTCATAGCGACCCCTCCTTGGGTTTCCGAGGCAGTATCACTACAGAAGTAGGATTGCCCAACCTTCCTTCCAAGGAGTGGGTCTTTATCCATAAAATAAATGAATTATGTCCCCTCAAAAACGTATGTTGAAGTCTTAACCTCCAATACCAGTGATTGTGACCTTTTTTAAAAATAAGGTCTATGAGAAGAAACCCTGCTGTCACAGTGTTATTAGAAGCTAACATGAGTCCATAATGGACTATGGTGTATCCTGGTCCAATATCACAGACATCCTTATAAAACAGAAGCATTGCTGAGAGTCACACAGAATGAAGAGAGCCATGTGATGACAGAGAGATTGCAGGAGGCAGAGCTGTAAACCAAGGAACAGTGAGGAGACAGCAGGAGAGAGCAGAAGTTAAGAAAGAGGGGTGAAACACATTTTCCTTCCATGCCCTCAGAAGAAATCAATACAATCAACACCCGAATTCCTGGCTTCTAGGTTTCAGAACTGTGAGACAATAAATTTCTGAGACACCAAGTTAGATAACAGGTGTGTGATACTTTGTTACAGCAATTCTAGGAAGCTAATTCAAAACAAAACAAATGCCATCAAGTGCATTCCTACTCAGGTAACCCCATATATTACAGACTAGTACTGCTCCACAGCATTTTCTTGCTTGTATATTGCCTAAAGCACTTGACTGCTAACCAGAAGGCTGGCAGTTCAAACCCACCAGCCACTCCTAGGAAGGAAGTTTGGCAATTACTTTCATAGTGATACTGCCTCAGAAACTCAAGGAAGGGTCGCTATGAGTCAAGTCAACTCAAAAGCACATGACAAAAACAGCAAACAATCTTTACAAAGGCAGATTGGAAGGCCTTTCTTCCATTAGACTAAAGGGAGGATATGAATAGTCAATGGGTCAGTCAGTAGTTGAGTGCAAACCATTATACCGCCCAGAGGCTTTGGAAGCTAGTATAAGGGGCACTGTTTGGCCTCCCTCGTGGAGACAAAGAAAATTATAAAATCAAAGAAGCTGCTTTAATGTGAGATTTTCTAAGACTGATCCTCTTGGGAATGCAAGTAACACACACAATGAGTCATTCTCTCCTTTCCAACCCTGCAGACAAGATGCCTCAACCATCTAGAATATTAGATGTTAGAAGCAACAAAAGCCAATAATCTTTGTACCGCCATTGGTGCTCTCCTGGAAGGGCAAAAAACAGCAGAGACAGGGAGGCACTGCCACCCTGAGGACTCTCAGACATAATTGAAGAAAATAATTGTGGTTTGGAGATCTGCCCAGCTGCATATTATATGGGACCCACTATAAAATGAAAATACAAGGCCTCTTGTTCAAAAGTTAAGAATTTCAACATGGTGACATCAGAGCTTTAAACAAAGCATGTGATCCTTATTAATGTGATGCTCTACATGTCTAGTGCCCATGAAGACCCTGCCAGGAGATACTTTATGTAAAACTAAGCAGAGAGTGGGAGCTAACATGAAGCAGTTATCAGTAACATGATAAGATTATGGAAAAACATGTACTACATTTTTTTTTTAAGTATGATAACTATCTGAAAGTTTAAAGATTTAGTTTTCTTTTTTTACTACAACTTTAAAATTTAAATGGTCAAAATGCTCAGTGTCCTTCTCAATAAATGTATTTTAAAGTAGCAAATAAATGAAGGCTTTATTTTATTTATTTTGAGAGATCAATTTATAGATTATTTATTAAAATGATGGCTTAATTAAGAAATGCTTCCAAATTGTCTGAATGATATTCACGATGTCCAAGAATAAAGACATTTGACTGCTAACCAGAAGGTCATGGTTCAAACCCATCAGCTTCTCAGCAGAAGGAAGATGGAGCATTCTACTTTCATAAATATTTACTGCACTGGCGACCCAATGGGGATCGCTGTGAACTGTAATCTACTCTATGGCAGTGGGTTTGGTTTGCTTTTGGTATAAGAAGCTCTGGTGGCACAGTGCTTAAGGCATTTGACTGCTAACCAGAAGGTTGGTGATTCAAACTCTGTGGAAGGAAGATGGTGTTTTGGTATATATAACACATATTTCTGCTTAGCAACATTAATGCAAAATGTGTGATATTTTCAGTATAGCCTACACAATAAATTAAAATATTGTATAGATTACAAAAATTTTAAAAATTCTTTTTATCATGAATGTACTTTTCCTTGTGACATGAATTTCTAACTAGTAGTTGAGTCCTTCAATTCCAAGTATGAACATATTCTAGCTAGACAGTCTGCATACGCAGAGGTAAACATTCTTAAATTTGCATACTTGTTAACATATTCAATATACTTATGTAGTTGTTTTTATTTTTTGCTTTTTTTTTTTTTTGGCTAATTTATACTTCTATTAGCATTTACTTGCCTTGTTAAAAGTGGAAAGCCAACACTACTTATTTTTTCTCTTCCATTTCTTCTAGGAACAATTCCCATTCACAAACCTGACATCATCCATTTTTATTTCACTATCATATTTTACGATAGTCATATATCTTTTAAAGAAGAAAACTCTTGGGAATTGATTATTAATTATTATAATAAATTATAGAATAGTTATTTTGTTGTTCTTTTCATATTCTACTTCACAAGTAAAAGGTAATAATAGCAAACAATGCATTGTCACTGAGTACCTTCCAACTCATATTGACCCTATATAACAGCATAAAACTGCCCCATAAGGCTTCCATGACTGTTAAGTTTATGGAAGCAGATTGCCTCATCTTTCTCCCATGGAGTGGCTGGTGAGTGTGAATGAGCCACTAACGTCTTGGTTAACAATCAAATGCTTAACCACTCTGTCACTAGGTCTAGGGTAAAATAAAGTTTACTTAAATAATATTTTAAATATGTATTTTTACTTGCAAATTGGTTGGGTAACTTCACCACTGTAAGCAACATTTTCAAATTTCTCCAGCAACAGTGACAAATGTCATATATATGATTCTTTTCTTACAGATCTTACAAAGTGCCCTCCAACTACATTCTTCTGTAAACAAAATATGTTATCTGAATTATATGCTGTTTGTTATTAATAATAAAAAAGTAGTTTTGCTATTAATGATAACAAACTATGTCTCTTTTCTTTGTTATTGTTGTTAGGTGCCATCAAGTCCACTCCGACTCAGTGACTCTGACTCATAGTGACAGAACAAAACACTGCTCAGTCCTGTGCCAGCCTCATAATCCTCACTATACCTGAGCCATTCCTCGGAAGGAAGGTTGGGCAATCCTACTTCCATAGTGATACTGCCTCGGAAACCCAAGGAGGGGTCGCTGTGAGTCGGGGCCGACTCGACGGCACATAACAACAACAACAACAACATACCTGAGCCCAGTTGTTGTAGTCACTGTGTCAATCCATCTTGGTGAGGGCCTTCCCCTTTTTCCTTGACCCTCACCTACTGTCAGAATTTCAAATTTAGCTGCTAATTTCTAGAAGAAAAGGAATATATATCACAGTATATGAAAAATAAAAATCTTCTCCCTCACCTGGAGAGCATTGAATTTTTTTTTCTTAAAATATTGTTGATCAGTTGTTTTTGATCAAAAGTAACTGTATTCTCAAATTAAAATTTTCTGCTTCTATGAAACTCATAACAAACTCCTTACTTTAAAATTTGAATCAGTGAGATTATGTTTCTATGATTACTACTCTTGAATTAATCAGTATCTCCATCTCATGATATTTTTCTAGGGAGCTATTTCCATTACGTAAGGGATAAAATCTTAAAATAATTGTTTTCCTTAAAGGTGTTTTTCTGTCCTATCATCTTCTTATCAGACAATTGTGTAAAATTTCTTAATTCACATTTCATCATATGTATCTAAGTGAAAATAAATCAGGAGCTCTGGTGGCATAGTGCCTAAGGCATTTGACTGATAACCAGAAGGCTGGCGGTTCAAATCCAACAGCCACTCCTCAGAAGGAAGGTTGGGCAATCTACTTCCGTAGAGATACCTTCTTGGAAACCCAAGTAGGGGTTGCTATGAGTTGGATCTGACTCAATGGTGAAAATAAATAGTAGACTAAAAATACACTTTATTTCCTCTTGTCCATAATTTGTCTTAATTACATTTTACTATCTCTCTTAATTTTTCTACAGTTTTTCCTTCATTGCAAATTTAATCTATCCTTTCTTAGTTTCTCTGCTTAAATTCTGTCAAGACTTCTGTATACTAATATGGCTCTGCTTATTCACAAGTATGCCAGTTTTTTCCTTCAAAAAGGCTAATAAAGAATTCTTGATAAAAATTAACTTTGAGTACTTGCATATTTTCCTATTTGCTTCTGAGGCTTGTGGCCAGTAGGGGTGTAAGGTGATATGAGAGGCATGGGTTGAGGTGCAGTGCTAACTCCTTTAGAAAGCAAATGATAAGTGTGACAGTGTGACTCAAAACTCTCCACACTCTTATAGAGTCCATTCTATTTGATATTCATAGTTATAACGTGATTTAGAACCTAGAATAGCTGTTAAAATTGCGTATGTCTGACCTATGGTAAGCTCTTTCACAATTTTTAGCAAGTATAATTCCAGTTTTAAAAATGTCTGCTTCCTTGTTAATCTTAAATTTATATTTATTTTATTCTTTGGGTGAATTCTAGATTTGAATAGGATCAATAGATTGATTTTGCTAACATTGACATTTAACAGTATTTACTGTATTTGATCCATGTGCACAGTGTATCTTTTTTTTTTTTTTTTTAATGTCATCTTCTATTTATTTCCAAGGTGCCTAAGGCATTTGACTGGTAATCAGAAGACTGGCTGTTCAAATCCACCAGCCACTCCTCAGAAGGAAGGTTGGGCAATCTACTTCCATAGCGATACTGCCTCAGAAACCCAAGGAGGGTTTGCTATGATTTGACTGCACTGCATTTGTTATTTTACTTTATTTTTGTCTGATGGTATTGTGGATAAGACATTTGGCTGCTAACCAGAAAGTCAGTGGTTCCAACTCGCTAGTTACTCCATGGGAGAAAGATGAGGCAATTTATTTTCACAATGATTTACAGCCTTGAAAATTCAATGGAAGTTTCTGTGAGTCAGAATTGAATGGATGGCAATTGGTATGTTTTGTTTTTCTTAATTTATTCCCAATAATATTTATCATTTTCCATGACCAAATCTTGCATATATTCGTCAGATTATTTTCCTAAGTATAATAATTTTTGAGACTTTTTTAAATGGAGTTTTGTTTCTCATGAAAAATTTGAAGCCAAGTTTTATACTTATAAATACAGACATGCCTCAGTGCAAACATTTTTAGCAGTGCAGTTGCATTCACACTTATTGCATACAATTTAATACTGTTGAATGAAAGATATACACAGTTAAAGCTCAATTAACATTTTTCAGTTTAGAATTTTAAAAGTATGTTATTAATGAATTGTCAATCACCCTAATACCATGTGTGTATGCCCACCAGTACAAAAGATGACTAATAAAAATAAATAATAGTAAGTACTTATTTTAACCTGATAAACTTACGAAACTCATTCTTTTCTTGTGGCCTTGCTTTTTTTAGTAAGTTGATGGATTAAATGCAAAATGTTGGTTAGAATGTTTATATAAAAGCAACTGAGATATATTTTTACTCCTTGCAAATAATAGGATAATTTTAAGTCAAGAAACAGCAAAAAAAAAAAAAAAAAAGAGAAGAAGTTAAGCAGATGCAGTTTGAAAATATGATTTTGATTAAAGAATTCACAGATAATACTTGACTACCAAAACCAGCCAGTAGAAAAAGAATATTTGTTGTACAACAGTTATAGCTCACTTCTGTGAATTACTATTTTGTGGAGAGAAGATGTAATGGATA
>NW_006922122.1:1915558-1916584 GCF_000298275.1 Orycteropus afer afer
AAAATAATATAAGGGTTACCACATACCCCAGAAACCAGAAGACTCTCCCAAGGAAGTAACCTACATGACTGAGATCCTGATTTGAACTCTTAGATGTCAGGAAGAAAATATATTTCTGTTCTCTAAAGCTGCATATTTGTGGTATATATTGTTATAGTAGCATCAGGAAACTAATATAATACATTTTATATTTTTTTTCAGATTTTCAATGAGAAAACTGTATAGGCCAAAATATAACTATTTTACTTGCCTATTCACATCTCTCATTTGTTGCTTATGAAAACTTTTCTTCTACTATAGAAGGCCATTAAATTAGTTCAGCAAAATTAGGCTTTCACAAAGCTAGCTAGACTATACACAGCCACTTTCCAATTTTAGGTGATTCTAAATCATGCCTTTAGTAAATTCAAATAATGCCCTAGGCACAAGTATTTTTCTCACCACTTTACAATTTATAGATTTATGATTTCTACATTTCTTAAGAAATATTTTTATATTCTTTTACTGTCAGCCACATTTATTATGTTTTATAATCATTGCTATACAATTTTCTTTGAGTATTTATTATTTTCTAAATGACGGTGTTTTTAGTAATGCTCGCTAAAGTTCATTTATTTTTAATTGGAGTATATTGTTCCTTTCTAAAGTTATTAGCATGAATTTTAAAACTGTGACTAGAGAGTGTTTTTCAGTAAAAACTTCAATTTTGTTATGGAATATCAACAACACTGTGTACCAAAGAGTTAATAAATATCTATTGAAGTGACATTAATAAATACTTTACCTTAACGATTAACATAATAATTTGAATATGACAGACTCAATTGTTCATCCCATTATGAACTCACTGCATAATAATTTGATAAAATGCCTATTTCATCACTATATGAACTTCTTGTAAAGAAGTCACATTTTTCAAACTTTTTAACATTTTTTCACTAAAACATGACCTGTATAAGAGGTATCACTAATAATATTTGTTTAATAAAAGGAAATCATTATTTTCATTGGGAAAATATTCTATAA
>NW_006922123.1:0-8692 GCF_000298275.1 Orycteropus afer afer
TCTTCTGCTAGTTGGGGTTTAGTCCAATTCTGTATCCTTCCCTTCAAGGCTCAGGGGTCCAAGATTATCTTCTGTGTCTGTGTCAATTGGTTGTCCTTTCCTTTGTTGAAGAGGGTCTGTGCAATCAATCCTTCTGCCTAGTCTGCCATCTTGCCAGAACCCTTCTGTTAATAATGCTTTTTAGACCAAGGAATTGGAAGCCAAAAGAACTAATTATTTAAAGGCAGCTTACACAACCATAGTATATCAAACAAACTCACTGCTGTTGAGTTGATCCCAACTCATAGTGACCCCTCCTTGGGTTTCTGAGGTGGTATCTGTAAGGAAGTAGATTGCCCAATCTTCAAATTGCTATATACATGCTCTTCTTGAAAAACACAAACCTAGATTTGGTGTTCTAACCTATCTATGCAATGTTATTATTTCTTGGGCTCAAATGTTACCAAGAGGAATGTGTTAGGGTGTCTATGAGAACTTGCAAAGCTCACAGCAGCCCACTGGAACACATGTATCCCAGAGGGAAGCATAGATCTTAGTTCCCAGAAGAAGGGATAAGGACATCCTGGAGACAAAGGGGACAGCTGGATCCTTCAGCAGGAATCAAGGCAAGTCCACTCACTGCACAAGAGAACAGGGACATTGAGGGCTACAAGTTGGCTTTGTGCTCTAGGAGAACACCTCCAACCTCAGGAGCTGGCTTCTCTTACATTTGAGGTTGACTTGAGGCTGCAGTGGAAGTGATGGAGGGGAGAGACTGGAGGACAACAGGCTTCCACAGGGAGGAAGGGCAGCATCTGAGACCCTTGCCCTTGAGGGCTGGGAGTGATGACAGCAATTAAGGCTGTAAGGCAAGAGGCTCCTCCAGGACTCTGCCAGCCTTGTGTCACCAATGCAGCCTTGATTGGCTCTGAGTTAGTAATTCTCAACATCCTGTGAACTTCTTCCCAGTAGTGCTCCTCATAATGTGGACTAGTCTCAGGGGATTTCTGAGGGGGTGGTGGCAAGGAGCCTGGATACCTAATCTCGATGCTCCACCACCTTGTTGGAGGGAAGCAATCTTCAGAAACCAGCTCAAACCAAGAGCGAAGAAATGTGTCCTTTTTGTCAGGCACCAAACAGTGTTGGAGAGCTCATAGTGGAGGTGTCAGCAAAGGGTGGATGTGGAGGCTTGGGGGTGTGTGTGCAGGAATAGAACCAATTTGACTCATTATGGATTTTGGATCAGGAAAGTAAAACATGACTGGTGAAATCTTCTCACCCAGAAGGATTATAGTAAATGTCGAAAAATAACTGCTTTGCAGAAGCTTGAAGCATGGATAGAATTTTGTTCAATAGTTTTCTTAATTCCAAAATTTAGTCTTGAGAAAGAAAGAGAAAGGAGAGAGAGGTGGAGAGAGGGAGAAAGAGAGAGAGAGAGAGGGAGAGACAGAGACAGAGACAGAGACAGAGAACTTAATGATAAAAATGGAAATACTAGGAATGGATTCTGAATCGTTTTTGGGGGAAGACACTTAAGAGAGAAGTCTAGAACTATAAAACATTTAGTTAAATATTGATATTCATGAACAGATAGTAGGAGTATATTTCCAGAAAAGATGAATCAATTATTTAAAAATTTCTTAACTCTAGTATTTCCCTAAGCATCTGTATACAAAGTATTTTGATTTTCCTTTTAATTATAAAAAGTTGAAATGTAGGGTGATTAAATGGTTTGCTCAAAGTCATAGGGCACTCAGAATGTGAACTGGGACTAGTATTGAGGACTCCTGATGCTCATGTCAATGTTGGCTTCTCAAGGAAAGGCTGTGGGGATTTCACTGTGGCGAGGTGCCAGACAGGGGATTATACCACAGGAGAGCACCTTCATCTTAGCTACAAGAGATATGAAGAAGATGAGCATTTACACAATGAAGCCATGATACATTATGCCGTGGAATGTAAATTTCAGGGCTACATATGTTGGAGAAACAGGATCTAAATAATTGGACTCAAATTATGTGAAAATCAGGCAACCAAATTCATGCAAGAAGTAGATAACAAGACCCCAATGAGGAAAAATTAATTGCCCTCTCTGGATACCACACCGTCTTTGAGACATCACCCACCCAGGTGGCTCTGGAACTGTCTCTAAATATTCAGATGATGCAACATCCCTGTTAGTGTTGCATTCCCTCAGTGTCTACTTCGGCTGAGTCTTCCACTTTGAGTCAGAGGGATCTTTTAGTGAGTGAAAGTGCCATGTCTATGACAGTCCAACTGCATCAAGATGGATCTGAGTGATTTTGACCTCTATGCTTTGCATCCATGGTCAAGACTTTAATCTGTCCCAGTTAAGATCATTGAGAGCCCCAATAAGGAGGCCAACTGTGCTTCAGGTTGGAAGCAGTGTTACTGAAGATGATGTGAAAACAGATTCAGGTGAGACAAAAGCTGTAGGACTCTTACCACTTAGTGCAGAGTATCATCTCTGTAATGGATCACTTGGGTGATGGCCTCAGAGTTAAGTTTCTCTCTGTTTGGGACTGGACTTTTGAGGCTGGCCCACTGTTTTGTCCAGCCAGGCACTCTTTGACGTGGTGTCATTGATGAACAGTAAAGGATCATTGTTCAGAAATCTAACATAATGCTGGAGGGTGAGGCATCGAGGAATCCTTTCATAGTGTGCATGTGTCCTGAGTCCTCCCAAATCAATGTTGTTTTCTCCTAATGTGTTAGCAAAGGGAGAAGCTCATTTACTGAAGCATCTAGACATAGAAGTGAAATTGTTGTTAGATAATATGCTTCTGGGGTTAGGCATTCGAATGTGGCAATGAACGTGAAAAGGGACCTGACTACCAAGCCCTGGGTGCTTCTTCCTCACACAAACAAATCACGTACTTTGTCATAGAGGTCCACAGAGTAGCAATGGAAATGGAGCGCTAATTCTGAAGACATAGAAAATATTGAGAGTTGATAAGCTCTGTTAAGAGAAACATCTGGAGATGAGAGAGCTGAAAGTGACAATCCTGCCTGTGACATCGTCAGGGGAAAGTTGTGTTGATTTTATTGATTTTGTCTGTGTGTCTGGTTTTCCACCTTTTTCCTGATGAGTGCTGCTCACGGATTCCTCCAGGTCTTCTCAATGCTGGTAGAGCAGGGATCTGGTGAGATGTGGTAAAGGGCTGCAATGCTGCTTTATGTTGACAAGCCACATTGTCCAAGTCATACCGTGCCCTGGCCTCTCAGGCCCTCTGCAGAGCTGTAGAGGGCTGGGCATGGTGGAGTACTACCTGGGGGATGGACTGATAAGAGCTCACATAAATGATAACAAATCATTTGGGAGATGCCTGACATCCATGATTCCAATGTACCATGTTTCCAACAAACAAACATTATTTAAAAAAAAAGCAAAAAAACATTACCTGAGATTTTACCACTAGAACTATATTTAACTTGACTTAGGGTCTTGACTTTGCTGACTTTCCTTTTAAGATGGAGAGAGAGAGGAAAGGGCAGTTTGGGGTATGGGGTATTTCTACTGTGAGTTAGGCCTTCTGCAGAGAGTTGTAGAGAATGGCACAAAGCTATTTGGCTCATAGCTGGTGGAGATACTAAAGGTTAGAGGATGGACTCAGAAAAAGAGAGGCACGGACGTACTGAAGTGAAACTATATCTACTCTGACCAGATGAAGCTGGTCTAGGTTTTTACAGTAGATCTAGAGGCCTGCGTGGTGCAATTGTTAACACACTTGGCTGCTGAGTGAAAGACTGGAGGCTTGAGTCTACCTAGAGCTGCCTTGGAAGAAGGACCTAGCAATCTACTTTAGAAGAATCAGCTGTTGCAGTCCCTCTGGAGCACAGTTCTACTCTGACACACTAGGGTCGCCATGCATTCGAATCGACTCCACAGCAACTGGTCTGGTGTTCAGAATTTTTTACTCTTCACCTTCTCCTTCTGGTGAGATGGTTGTTCAGCTAAAGATGGTTATAAGGTAGCAGGAGATTGCAACAATAGGAAAGGGAACTGTCGGCGACTTTATGGAGGTAGAACAGGCAGGCAAATAACATTTAATTTGTTATGTTAGATTAGATTTTTGAAATCAATAAAACATTAATTTCCATGGAATAAATGAATAGACTTGATTTTTTTAAACATTATAATGAGTGACTAAAATTTTCCTTTTAAATGAAATGTACTATGTCAAGTAAAAAGAGTTGTGTGAGAAATCTGAACATCTATTTTTTTGTCTTTATTTCTTTGTCATAGAGGGAAGAACATTTCAGTCCTGGTATTTGCTGTAACTACTAATTACTGGGGGAGCTCTGGTGGCATAGGAACTTGACTGCTAACCAGAAGGCTGGTGGTTCGAACCCACCAGCCACCCCTCAGAAGGAAGGTTGGGCAATCTACTTTCGTAGAGATATTGCCTTGGAAACCCAAGGAAGGGTCGCTATGAGTTGGATCCGACTTGATGGAAGTGAGTTTGGTTTTGGACCAATTACTGGAGAATGGGAGAAGGCACATGGAAGTACTTTCAACTAGAGCCAAATAGAGGTAACATTTTACCAGGGAGGGCTCTGCTGTCCACACGTCTTCCCCTACAATTTCCATGTCGGTCCCAATCCCCATTCACATCTAAGGCTCTTGTTTCCTGCTCTCACACAATCTGTTGTAAAGAGTCCCCGTGAGCTAGTATTAGTTCTCTCAGTTCAGGTGCTTCATATGTTCAACCTCCTCCATTGTATTGTTTTCTTTCTAGACATTTCTCAGAATGACAATGAGTATAAAAATAGTCAAAAGACATAAAATATAAATCAGTAATACTGAAATTTTGATCAGGGCACTAAAGAAGGACATAATTTTTCATGGAATATGTCAGTGACACCTTTCATGTTATATGACATATGCTATTTGTGATGGCTTCAGGAATTACCCGACATCCACCACCACGCACCCTCACAATGCTCATGACTGAGATGAACCACAGGTGCATGTCTCTCTCACTGCTATGTTCTGGGTGGGCAGTGTGGTTGTTAATTTTTGCATAGATACAGAGATCTCAAAACATGTATAGAGAGGTGTGAGTTGAGGTTTGCTGAGTATGAGAGAAAAAATGACCTAATGGAGGCAGAATAGGAGTTTGTTGTTTATTAAATGAACATGAAATACCCAGCAAAAAGATGAAGCAACAAGCGTTGGGAAGGACACTGAGAACAAGATATGGAATAGACCTGTCCAGGAGGAAGAGCTAAAAAAGACTGATGCTTAACTGTTTTCACTGCTCAGCAACTGGTTTGAACATCATCTGTGTCCTCGACCCTGTTGCAGGAGGTTTTTGATATCTTGTTTGAGAGACAAGTGGAGAAAATGTTCTCAAATGTTTGGTCATTTTACTTCAGTGAAAAACACAGGTTTAGGGACAACTGCAGATCCTATAAATCAGAGCTGGGAAGACTAAGCTCTGGCACCCTGATATGAGTGGTTAGATATGAAGCACACTTGGTCCCTTCGCAGCCTGAAGCCAGAACAGCTGACTGATGCTGACCCGAAGGTAACGTAGGGATTAACTGGGGGTGTGTTATCACCTGGGCTATACATGCTTCCCCCTTCATTTGGCTCTATAAATCCTGAACCCATCTCTATATTCTTTATCTATGAGGAGCCTGAAAAGGGACTCTGAGTGTGGGAGACGACAGACACCAGACGCATAGGTTAAAAGATGAGGAAACAAGCCTGGTATGTGGACACCAATTGTTTGACACTCAGGATGTGAAAGGAAGAGAGACTCAGAATGGTCACTACAAAGCAAAGTTTCCTCCTGCAAATGGAGGGGTCTGGATATTTTCAGAATGAGGGTGAAGGGACACTCAGGAACAAGAGAGACCACAGGATGGTAGGCAGGGGGACCAGTGAAGGAATAGCATCCTGAAGGACAATAATAGCATGAAATGAAAGGTTAGCCCAATTATCCCCACTAAATCAGGGGCCCCTGCCCTGGTCTAGGCACACAGGTAGGAGTTTTCTATCTTCCTCTCAGTAGATTTTGCCACAACACTCTCAGTTGGCCAATATGATCCACATCTCATAGATGAAGAAACGTGAAGTCCTGAGAGGATAAGGAGTGTGATCGAGGCCACAGAAGGCAGAGGAGGAGAGGATTCAGAACAGAGGCTGTTGAGCTCTGAAGCTCATGCTTCTTCAAGAACATGACATTGTCATTCATTTGTAATGAGACACTGGGCTATCCCAGAGAAGTGTGGGGCTGTGTGTGTGTGTCGGGGGAGGGTAAGAGGACCCCAGGAGGCATGGGCCCAGAGCAGCAGAAGAAGAGATTGTACAACAAGGATCTGTTCCAGGGTCTCCTCTCCCTGCAACAGGTCAGCTCGTTGAGTGACATCCACCCTGGAGAAGTTGGCCCAGGGAAGGATACCCTATAAGCAAGGTGACCATGGGCTTATGTGTCCACTGAACAGCTTCACTATAGACTAGTAAGTAAGCACAAGTGAGGCAGTGCTTCCCTTGCTTGCTGGGTGCTCCGTCCCTGTAGGGACTGCCAATGTGAAAAGAAACTTTGATTTTGTAGGAAGTTGCTGTGGGGTTAGGAGAGAGACAAATGTCAGCCATTCCTAGAAGGAGAATTTTGGATGTGGGGGAAAATGTGAAAATGTTCACAATAGATTAGTATGTAAGCACAAGTAAGCCCATGCTTACTTACTTATTGGGTAATCCGAGTCTGTTGCTGGACTCTAGTAAGACAGCACCTCATAGCTGTTTGTAAAATAATGGAAACGGATATCTACTTTCTGATGCATCTTGGATGTTTGTTCAACAAAGGTTTTATGTAGCATTGTCTGATGTCTCAGAATTTGAATCTGAACTTCTGCTGTGAGACAGGTAACTGTTTCCTCAGGATGATCATGGTTCAAGGTGGAAAGTGAGGTGTGGTAGCATGGAGCTAACATGAAAGGGCAGAAAATGAGGGCTGTTGAAAAGGAGGTCTGGGATCGTGCAGACTCCAGGAAGGAGACTCATAGGAAATAGATGTTAACTATTTGAACCACGTATGGAATGGCATTTCTGGAAATACTTGCTTTATTTGATCCTTCATCAAGAATGAGACTTGAAGGGTAGCTCAGATATCCCAGCCCGACCTCTGTGCACATTGTGGGATGGGCCAAGGGGCTCTGTTTCTGCTCCCAAATTCATCTGCCTCTGGGATCTCCTGTTTACTCTTATTTTCAGCCACTGAATAAAAGGAAAGTTAGTCAACAGGCAGGCATGGAATTGTACTAAGCCCCACAAAGTTTTTTTTTTTTTTTTTTTTTAAATGTAAACTCTCTCTGTTTAATGTTCAAAATTCATATTATAACATGTTAGCTCTGCTGAAAAAAACACTAGCTGAGCAAAGAAAACAAAAGGGAAACTCCATTCCAACATGCCCTACAAGAACTCATGGGTCTTCTCTGCCTTGGACAATGAAGAAGCATCCTTAAACACTTGCTTTCTCTTCTTTTGTATCTGTTGTTGTTGTTGTTGTTATGTGCCGTCGAGTCGGCCCCGACTCATAGCGACCCCTCCTTGGGTTTCCGAGGCAGTATCACTACAGAAGTAGGATTGCCCAACCTTCCTTCCGAGGAGTGGCTGGTGGGTTTGTTTCTAGAAAGGCTAAATATCCATACTTTTATTAATTTTTTTGAACCCATGGCCTAAGAGTAGATTCTTAGCAGTAGTGAGTTGGAGAAAGAAAACACACACACACATACACAAGACACTATCGCCAATCCCCTATGTTGTCCCACCAAAGACTGAAGGAACCAAAGGCTATCAAAAAGAACAATGGTCTCCAATCCTGAAACTTTTCAAGGCTATCCCCAAGTCATCAGATCTATTAAAAGTTGCCTCAAATGTTACTGATGTTTGAATTTTGGATGGGATATTAGAGGAAAACACATTTGCGACGTTATTTCCCCCATTTTAGAGTTCGTGTCACTACTGGTAGGGGATCTCTGGTGGCATAGTGCCTAAGACATTTGACTGCTAACCAGAAGGCTGGCGGTTCAAATCCACCAGCCACTCCTCGGAAGGCAGGTTGGGTAATCTATTTCCATAGTGATACCGCCTCGGAAACCCAAGGGGAGGGGTCACTATGAGTCTGATCTGACTCAACGGCAGTGGGTTTAGTTTGGTTTGGTCACTACTGGTAGCTACACTACCATAGTACTGCTACCAGTAGCAGTTTATAAAGTACTTCCTCCATTAACTTACCTATAGTAGTTCAAATGTACTTGGGGGTTATGTGATATTATTCTGTATAATATAATCTTAAATCATTTTACACACAGATGTTTATTTCTCTATCCAAAAATATGAAGAGAAGGAAAATCAGTATAAGGCCTGAGTTCTCTATTCCAGATCTTTCCATAAGACCCCTGCTTCTTCCCAACGTTTTCCTTTTTATAATCAATGTATGAGTTTCATCATGTCAGGACTAGTTTACATATTTAAGGTAGTTGTTTAACTTTCCAACTACCTTTTTCTTCATTGTTTATTGTTTTACCTACTATCCTCTCTTTTCCTGGTATTTGAACTAAGTTGGTGAATATGTTGTTGTTGTTGTTAAGTGCCATCGAGTCGTTTCCGACTCATAGTGACCCCATGTACAGCAGAACGAAACACTGCCCAATCCCGCGCCAGCCCCACAATCCCTGCTAT
>NW_006922123.1:31474-44105 GCF_000298275.1 Orycteropus afer afer
GTTGGAGTCAACAACAAGTGTATTGCCTGCCAGCCTTGAATTTCTTAGCTCCCTGAGTTTACGGAAGCTAAGGCTGCCGCCAGCCCATTTCCTCCAGAGACTTGGACTTGCCGGCTTCTATACGTTTGTGAGCCATTTTCCTAAGATAAATTTTTCTCTCTGTCTCTCTCTCTCTCTAAATATAGATATACACTTTGCTGGTTTTTGTGTTTCTCTAGAGAACCCAATCTAACATACCAGGCATCATCTAGTTCTTCTGGTCTTGAAGTCCATCATATCCTTGGACTAATTGTTTCCAAATGTCCTTGATTTTTTTCATTCTTCCTCACTTTAGACAAGAGGAGACCATTAGCTACATCTTAGATGGCTTTTCAAAAGCTTTTAAGACCCCGATCGCTACTCACCAAAGTAGGTTGTGGAACAAGATTTTTATGTACTATGTTGTGTCAATTGACACTGGTGTGCCCCAATACTATGGTCCTGAGTCAGCAGGCCTGGTTGTTCTCTCTCCCAAGGTGTTTGGTTGTGTCTGAGAGACAACTTTGTCTTCTGTTGCTTCTGTAATGATTGTGGTTATTTTATATCACTATGGTCTAGGGTTCCTTCCCGCTTGTTGACCCCCATCTGATCTTCTCAGTTGTCTATGAGTTTATCTGTAGCCTGGTGTTTGGTGTTAGTGGTAATGCAGTATTGTGCATATTTGATATTAGCCTCTGTCGTCTATGCCTTATGTGCACAATTTGGTGTCCTTGCTTTCCCCAATGTTATCTGCTGGTCACAGACTCTTTCCACACCATCATTTCCTTTACCCAAGTCAGCATATGGTCCCCAACTAGTCCAAAGTTTTCCCTCTCCTTCCCTCCCACCCCTGGTAACCTACAAAGTGAGCTCCCTTCTCTAAGCAAACCCTTCCTTGACTTTTTACAGTAATGGGCTCATATAATATTTGCCCTTCTGCAATTGACTTATTTCACTCAGCCTAATGTCCTCCAGATTCATCCACGTTGTGCGATGATTTGCATATTCTTCATTATTCCTTAATGTAGTATAGTATTCCATTGTGTGAATGTACCATAGTTTGGTTATTCATTCATCTGTTGATAGGCATTTAGGTTGTTTCCATCTCTTTTCTATAGTAAACTGTGCTGCAATGAAGGTGGGTGTGCATATGTCTGTTCGCATCCTGTCTCTCACCTCTTTAGGATATATTCCTAGTAATGGAATTGCTCCAAAGGGTATTTCTAATTTCAGTCTTTTAAGGAAATGCCATACCATTTTTCATAATGGTTGTACCATTTTACAGTCCCACCAGCAGTGTCTGAGAGTTCTAATCTCTCTGCAACCTCACCAGCATTTGTTATTTTCTGTCTTGTTGAACTTTGCTATGATTGCTGGGGTAAGATGATATCTCATTGATGTTTCAATTTGCATCTCTTTAATGGCTGATGATTGTGAACATTTCCTCATGTGTTTATTGGCTGCCAGTATATCATCTTTAGCAAAGTGTCTATTCATGTCTCTTGCCCATTTTTGAATTGGATTGTTTGTCTTTTTGGTATTGAGGTGTTGAAGTTTTCTATAAACTGTGGAGATAGATACTTTGTCAGATACATCATAGAGAAATAGTTTTTCCCAATCTGTAGGTTCTCTTTTTAACCTCTTGAGCAGTCTTTTGATGTGCATAAGAATTTAATTTTTAAAAGGTCCCAGTCATCTAGCTTCTTTTCCACTGTCTGTGCATTCTGGGTTATGATTGATAGTCTTATTTATGCCATAAATTAGGGCCCCTAGATTTGTCCCTGTTTTATCTTTGATGAGCTTTATAGTTTTGGGTTTTACATTGAAGTCTTTGATTCAACTTGAGTTTGTTCTTGTGTATGGGGTGAGGTATGGGTCTTGTTTCATTTTTCTGCAAGTGGACATCCAATTTGCCAGTACCATTTGTTAAAGAGGCTATCTCTTCCCCATTTAATGGGCTTTGGTCCTTTGTCAAAAAGCAGCATCCAGCAAGATTTTACTTGCATGTGATATTAATGATGTTGTTCAATAATTTCCACATTCTATTGGATCATCTTTCTTTGGAATGGGTACAATTATGGATCTCTCTTCTGGTCAGCTGGCCAGGTAGCTATCTTCCAAATTTCTTGGCATAAACAAATGAGTACCTCCAGCACAGCACTGGTTTGTTGAAACATCTCAAAGTGTATTCCATCAATTCCTGGAGCCTTGTTCTTTGCCAATTCCTTCAGTGCAGCTTTGATTTCTTCCTTCAATGCCATTGGTTCTTGATCAAATGCCATTTCCTGAAATGGATGAATATCAAACAATTCTTTTTGGTACAGTGACTGTGTATTTCTTCCATCTTCTCTTGATATTTCCTGCATCATTCAATATTTTCCCATAGAATCTTTCAATATTGCAACTCGAGGCTTAAATTTTTTCTTCAGTTCTTGCAGCTTGAGAAATGCTGAGTTTGTTCTTCCCTTTTGATGTCCTAACTCCAGGTCTTTGCACATTTAATTATAATAAATGATTTTGTCTTCTTGAGCTGCTCTTGGAAATATTCTGTTCAGTTCATTTATCGTGCCATTTCTTCCATTTGCTTTAGCTACTTTCCATTCAAGGGCAAGTTTCAGAGTCTCTTCTGATATTCATTTTGGTATTTTCTTCCTTTGCTGTATTTTTAATGATCTTTTGCTTTCTTCATGGATGTTCTTGATGTCATCCCACAATTCCTCTGGGTTTCTGTCATTGAACACCTCTTGGTTCAATCCATCAAATCTATTCTTTAGATGGTGTCTAAATTCAGGCAGGACATAATCAAAGTCATATTTTGGCTCTCATTGACTTGTTTTAATTTTCTTCAACTTTAACTTGAGCTTGCATATGGGCAGTTGATGATCTGTTCCATTGTTAGCTCCTGGCCTTGTGGCTGAAGATATTGAGCTTCTGCATCATCTCTTTCCCCAGATGTAGTCTATATGATTCCCATGTTCTCCTTCTGGTGAACTCCGTGTATATTGCTGCCATTTATGTTGCTGGGAAAAGGTATTTGTAATGAATAAGTCATTGGTCTTGCAAAATTCTATCATGCTATCTCCAGCATCATTTCTATCACTAAGACCATAATTTTCAACTACTTGTGATTCTTGTCTGTTTCCAACTTTTGCATTCCAGTCATCAGTAATAATCAACACATCTTGATTGCATGTTTGGTCACTGCAGAAGTTGGTAAAAATCTTCAATTTCCTCATCTTTGGCTTTGGTGGTTGGTGCATATACTTGAATAGTAGTAGTATTAACTGGTCTTCCACGTAGGCATATGAGTATTATCCTATCACTGAGAGCACTGTACTTCAGCATAGATCTTGAAACATTCTTTGTGATGATGAATGTCATGTCATTCCTCTTCAGTTTGTCATTGCTGGCACAGTAGATCATATGGTTGTCTGATTCAAAATGGCCAAAGCCAGTCCATTTCAACTCAGCAATGCCTAGGATATCAATCTTTATGCATTCCATTTCATTTTTGACAACTTCCAATTTTCCTAGATTTGTACTTCATGCATTCCATATTCTGATTATTAATGGATTTTTGCAGCTGCTTCTTCTCATTTTGAGTCATGCTACATCAGCAAATGCAAGTCCTAAAAGCTTCACTCCATCAACATCATTAAGGTCAGCTCTACTCTGAGGAAACAGCTCTTCCTTAGTAGTATTTTGAGTGCCTTCTGACCTGAGGGGCTTATCTTCCAGCATTATATTGGACAATGTTTCAGAGCTATTCATCAAGTTTTCCAGTAATATATCAGATAGTGTTTCATGTCATTCATAAGGTTTTCACTGGCCACTTCTTTGAGAAGTAGATAGCCCCTTCCTTCTTCTGAGTCTGTCTTAGTCTGGAAGCTCCACTGAAACATGTCCACCATGGGTGACCCTGCTGGTATTTGAAATACCAGTGGCATGGCCTCCAGCCTCCAGCCTCACAACAACACACATGCCACCACAGTACAACAAACTGACAGATGAGTCGTGGTCTCTGAACCATACATGAGAAGAATGTTGAAATGGTAAATGTTCTCTTACCACAATAAACAAAAGAGTTTCTGTTCATGAAAAAGTACCATTAAAAGAGTGAAAATGTAACCCACAGAGGTGGTGAAAACATTCATGAAACATATAAATGACAAATGACTCATTCAAAATATGAAAGTGTAAAAGTAAGTAAGACACAGAACAGACAACTCACTAGAAAAATGAACCAAAGATTGAATAGATGCCTCTGCAATGGAAAATGTAATATCCAAATGGAGTACCAGTACAATCACCAGGATGACTAAAATGAAAAAAGACAGATAATGGCAAAGATAGAAAAGATGGGACAACAGAGATCCTCAGACAGAGCTGGGGGAAATATTATTAGTACAACTTCAGCAAACTGTTCAACAACGTTAGCTAAAGCCAAACATGCACGTAACCTGTGATGCAGTAATTCCACTAGTAGGCAATGGAAATGGGTACCTATATGCACCAAAAGATGTGTGTGTGTGTGTGTGAGAGAGAGAGAGAGAGAGAGAGAGAGAGAGTGGATGTTCACAACAGTGTTCCCTTTAACAACCCCAAACTGGAAACAACCCCAATGTCCATCAACAGATATCTAACGTGTGTTACATGCATACAATGGAATATTATGCAGCAGACACACATGGATGAAGGTCATGACCCAGATATAAAAGGCATACATTGCATGACTCCATTCATACAATGCTTCAAAATAAGAAAAGCTAGTTAGTGCTGTTGGGAGTTCTGGTAGTGTAGTGCCTAAAGCACTTGACTGCTAACCAGAAGGCTGGTGGTTCAAACCCACCAGCCACTCTTTGGAAAGAAAATGGGGCAATCTACTTCTGTAGTGATACTGCCTTGGAAACGCAAGGAGGGGTCGCTAGGAGTCGGGTCTGACTCGACGGCACATAACAACAACAACAACAACAACAGTTAGTGTTGTTAGAAGTTGGGTTTTATGATTTGGTTTGAGGGTCATGGATGGGCAAGGGGTCATGAGATGAAGAGGATATTTCTGCAGTATTTGCAGAGTACCAGGGCAGGCTTCAAGATAAAAAAAAAAAAAAAACTTAAATAATGTGACATACCCAGTTAGAAGGAGTCTTCCAATAGTGAGAGAATGCTGAAAATTCCTACAAAATAGTAGCATCAGCTGAATATTTGATTGTAGCTCTTTCACACTTTCCTCATCATGGTACCTGAGATATTCCTCAAATGTTCCTGTAGCTGGTTCATGATTAATTGAGCACTTTGGGTCACATATTATCAATTATGAGTTCATAGAAAGTTGTGGAAAAGTTATAACTTCCTCAAAGTAAAATTTCAACCAGGACTCAGGAGAATACCTCCTGGGGGATGGGTGCTTTTCTCTTCTCATGTTTCTGGATCAGGAGAATCTAAATTCTCATTTGCAAAGTTTGCTCAGTGCCGCTGAGAGTTTAAGGGAAGCGAATGGCTATATGGCAAAGGAGAGGAGGCTATAGAAGCCTAACAAGCCCTCCTTAATTAATTGGCCTGTGGAGAATTCATCTCTGAGGGAAAAGAAGTCACTTCTTCCAAACTCCACATCCTCCCCAGCCCTCCTGTCTTCCTGAGGCAACACTGGCCCACTGTCCTGCAGGTAAGTTTTCAGAGGCCCCTCAGAGTTATTTAGAGCCATAAGCCATGACACAAGGGTTTCTGTAGACCCAGACTCTTCTTACACTTGTAGTCTCAGGTGGCAGATGTACTGAATTTAGTTACTAGAGAGATAAAGATCAATTTGGTTATAGGAAAATGCAGTTTGGACTGTCACCAAAAGAGGATGTTCTTTTGGACACCTCTGAGGAGAGCTGCACCTGGCACGGGGCTCTGGCCACTGCCACTGGGGTCCCAGGCTCAGGGGGTCCAGGCCGTGTTCCCTGCAGCCCATTTCTCCCCACACCACCTTAGTGCTCCCCGCAACATCCCACCAGTCCCCATAGCACACCATCTCTCTCTCCACAGCACCCCACCTCTCCCATAGCCCCATAGCACTCATTAGCTCCTTGAAATCTCAGCAGGAACATAGGCTTGTTCATAAATGATGGTGGTCAAGAGACAAGTTCATCTGAATAACTGCCTTTAAGCTTTCTGTGGTTCTAAGCTCTGTGTGTGTGTGTGTATGTGTGTGCAAGGAACTGGGGATGGGATGGAGAGAGTGTGTGTGTGTAAGAAAAGGATGAGTTGGAGAAAGTGTGTATGTGTGTGTGTTAGGAAAGAATGGGATGAAGAGAGAGAGAGAAAGAGAGAGAGAGAGAGAGAGAGAGAGAGAAGAAATGGAGAAGAGGGTGGAGAGACCAAAGTTAGCCAATGAACATTTGGGAAACATTGAGTTTTCTGCATGAGCTTAGTTTTACTTGAGAAGCACACTTGTGATGTGTGACTGTAAAAACCCAAAGCCAAACCCACTGCTGTCAAGTTGTAGCCGACTCATGGCGACCCCTCCTTGGTTTTCCGAGGTGGTATCACTACAGAAGTAGATTGCTCAACCTTCCTTCTGAGGAGTAGCTGGTGGGTTTGAACCCCCAGCCTTCTGGTTAGTCAAATGTCTTAGGCACTATGCTGCCAGAGTGTGTGACTGTAGGAAGCTTGACTCAGTTTCAAGAAGAAATGTTGGGGCAGGATTGCCAATTATTCTGACTATTATTCTCAGTTTTCACACCACTATCTTACTTTTGGGGAGCTCTGGTAGCATAGTGGCTAAGACACTTGCCTGCTAACCAGACGGCTGGCGGTTCAAACCCACCAGCCACTCCTCGGAAGGAAGGTTGGGCAATCCTACTTCTGTAGTGATACTGTCTCGGAAACCCAAGGAGGGGTCGCTATGAGTCGGGTTTGACTCTACGGCACATAACAACAACAACAACAATCTTACTTTTGAGCATTCATTTAAATATATATATGTATATATGGTGAAATTATACACAATGAAATGGATTCCATTCAACAGTTTCTACACGTGACGTCAGTGACGTTGGTTACGTGCTTTGGTTGTGTCAGCATTCTCGTTATTTCCACTCCAGTGGTCCTACTTCCATTAACTTGGTCTCACTGTCCCCAACCTTCTCATCCACGCTTTAGAGCAGCGGTTGTCCAGTTGGTCTCCTGTGGATAATTTTTATTTTATATATCTATTTCCTGACCATTTTGTTGTGGTTTGGGTGAAAGTTTACAGAGCAAATTCATTTTCCGTTTGACAATTGATGTACATTTCATTTGGTGACACTGGTTGCAATCCTTTCTGTTCTTCCCACTTCCTCCCTGGGCTCTCTGTTTCCATTTGTCCTTCTCTCCTGCTCCTTCCTGCCTTTTGAGCTTTGCTTTTGGGCAAATGCTAACATTTTGGTCTCATCTGGTTGATGTTCTGAGGAGTATGTTCCTCACAGGTGTTATTCCTCAACTTATGGGTCTGTCTGTTGTTTGGCTAAAAGGTGATTACCAGGGTAGGTTCAGTTCCAGGCTTGAAGGGCCAAAGTCTCAGGGGTTCTAGAGTCTCTATCAGACCAGTAAGTCTGGACTTTTTTATGATTTTGAATTTTGTTCTACATTTTTCTCCCACTTTGTCCAGAACCTTGTATCGTGATCCTGATCAGAGAGGTCAGTAGTGGTAGCTGGGCACCATCTAGTTCTTCTGGTCTCAGGCTAGAGGAAGCTGTGGTTCGTGTGGTCCATTAGTTCTTTGAACTAATTGTTTCCCTGAGTCTCTGATGTTTTTCACTCTTCTTTGCTCCAGATAGAAAGAGACCAATAGTTCCCTCTTAGATGGCCACTCTCAAGCTTTTAAGACCCCAGCTGTTACTCACCAAAGTAAGATGTAGAACATTGTCTTTGTGGACTATGTTGTGCTAATTGACCTAGATACCCATTTCAACTAGGGTCCTAAGCCCCCACTGACTCATTCCATTAAGGTATTTGGTTATGGCTGAAACGTTTTCATAACTTTGCCCCATGTATGCTCTACTATATACATGGATATATTTGTAGCACATGTAAATATATAAGCAGAAATTACATAGGATAATTTTTGAAAGAACACAGTTCTGAGGGGGTGAAATCTTTTGCTTTTTGAGCTAACTAAACCATTCATTTTGGACTTAGATTTACATATCAGTTATTAATAAAATATTTCAACTTTTTTGCATTATTTTCCTTGATAGCCTTTTTTTTTTTTTTTTGCACATCATAATTTTTGCTGTTGGTATTGCATCTCTATTCCATTTTCCTCTTCCTCTCCCTGTAATGAGTGAGGACAGATGTGACCGTGTGGTCCTGTAGACAGATGTCAATCTCAGTGATTGAGTTGAACTGGAAAATGCAGCGTTGTTCATTCCCTCCCAGGGAGAGGCACCTGAAGGTGAAGCAGAAGCAGGGTGGGCTAGCCATGGGTGTTTGGGTTTTGGATCAGTGCCGCCCTGGGCTTTGAAGGGGAATTACTGGCCAAAGACCAGGCTACTACATTCTATCTGTCAAGTTCTTAGCTTATTGTTTCTATCTTTTAATAAGTGAGAGATACAGAACTGCAAGAGATTAGCATTGGTCAGATAGTCATCTCAACAGGTCTGTTGGTTTGGGATTGAGAATAAAGCAAGAACCATTCGATCCCCCAGACCTGTATTTTTCTCTTTTTTTGTCCTCTGCTGGTGAGGCTCCTTGGTCTGAACCGTTTCCTCTGTAAGAGCAGGGCTGCAGACCACCCACTCCCTTCCCAGCACAGGCGTATAAAAGTGTCTGTTTGTGGTCAGCTCCCATGGCAGGTACGGACCCAGATTTTTGCCCTGGAGGAGACTTGGCTTACTCTTTTATACCTGAGGGATTTGACAGTGATGTTTTCGTATTTCTTTTTTTCCTTTTTAATTAGGGGTAATAAAGCAGTGTTTCCTCTTTTTCTGATAAAAATATAACAAAGGGCCTTGCTGCTTCTGAAGACCTAGAGGAAGTTCTGAGAACCAAAAAGCATTTCCTACTTGCGTTGCCTCCCTGTGTGTAACTTACACAAAGTATCTCTTGGAGTAGGAATGGGTTTGCAAGCTGAATTTCTTCATAGATGAAGGAAGCCTTATGACAGGCAAGCAGCCACAGGCTTGTTGCCTGCTGGCTCCTCCAGTGTCCCTACACTGTATGTATCCTGTTAGCTGCCCTCATTGTCATGGACACGCTAAGTACAAGAAGGGTTCCCATCACTAGTCATGGCACTAGTTCCTCGCAGGCTGCAAGCAGATCACACCTGGCTGGGACAGCTGTGCGGGGCCTTCATTGCTCAAAGGGCAGAGTGACCAGAGGAAGAGAACATGTGGGGCATTGACAGTAGGCGTCTGTCTGTCCATGATGCTTTTGGACACCTTTGTGCTTTGGACAAGGAGCAAACACGAGATTTTTAAGAGTACTGGAGCCTTGTGCCTCCTGAAGTAATGGGCTCTCAGAAGATCAGCACAATGGGAAAGTTTGGAGCTGGTATCAATCAGACTAGATTGTTACCTTCTAGTCATGTGGGTCTGGGGAGAGGGGGCACAGCACAGAGGATCAGGTTTCCCAAGGGGGGAAATATCAGCTGTTTGAGATGGGAAATATCAGCTGTTTGAGATGGGAATGAGAGCAAGGGGGGCTCAGGGGAAGACATACCCAGTGTTCATTGATTTGATGCCAATTCATCATTTTCCCATTATACCATAGTCTCCAAACCATAACTCAGCACCTGGGATGCATACAAACGGAATTGGTGAGAACATGCAGCCAGTGTCTACTACCTCTCAGTTGAAGCCTAAGATAGTAGGGATTATTTGAGCGCTTGTCGTTTGTGAGGGAAACTACCTGGTACATCTTTGACCTTGATTTGCTTCTGTGCAGTGACATCCTGCTGTTCATGCTGTCTGCCCCACTTCCGGAGGAGGAGGCAGGGACAGCACATCCTTTCCTCCCATCTGATTACCCGGATGAGACAGCACTGCAAAACTTCTCAAGCCTCGCCAGACCACCAGGCCTTCCTTCTTTATCACACTGACTCTGCAGTGCAATTCTGGACAATGCTTTGCCACCTGTAATATGTTTTATATTTGCCTCCTTCTAAGTCAAAAACCAAAGTTTCTAATTACAAAAAGGTGAAAGTGGAGGATCATATTTTCATAGTCAGAGAATCCAGAATTAAAAAGCCATGTTTTAAAAGGTTGTTCATCATTGTTAGGCAGCATTGATATGAACTCTGAGAGAGTAAGGAGGAAACTCAACAAAGTCATGAACAAACCCAAGTCTAAAGAAGAGAATGAGTTTTTACCATTAATCTTTTTAACTGGAATGTCTGACATTCCAATAAAACCTTCCCCATTAAAGAGAGAGAAAAGAAAGCTCTTCTGAGTCTCCATGACATCAGTGGGGTCTGTTGTGTTCTGAAACCCGGAAGAGAGACCAATTGTCTGTAAAGTTTATGGCACAAATATCATGACTTGCGTTGAAGATTAAATGGCTCTTTGGTTTAAATGACCTTCTGAGGTCCTCTGCCACCCTGAGCTTCTGGGACTTATTATAACTTTGTTTTGGTTCCCAGTGGCTCATGGACAGGAAGAACCGGACATGGGTGAGTGAGTTCTTCTTGCTGGGCCTGTCCAGTGACTGGGGAACACAAGTGTCCCTCTTTTTCCTGTTCCTGGCCATGTACCTGGTGACTGTGGTGGGGAACTCCCTCATCATCATCCTCATCAGACTGGATGACAGGCTCCATACCCCCATGTACTTCTTTCTTGGTGTCCTGTCCCTTGTGGACATCTGCTACACCAACAGCACTGTCCCTCAGATGCTTGTCCACTTCCTGTCATCCTGGAAGGCCATCCCATTCCACAGTTGCATGCTCCAGCTGTATGTCTCCCTAGCCATGGGTGGCACGGAGTTCTTCCTGCTGGGAGCCATGGCCTATGACCGCTATGTGGCCGTGTGTCACCCCCTACGCTACACGGTCATCATGAGTAGAGTGTTGTGCCTGGGGCTGGCCACCAGCTGCCTGGTGGCTGGCTTCGGGAACTCACTGATGCAGACCGTCATTATCTTTGAGCTGCCCTTGTGTCACAATGTCATCAATCACTTTGCCTGTGAGATGCTGGCTGTGCTGAGGCTGACCTGTGCGGACATCTCCTTCAACAAGGTCATGGTGGCCATCTCTGGCTTCCTGGTGATCATGCTCCCCTGCTTCCTGGTCCTGTTCTCCTATGCTCACATAGTGGCTGCCATCCTGCGCATTCGCTCAACGGAAGGACGCTGCAAAGCCTTTGGGACCTGCGCCTCCCACCTCACTGTGGTCTCCATGTGCTTTGGAACAGCCATCTTCACCTACATGAGGCCTGCAGCTGGCTCCTCAGTGAAACAGGAGAAGATGGTGGCCCTGTTCTATGCTGTGGTGACTCCCATGTTGAACCCCTTGATCTACAGCTTGAGGAACAAGGAGGTCATGAGTGCCCTACAAAGAGTGTTGGGAAAACTTAAGTAAAGAAAGATGGGGACTCTAAGAATTACTCCCTTTCTCTAGCTATATGAAGAAAGGTATTCCAAACAAAAAGAAATGACTGATATGCCCGTTCTCCCCGGACTGCTGACAATGTAGACCAGATGAACCCATTTCTGACTGGCTTTCCACATGACAGTTCTGTGTGTGTATCACGGCCTTACTGGTTGTTGTTAGTTGCTGTTCAGTCAGCTCAGCGCATGGTGATGCTATGCAGAGCGGAAAAAGATGCTGCCTGGTTCCGGGTCACCCTCACCATTGGGCCCATTGCTGCAGCTTCTATGTGTTTTGAATGCCTTCCGACTGGGCGGCTCGTCTTCCCACACTATGCAGGGCAGAATTCTTTTGTGATCCATGCGTTTTCATTGGCTGAGTTTTGGAATTGTTCTCTAGGCCTTTCTTCCTCATCTGTCTTATTCTGGAAGTGCTCCCGAAGCCTGTCCACCATGGGTGACCCTTCTGGGAGTTGAAATACCAATCGCGTGGCTTCCAGTATCATAACAGCCCACAAGTCACGACAGTGTGACACCCTGACAGATGAGTGGGGCTGCCCCAATATACATGGTGGAAAGTTCTTCAAGTGGTGAAACTCAGATCTGACTGCCAGATGGTCCTCTTAGCCTTGTTGCCCCACTTTGTTACAGGAAACGCAATATGGGCAGAGTGAAGAGGTTCAGATTGAGGATAGCCACGCTTCAGTGCTTGACCTCACCCCTTAGGCAAGGTGGCCCTGAAAAGTCTACTTAATGTTCCTGACCTCCAGTTCTGTCAGCTAGAATGGAAGCCATGGTTTCCAGAGTGTGGTTATTTTGAAGATTGCAGGTAACCTCGGGGACACATTGAACATAAGGGATGGCATGCAGGGGATACTCAACAACTTTGAAGAATAGTTTTTAGGGCACAGTTATAGAGCTAAGCATTACATTACTCTCATATCATTATTCAAAATGAACGTTTCCCCTTACCACTGTGGCTACACTGGGCCCCTGTGCTGGGTCTCCTCGGGTGGTCTTACCCAGTGCCATGCTTTAAAGACCACATATATGCTCAAGAGGTGCTTCT
>NW_006922123.1:44400-45598 GCF_000298275.1 Orycteropus afer afer
TGATAAATCTCATGCGCTCACTAACCAGAAAGCTGGCAGTTCAAACCCACCAGCCACTCCTTGGGAGGGAGCTTGGGCAATCTACTTCCATAGAGATACCGCCTCGGAAACCCAAGGAGGGGTTACTATGGGTTGAATAGACTCCATGGCAGTGAGTTTGGTTTGGTTTTCGGTCCTTCTTGACTCCTTTCTTTCCTGACCAATCCATCAATAGACTCCATTAGCTTCATCTGCAAAATGCAGGATCCATCCGATCACTTCTCCCCATCCAAACCCACTGCTAGAAGTCTAGTGAAACTAACTTTTTTTTTTTCCTCCTTACAAATCATGTACTACTGAAATAGGACATTCCCAGCTGCTCTTCCTGTTCTCCATTTTATGTTCTTCACAAAGCAACTTTAATTTGAAAAATTATTGCTTGATTTTGCTTTACGTTCTGAAGTATAGCACAGAGACAGAAAATCACGTGAACCAAATGTGTTTTATTCAAATGTGAATTATTCTAAAACAAACACCCTTGTAACCACCTCTCAGGTAAAAAAAAAAAATGAGCTGCCAGAAACCCAGACGCTCCCCTGTGCCCTGTCCTAATCGACCCCCCTTCCCTGCTTTATGGTCTTACCACCTAGTGGGCACTCCTAAGACTATCATTTACTTTTGCCCCCTTCCCGCTCCCCAATTCCATATGTCTTTTAAGTTTCTTTAAATCTGTTAGTCTCCTCCATCCCTTTCTTTTTTTCTACAATTTATTTGTTGAAGAGCCTGGGCCGTTTGACCTGCAGAGGACAGTTTTATCTTAGAAAATACATCAAGTTTCTTCTCAGAACAAGAGGCTTCCTGTCTCCCCATCTGCATCCCCTAAGCCCCCACCCCCTCGTTTGCTCACTGCACCCCCAGCCCGTTGGTCTTCTAACACGGGTTGGGAGACAACATCTGAACCTTTACAAAAACAAAGTATGTTTTTCTACGAGTGGTACATAAAAGACCTATGCGCACTTCTGTGTGTATAAAATCTGAGATTCTTCTAACTTATTAATAAATACTTCCTTTCACTGGAAAAAGGAGCTCTGGTGGCACAGTGGTTAAGGCACTCAGCTGCTCACCAACATGTTGGTGGTTGGAACCTACCAACAGCTCATGTGTAGTGCGCTTCCATAAAGATTTACAGCTTTGGGAACCCCATGGGGTAGTTCTACCT
>NW_006922123.1:46348-47771 GCF_000298275.1 Orycteropus afer afer
CCCCTCATTGATAAACCCTAGCTCTTCACAGCAATCCCTGGTGTTCGCCCCCTTTTCTCTGTCTTCTCTGCGATGGCTCCCACTTCCCCCACCACGCACAGCCATGTGGTGCCATAGTGCACGTTCAAGTCAGGGCCTGTGTGAGGGCTTCCTTCGGACATAGTCACAAGAGAAAAGCCCACAGCTTATAGGTAATCATGGCGTGTGGCAGGTATGGCACATGCTCTGGGCCCCACATGAGAAGGTGCCAACGAGCAGTTTCTTTTCTCAACAAAATTCCTATTGTCAGCTGTGACAGATCACTCGGCAATTTGAAATTAACTACCATAGGCACTACTTTGCATAGGGAATGCTCTCAGAATGACTTCCCAAGCCTACACTCCCATTTCAGTACAGGAGGGGTCCCATTGACCCCAACCTCGTCAGCACTGGGCAACATCCAGCTTGGGCATTTTCTAGAATCATCAAGTCGTTAAGTGCTGCATTATTCTGAAAACTATTCATCACTCCTTTGCTGACCTCCTGGTTCCCATCCCAAAGTGCTCGTACCTACCTGGCTCCCCAGCTCAGCTCATGGAGACCCCATCACTGCAGATGATTAGGCCATCATCACAACCCTTTTCCCATGAATCAGCTGCGTTGCATCAACCCCACTTCACACCAACCCCATGTGTGTCAAGAGTGGAACTCTGCTCCATGGGGTTTTCAATGGCTGATGTTGTGCGGGTAGATCACCAAGTCCTTCTTCCAAGCCGTCTCTGTGGATTCGAACCTCCACACTTTTGGCTGGCAGCTGAACACTTAACTAGGAACCTTTTTCTCTCATGCCTGAATTAAATCCGCAAGAAAATCCTCTTGCCTCTCTTTGAAAACTGTACAAAACACAATCACTCCTCATCACCTGCAGTCTTACTACCAGGTGTGGACCACCATCATCTCCCTCTGGGTTACTGACCAGCCTCCAACAAACCTCTCTGCTTCCACCCTCGCCTCCCTACAGTCTGTTTTCAGCTCAACAGCCACAGTGATCCTTTTAAGTGTAAGTCAATTTGCATCCTTCCTCTGCTCAGATCTTCAGTGAATGGCTCCCCATTCCCTCAGGGTGAAAGCACAGACTTTACTAAGGATGAGGCCAGCATTCTAGTTGTCTCCTCTGAGAAGGATTTTCTTTCTTCAGCTGTCCTCTTCCTCATCTCCTTCAATTCTTCATTTGATAATCTTTTCTATGAGTCTTCCATGTTCTATATATTACCACCAACATCTCCCTGCTCCCTCTCCCATTTCCCGTCACTGTGCTATTTCTTTTTCCAAAGAACACATCCCTTCTAACCTACTTTGCAATTTACTCAGTTTTTTCATGCTCATTGTTTATTGTCTGTTCCCCATCTAAAACATAAGTCCTCAAGGGCAGCCTTCTCTGTGT
>NW_006922123.1:52635-75252 GCF_000298275.1 Orycteropus afer afer
AATGGTCAGGGGATGATACCATTGCCACAGCTCCCAGAACCAGTGGGGAGAGAACATCATAACAAGCCTGTTTTCCTGGGATCAAAGCCAGGCCGCTGGCCAAGGGACAGGAGCAGCTTGAAGGCTCCACATTAACTGTGCACCTCTGGGAACTCTCCACTCACTCACAGGGAAGGGGATGCCTTGGTCTTTGCAGGTCTCACCGCACAAAGCTTAGCACCCTCAGGGACATTATTATATATATGTATTTTCTCCCTTGGAGCCTTGGTAGTGTAGTGCCTAAGGTACTTGACGTCTAACCAGAAGGCTGACAGTTCAAACCCACCAGCCACTAGTTGAAAGGAAGGTTGGGCAATCTACCTCCATATTGACACCGTCTCGGAAACCCAAGGAAGGATCGCTATGAGTGAAGTCTGACTCGATGGCACATAACAACAACAACAACAACAACAACATTTTTCCCCCATGGGATGGTTGTACTTTTATTAAAGATTTTGAGCATGAAAACTCCTCTGTAAAAAACACGCTTGGTCCATCTTCCTTAGAGTCAGGGGAAAGGTAAAAGTCAAGGAATGTCCTGGGATCTGGGGACAGAGTCCAAACATGGGAAGCAGCCCCATAGTGAGTGACATCCACTCAGGGATGGCTGCCCATGCTCCCCCAAGCGGCCTGGCCCAGGAGTCACACTGTGCAGAGGGAGGGGGAGAGGGAAGATGCCATGAAGATGCTGGGATGTGTATTACACCAGTTAGTCACTTCTGCATGCTCGAAAAGAGGGATAGAAGTTCCCATCATCCAAAGCAGATGCCACTGAAGGCCCAGTCTTCCTCTCTTGAGAAATTAAAGTTCAACAAGCTCCTTCCTGTGTTCCGGGGATGAGGACATAAAACTTTCCCGACAAAACTAGAAAGTAGCTCAGGGTGGTAGGTGCAGAAGTGACCAGGCAGAGGGGGAAGAGAAAGAGTAGGAATCTGGTAAACAAAACGTAATTGGCCCCTTGAGATTTTACCCTTGAAGTTGGAGGAAGTTACCTGATCCAAGTGCACTTGCTTCAAACTCCACAGCTCTCCCAGTCCTGCCATCCTTCCAGGCACTCCACCCCACACAGGTGAGTCACTCTTTTCCAGTGGCTCACCTCTCAGGTGTAACCAGCCGTTGGTATTGGTTACTTTAGGCTTGCTGTGGTGTCTCTGGTGGGGTCTTTTTCCTAAGAAGATGGGTCTTGTATTCAAGTAGGAAGCCAGCCCTTTCCAAGTGACTGCAGGGATCCCTACCTCTGGTGGGAGTCCCTGGCGGTGGTGCTGGTGCACGGTGGGTGCAGAGGGGAGTGCAAAGAGTGAACACTCTCAGATGCTCCCCATAATGCTGGGGGTTTGAGTCTACTCATAGATGCCTTGGAAGAAAGGCCTGATGACATCCTTCTGAGAAACCAGCCAATGAGAACTCTATGGAGTTGTTCTGGTTTATCACACGTGAGGGGACCAGGAGTCAGAGTCCACTTGACAACAACTGGTTGGGGCAGCTGTGGTGGGTCGGGGCTTCCTTCAGGTCAGAGTGAAGGACTGGTCCCTGCTCCTCACTGACCGCTAGAGAGGGACTAGCTCAGTGTGATGGGGCTTTCTCCTTGATAGTAGCCAAGGGGATGTACCCTGAGACCAACTCCTTTATCCCAGGTGCCATTGCTGTTTGTGGACAAGCCTTGGGAACCTGCATTCCCATCCAATCTGTTTCCACAGCTGCCCACCAGGACTGGTCAGAAACATGGTGTAGCCTGCCAGGTCAGTGCCTGCTCTTAGCTCGTGTATGTTTCTACAGCAGTGTTGAATCCCCAAGTTCTCTTCTATCTGCATATTAATTTAATAAATCACCTTTGTTATTTTCATGACTGCTGGATAATGAGGTGCTCACATCTCTGAAAGGGAGACTTTATGTCACTTCCTTTATTTCACAGGTATGAAAACTGATGCTGTGGGCTTTGGGGCAATATTTTATAAAAAGCTGTCAACTTAAAGGACTGGAGATTTCAGAATAAAAATGAAAAGTTTGAGCTGCATGAAGATGACCCAAAGACACAGATCTGGTCTTGGGAAAGTTCAATGCAAGGATGTTTACTTGGGAGAAACCTCGGGCTGGGCTTCTCATCCTGGCTCTGTCTATCTGGTGCTCGTGCTCTGAGTGGTCCAAAGGAGGGAAGAAGAGGTGATGATCTGGCTGTGGCCAGAAGTGGTCAGGAGCTGAGCAGATGGGAGAGGTGGCTGCCTACAGACCACCTGGATCCCAGTTTATTCTCTGATACACATGGTTCATGCCAGAGTCCTCTCTACTGCCTTCCTGTCCTCTCTGTGGTTGCCTTAGTCTTCCCTTCACTCTTCCAGTCTAGCTCCACTCCACCCCTTGCAAGGGGCTCTGTGTAGAGGGCCTTGGGCTTCTGATCATCTTCTCTCAGCTGTGGTGACACGGGCAGGATGCTGGGCTGGTTCCTGTGCCCTTTACCTGTAGATTATGAAACAGTAGCTGTAGCCAGAAATGATGCTGCAGCAGAAACAATTCAATAATGCCAAGGGTATGTACCTGAGTCAAGTGCATTTGAATCTTGAAGGAGTTTTAAATTGTTGATTAGCCCTGGAGGCTTAGTTTTGTTTTGGTGGCAATGGACTCAAAGGTCTCACTTGTTCATCATTTTTGAGAATCTATCAGTCTACCTGATAGTACTATGTTGAGCAGCGTTTCCAACATGATAGACCCAAATTCTAGAGAACATTCCCTGGGTGTGGTTGTTGTTAGGTACTGTTGAGTCGGCTCAGACTCACGGAGACCCCATGTACAGCAGAATGAAGCACTGCCCAGCCCTGCCCCATCCTCATAATCCTGGTTATGCCTGAGCGCGTTGTTGCAGCCACTGCGCCAATCCATCTTGTTGAGGGCCTCTGCCTTTCTCGTTGACCTTCTACTTTACCAAGCATGACATCCTTCTCCAGAGAATGGTCCCTTATGAGAACATGCCAAAGTAGGTGAGACAAAGTCTGGCCATTCTCGCATCTCAGGAGCGTTCCAGCTGCACTACTTCCAGGACAAATGTGTTCGTTCTTCTGGGGGTCCACAGTATATTCAGTATTCTTTGCCAACACCACAACTCAAATAGAAGCATTATGTATAACACTGCTTTATTTCCTTGAATTCTTCATTTTGCTATTATTTTGTCTTCCTTTCTGGTTTCCTTTTTCCTCACAGATCATCAAATTGTGTTTCACTTTGTATTCTCTCATGGCTGTCAGTCCATTTCTTCATGTATTTTTTGTTTTACTTCTACTCCCACACACTCTTTCTTTCCTTCATTTATTCGTTTCCTGTAACTCTTTCTCTCCCAGGTATCTCTCTTTCTCTCTCCTCATATCTGCTTATATTTGGGCTACTTCTGATTCTTTACTTTTTAAAGAAGAATATTTACTGAATACACCTACATCTCACAACTGTGAAGACTGGAGTGTTTTTGAGGTTTCGTGTTTGTGTGTATATAGGTATGAAAAGAAGTTTTAGAACAGCTCGTGCATGCTGTGAGTGTGTTTGTGTGTCTAGTCCAAAGGGAGTGCTGTGCAAGGAACACCAGTTCTCTTCTCAACTTGTGTAAGGACTTTGGCTTAACCACAAGCCAGTCAACAGTTTGCTTCAGCCTTTGGTGTGCTTACCAAGGATCTTGGCAACACAGCTTACTTTTTGTTTCCAGCACCTCTTGTTGTTGTTGTGTTGTTGTTAAGTGCCGTCGAGTCGTTTCCAACTCATAGCGACCCCATGCACAGCAGAATGAAACACTGCCCGATCCCATGCCAGCCCCACAATCCCTGCTATACTTGAGCCCATCATCGCAGCCACCGTATCAATCCATCTCTTTGAAGGCCTCCCCCTCTTTCGTCGACCCTCCACCCTACCAAGCATGACGTCCTTCTCCAGGGAATGGTCCCTTCTGACAACATGACCAAAATAGGTGAGATGAAGTCTGGCCATTCTCGCTTCCAAGGAGCATTCTGGCTGCACTTCCTCCAGGACAGATTTGTTAGTTCTTTTAGCAGTCCATGGTACTTTCAGCATTCTTCGCCAGCACCACAACTCAAAAGAATCAACTCTTCTTCGGTCTTCCTTATTCATTGTCCAGCTTTCACATGCATACCAGGTGATTGGAAATATCATGGCTTGTGTCAGGCGCACCTTAGTCCTCAATGAGATATCCTTGCTCCTCAGCACTTGAAACAGTTCCTTCGCAGTTGACTTTCCCAATGCTACACGTCGCCTAATGTCCTGACTGCTGCTTCCGTTGGCATCGATTGTAGAACCAAGCAACGTGAATTCTTTGACAACCTCAATCTTCTCTCCATTTATTGTGATGCTGCTCATTGGTCCAGTTGTGAGGATTTTTGTTTTCTTTATGTTGAGATGTAATCCATACTGCAGACTGTATTCTTCAACCTTCATCAGTAGGTGCCTTAAGTCATCCTCACTTTCAGCAAGCAAAGTTGTATCGTCTGCATATCTCAGGTTGTTAATGATTCTTCCTCCAATCCTGATACCACGTTTTTCTTCATATAGTCCAGCTTCTCGGATTATTTGCTCAGCATATAGATTGAATAAGTATGGAGACAGAATACAACCCTGACAGACTCCCTTCTTGATTTTAAACCATGTAGTGTTCCCTTGTTCTGTTCGAACGACAGCCTCCTGGTCAAGGTACAGATTCCTCATGAGTACAATCAAGTGCTCGGGGATTCCCATTCTTCTCAATGTTATCCATAATTTGTCATGATCCACACAATCAAATGCTTTTGCGTAGTCAATAAAACACAAGTAATCATCTTTCTGGTATTCCCTGCCTTGAGCCAAAATCCATCTTCTTCTTGTAGGATGTCTTTATCTATTCCGTCTTTTTCAGTGTGACAGTGACTATTTACACAAACAATGCGGTCACTTTGGCGTAAGCCCTCAACACAAAAGACAATAGAGTCCAAGTTCATTGCAGTAGACAGCTAGAAAGGAGCAAACCTCAGTCAGACGAGACCTTCCCCTCAGTCCGGAATCCTTGTCATCCTCATCTGTTCCTTGCTGGGAATATTCTTTGGTAGACCATCCATGCTCCAGTTCAAATCTTCTTTTGGAAGCTGTTTTACACAAATATGAACTTTGAGTCTTCCATTGCTGATATTGCATCCTCTTCGTTCCCATGACTGCCCATCATCACAGCCCTTCCCTTGCTCTTGGAGGAAATGGAGGTCTGCCTGCCATGGGTCTGTGATGAGATGCTACAGTTGGTCCTGTGCTGAGCACAGTGGGTAATGCTAGTGCCTTCGAATGGATGTGAGAGGCTTGTTACCTGCAGGCTGCAGAAGAACAGCCCCTGAATGGGGACTGTGCTGGTGTGTTGCGTCCACCTCTGCCTGCTGCCGTTGAGCTTGAAGACCAGACTTCAGCTGCACAGATAAACAGAAAGAACCTACTCCAGGCCAGCCAGCTCTGGGGATTCTCAGTGTGCCCAGTGAATGGGAGCAAAAGTAGGAAATGTGGTAGTTCTGTCCATGTCTCCTGGTGTTTCTGTTGGATAGATCCTTGGCCTTTTGAACTGTGGCTATTGCTGTGCTGTGCACGGGTCCTGGTATTGTTGGGGGCTGTTGGTGGTGGTTGTTGGTAGTTGCTGTGGGGTAGCCTCCAACTCTTGGTGACCTGATGTGTAACAGAATAAAATGTTGTCTGGTCCTGTGCCGTCCCCATGGTCACCGCTGTGTTTGAATCTACTGTTGTGGCTGTTGTGTCATTCCATCTCATGGAGGGTCTCTCTCATTTTTGCGGACCCTCCACTTTACCAAGCATGATGTTCTTCCCTTCTACTTGGTCTTTCCTGATGACGTGTCCAAAGTGACGTGTCCAAATTAAAGTGTCCAAATCTTGCCATCTTTGCTTCTAAGGCAGTATTTCTTCTAAGACTGATTTGTTCATTCTTCTGGCAGTCCACGGAACAGTCAGTTTTCTTCACTGACACCCCTGTTCAGATGTACTAATCCTTCTGTCTTCCTGTGTACTGTCGGTTGCTTTTGGTCACAGTTGAGTTGATTCTGACTTGTGGCAACTCTATGTCTTTCAGTGCAGCAGTGTACTCCAAAGAGTTTTACTTCTGCACCAACCAAACTTTATTTTATGTTGAAACATGCCAGCTGCCCAGTGATCAGCTGAAACGAAAAGAATAAGAAATGTTTTTGCATCCATTGTAATCAGAGTCCACAGGAGTAGAGCTAAAAGAGACCTTCATGATATGAGATGTTGAGTGGTGTGTCTGAGCACACACAGAGCATGAGGTCTAAATACCTGACAATCTGCCAGTGCTCTTCTTCTGTTGCCCAGAGTGTTATGGGATGAGGGACTGCATCTTTGGACTTTCAGCATCCAGAGTATCATCAATGCAAAGTCCCATGAAAGGAGAGAAGGTAACACACCTGACTGTAGGAGGCTAGATGAGTGATAATGCTAGTGAAAGTTCAACGTCTAGAAAGCAATGTGTAATCTGGGATGTATTAGGACACCTTCAGGTGGAAGTAACAGAAATACCTGTGGTCTGAAATAATTGTTGTTGGGTGTCATGGAGTCAATCCCAATCCCCCGTAGCACAGCGTAGAACTGCTCCCTAGGGTTGTCAAGGCTGCGTCATTCAGAAACAGATGGCCAGGCCTGCCTTCCAAGCACAGCATTTTCTTGGCTGTCATCTTAATGGAAGCAGACCTTCTCGTCTTTTCTTCTGTGATACTGCTGTGTGGGTTTGAACCGCCAACCTCTAGGTTAGCAGTCAAGCACACACCCTTTGCACCATTTAGGGACCTTATGCTGTGTGCTGGGGTGGTGTGATGGATGTGCCCACAATATCAGATAGGCTTTGTTTGCCTATTGACTCCTCCCCTTTCTGGCCACCTCATCTCTTTCTTCCTTCTTAAGAATAGAGATAATAAGCCCAAGCTCAGTGCCTATGGCACTTGACTGCTAACCAGGAGGCTGGCGGTTCCAACCCACCAGCCACTCCTCAGAAAGAAGGTTGGGCAATCCTATCTCCGTAGTGATAACTGCCTCGGAAACCCAAGGAGGGGTTGCTAGGAGTCGGGACCGACTTGATGGCAAATAACAACAACAACAACAGAGTGTTGCTGTAAATATATTGTATTGTATTGTATTAATTATTAGATATGTAAAGTAGTTAGCATAATGCCTGGCACAGAGGAAGTACTCAGTAACTAGAAGGTGTTTATTGTTATCAACTTGGTAGATTAGTAGGTGCAGTTACAGTTTTTCATCCATCTCTTAACTTTCTTCCACTTGGTGAATTCGTGAACCTTGGTGAGCCAGCTGGGCTTCTGGGGCTTCCTGGTTTCCTGGCCTCCATCTGTCACCGCAACGATGGATAAGGTTGGGAGGGTTTTCTGAACCGGACCTGACCATTCAGTTACTAACTGGCCGATTGACTTAAGTAAGTTATTCAAAAACAATTTTACTAAATGCTACATTTTGTTTTGACTTTAAAACTGGTCACTTTTAAAAAAATAGATGCATTATATTTTATGTGAATAATAACAAAAATAAAAAAGCCACCAAAATTCTTATACAAGTGAAGTACCACTTGGAAATCCACATGGTTGACAACATTTCTGAGCTAAACTAACACAGCTTTAAGCCAAAATACCCTTGTTTAGGATGTGCATCTGGAGATAAGCAAGAAAACATCTGTCTTCCTGTTGTGGCTGGTTTGATATTTTAAACTGATTTCCTTTAGAGCTGGGTATAGCTGTTGTGTACGTGAGTCTACCATTAACAGCCACCTCCAGACTGATGCCCCTGGGTGCACGTGCCTACCTGCCAGTGCACCTGGGTGCCCAGACCCATCTGCTGAGGCACCTGACAGCACTGCTGTTGCATAATCCCATTTCAGCTCTTGATAGGCACGACTGAAGACCGGCTGTTAGGAGTAACTCTTACAAACAATGGAGGACCAATGACAAGAATTCCTTTGAAGAAGGGTCACATGGAATCTCTTGCTGAAATTTATTCATATCACTTTGGCATATTTTTAGGTTTTATCTGCGATTTACAGTTGTCCAATTCGTTTGCTCAAGTCTTGTCACACAGGATTAAACACAGAATAACTATTAGTTATGTCAACATCTGTGTTATCTCACACACACATCCACACACATCCACACACATGTGCACATGTCCTCTCTCATACATCTATTGTATTGTCAGAGCTGTACTGTCGGAGTTTTCTCTCCAAGACCTCAGATCCTCATCCACATCCTGTCATTATGGGTTACATCCTTCCTTCTCCAAGTAAGCAAATATAAAAGAAATTATATTTCATGAGCCCCAGAATCCATGGCTATTGATGTAATCATGTTCTGTAATTGAGGTCCTTCCATCCTCACTGGCAGGGGCTGGTTCATTTTATACTGGAAAATGCATGAGCTGCTGTTCCCTGAGAAAACTGTCATTATTAAGTAATAAGCAGACATCACCCAACACTTCCTGAAATTCTCCTGAGGGCAGACATAAGGGCTGAATTGTAACAGGTATGTCTGTCTTCTCTCAGTTTACCTGATCCTTGCAGTTGACCATCTGGAGCTGATCGCACACGGCTGTTTAAATTGGTGAGTCCACCATTAACTGTCACCTCCACATTGATGCCTCCTGGGTACACGTGCCTACTTGCCAGTCCACACACAGTTGGGCCACTGGTAGGGAGGAAGCTTCCTACTTGATGGTCTCAAAGGAAAAGGGCAAGCTAGGACAAAGAAACTAAAGATCACTTGGTAACATAAAGTATGAGAAGAGGATCAGAAGGAAGGTCGGGCAATCTCCTTCTGTAGAGATACTGCCTCGGAAACCCAAAGAGGGCTTGTTGTGAGTCGGATCCAACGGCAGTGAGTTTGGTTCGGTTTTGGTTGTCACTGGATACGTCCCACTGTGGTGGGGTGGTAGGGCAGTGTCTGAGATGTCCAGAGGGAAGCCCTAGTAAGCAAAAACGATTGGTAGGAATATCATTCAGATTTCAGGAAAATATCTTCCCGCTCTTTTTTATTTTATTGAATTCAGAAAAGACCAGAAACTTTCTCACCAAAAAGTCCTCCCATAATAACTACTAATTCAAGTCCGATTTTAACCTTCTACAGTTCATTGGAACTCATTCCCCCATTTACGAGCGATGTTTAGGAGAAGATACTATGTTCTACTGAATTGGATCCCAAGACTATACTTCTTTTCTTTTTGATTTCTAGCTGCTGTGCTTGGTGCCATGGTGTTGCTCATCCATGGTCATGTTCTACCAGAATTTGGGTGCTGATCTGGCTGAGCCGTTCTAGCAGAACTTTAAGTATCTAATGGGTAGTTACACTATGTGGTCTAAAAGCTACCCTTCTAATCCTAGATTCCCATGATTTGTTATTTCTGTGTCTTTAGTTTGCTCCTCAGAAGCTCATGGACCAAAATCAAATAAACTCTTGCCACTGAGTTGATTCCAATTCATAGTGCCCTTATAGGACAGAGTAGAACTACCTCATAGGGCGTCCAAGGCCATCTGTCTTTTCGGAAGCAGACTGCATCATCTTTCTCCCACACAGCAACTGCTGGGTTCAAACTGCTGACCTTTTGGTTAGCTGCCTAGTTCTTAACGGCAAAGCCACCTGAGATCCTTAAGTCATGGACAAGGGAAATAAGAGCAAGACATGGATGAGTGAATTCTTCTTGCTGGGGCTCTCCAGTGACTGGGGGACTCAGATCTCCCTCTTTGTCCTGTTCTTGGCCATGTACTTTGTGACTCTTGTGGGAAATACCGTCATTGTCCTCCTCATCAGACTGGACAGCAGGCTGCATACCCCCATGTACTTCTTCCTCAGTGTCCTGTCCTTTGTGGATCTTTGTTATGCAAACAGCATTGCCCCTCAGATGCTGGTCCACTTGCTCTCAGTCCACAAATCCATTCCAATGCACCGCTGTGTGCTCCAGCTATACATGTCCCTGGCACTGGGTGGGTCCGAGTTCTTCTTGCTGGGGGCCATGGCCTATGACCGGTACGTGGCCGTGTGCCACCCCCTGCACTACATGGTCATCATGCATGGAGGGTTGTGTCTCAGGCTGGCCACCGGCTGCCTGGCAGCTGGCTTCATGAACTCACTGGTGGAAACCATCATTACCTTCCGACTTCCTCTGTGTCACAATGTCATCAATCACTTTGCCTGTGAGACCCTGGCCGTGCTTCGGCTATCCTGCGTAGACATCTCCTTCAACAAGGTCATGGTGGCCATCTCTGGCTTTCTGGTAATCATGCTCCCCTGCTTCCTGGTCCTGTTCTCCTATGCTCACATAGTGGCTGCCATCCTGCACATTTGCTCAACGCAAGGACGCCACAAAGCCTTCGGAACCTGCGCCTCCCACCTCACTGTGGTCTCCATGTGCTTTGGGGCTACCATCTTCACTTACCTGGGGCCACGGTCTAGCTCCTCAGTAGAGGGGGAAAAGATGGTGGCCCTGTTCTATGCTGTGGTGGCCCCTATGTTGAACCCCTTGATCTACACTTTGAGGAATAAGGAAGTTATGGCTGCACTCAGGAAAGTGGTAGAGAAATTGAGAGATGAAGGGTAAGGACTGTAGAAACTTCTTGTGCTCTATGCTCAGCACCATAAAGGAGAGCAGGTAAGTGGAGACAGGACTCCCACATTTACACTAAGCAAGACAATGATGGCCTAGGGACCATGTGTGAACAAAATACCCTCCCTCCTCTACATGATTAATAGGCCTCCGCACGTAGGTCAAAGCCTAACAACTTACACATCAGTAACTTACATGTCCCTGAGAGGGACCCCTCTTAGACCTTTGTTTCTCAGGTACCGAGGGGTCTTTGGACTTCATCTGCCCGCTTTTGATTTTGTCTGTGTACTGCACATGAAGGAAGATCCCTGGGTTTCCAATTCTTGCTCTGCCTCTCATTAGTTGTGCTTTTAAGCACGTTATCTAACCTTTCTATGGGTCAGATTTTGGTTCTGATGAAACAAGGAAATAATACCAATTTTGCCAAGTGGTGTATATTTTCAGGTAATTTGTGTACAATGCCTGGCATGTAGTGGACAAAGCACTGTTTTAGCCCTTGATCCTCTGTTATGAATAGAAATATATGAATAGAATATGTTTACTTCTTTAGTGCTTCTCTGTATGGTTAGCCAAGTGGTACGTGTGCTTCATGAAACATGTAGCAAGTAAGTTTGCTCATCCTTGGCAATGACTTACACACAATGCCAGAAATTCAAGACAGAATCACTTCAGACAGGCTGGGCTAGCTGCCTTAAAGAGTTCTGGTCCTTCCTGATAAAGAGGAAGTTTTTACAATAATTATGAATAAACTTATAAAATAAGTGACATGTTTGTTCCTTTTTCCTGATTATAATCCTAAATTTATTTTTAAAATTGACCTGAACTCTCCTAATTTTGCAATTAAGACCTCTTTTTGCAAACTGTGATGTAGTTAGGCAAATTTCTTGTAAAATCACCTTTTCCAAAGAATTTACACTTATTAATTTTTCCATTAAATTTGTGTGTATGTGTGGTGTTTCTTGAGTTGGGCCACTGACCAAAACAAACAAACAAAACTTTGTACCATTAACTAATTTATAACATTATTTCCAATGACTTGAAGAAAAACAAAAGAAATTTCTAGAAGAGTAAAGTTTACTTTTGCATAAATTAGGGGAGAAACTCTGATGTCACTAAGCTAATTATTATAACCATGCCTCTTCTAATGCCTAATCCCTCCAGGGCTAACTTTCAAACTTTCTCATTTATTCTTATAAAGCTACTGGTTGTAAGCATCTTCATTCTCTAGATATGCAACAAATCTGGAAAGATTGTTGTGACATCTAAACCTACCTAAAATTATTACCTTTTTGGCCCTCTGTCTATACCATTTTCAGTTTTAAAAAGTGTAGTCCCTATTTCGTAAATTGCTGAGATGCTAAACATGGATTGTTAATCAGCACAGCGACTTTATGTCCCTATCCGCAGAGATGTCACTCAGCAGATTCCGTGTGTTCTTTCCATCTGCTTTTGTTCCAAATCTTATCTGTTCTGTTGTTACTGTTCTTGAGCATCTACACAGAAAAGCAGAGACCAATTCAACAGTTTCTATCTGGACAGTTCGGTGGCACGGATGACATTCTTCAAGTTGTGCGAACGTTCTCACCCTCCTCTTCTGAGATGTCCGTCCCTCATTAACATGAACTCACTGCCTCCAAACGTTTTTATCTGATCATTGAGTTCCCACTGTCAATTTGATCTCATATAGCTCTTAAAAGAACACAGTGCTCAAGGCACACTTTTTTTTTTTACCACTTAAGCTAAACTATTGTTCAGTTTTAAGATGACTTTAGGGGATATGTTTATTTTAAGGTTTAAAAATATTTTCAGAACAATTGTTTCAGGGATTCATCTACCTCCATGGTTCCAGAAAGGCTAAAATTAGAATTTGAAATTCTGTTCTGCATTTTGCCCCTTTTGATCAGGAGTCTTGTATGAAGTCTTTGATTAAAATATTCAGTAATGGTAGCTAGGCACCATTCACTTCTTTTGGTCTCATGGCAAAGGAGATAATTGATCATGGAGGCAATTAGCTACACATTCCATTTCTCTCCTATTCTGGACTCTCCTTCTTCTGTTGCTCCAGGTGAATAGAGACCAATTGTTGTGCCTTGGATGGCCACTTGAAAGCTTTTAAGACCCTGTGCACTAAGCAATGAACCAGGAGGTAGAACCGAAGCATTAAGCATGTTATTAGGTCAATTGACTGGGATTTCCCATAAAACCTTGAACCTGGACCTCCCATCCAAGGAATCAAATCTCATGAGGTGTTTGGTTGTACATAAACAGCCTCAGCGCTACTCTCTGTTGTTGTTGTAACTGTGTCCATCACACAACTTTTGCTAATTCAACTTTTTACAGGTGTACAACTTAATGACAGCAAGTATAAAAATCATGAAAAGACGTTCAGTATTATTAGCCATCAAGAGATTCTAATCAAAACCATAACAAGATATCATATCATGCCCACAATGATGGCTAAGATTAAATAATAATAATAATAAAATAATAAATGTTGTCAAGGATGTGGAGAAGCTGGAACCCTATCCATTTGCTGGTGGGCATACAAAGTGGTACAGTCATTGTGGAAAATAGTGTAGTGATTCCTCAAAAAAATAAAAATAGAACTACCATGTGACCCACCAATTCTACTTCTAGGTATTATCCAACCCCAAAGAATTGAAAGCAGAGACTCAAAACAATGATACACCAATGTTCACTGTAGCACTACAGATGAACCGATAAACGAAATGTGGTGCCTACACACAGTGGAATCATACTCAGCCAGTGTTGTTGTTGTTGTTAGGTGCCATAGAGTCGTTTCTGACCCATAGTGACCCCATGCACAGCAGAACGAAACACTGCCCAATCCCGCACCAGCTCCATGATCCCTGCTATACTTGAGCTCAATGTCGCAGCCTCCGTGTCAATCCATCTCGTTGAAGGCCTCCCCCTCCTTTGTCGACCCTCCACCTTACCAAGCATGACATCCTTCTCCAGGGAATGGTCCCCTCTGACAACATGACCAAAGTAGGTGAGACGAAGTCTGGCCATCCTTGCTTCCAAGGAGCATCTCGGCCGCACCTCCTCCAGGACAGATCTGTTAGTTCTTTTAGCAGTCCATGGTACCTTCAGCATTCTTCGCCAGCACCACAACTCAAAAGCATCAACTCTTCTTCGGTCTTCCCTATTCATTGTCCAGCTCTCACATGCATACAAGGTGATTGAAAATATCATGGCCTGTGTCAGGCACACCTTAGGGCTCAAGGAGACATCCTTTCTCCTCAGCACTTGAAACAGTTCCTTTACAGCTGACTTGCCTAGTGCCACACGTTGTCTAATGTCCTGACTGTTGCTTCCATTGACCTCGATTGTAGAACCAAGCAACATGAATTCTTTGACAGCCTCAATCTTCTCTCCATTTATTGTGATTCTGCTCATTGGTCCAGTTGTGAGGATTTTTGTCTTCTTTATATTGAGACGTAATCCATCCTGCAGACTGGGTTCCGCAGTCTACTCAGCCAGTGGGAGAAATGAAGCCTTGGTACCTGCTACAGTACAGAGCACAGGCTGGAGCTGCAAGACATTACCCTGAGTGAGATTACCCAGTCACAGAAGGACAAATATCGTGTGACCTTACATATATAAAAAGACAAGAAAAGGCAAATGCATAGAGACCACAGTTTGCTAGTGGTTGCTAGGGGCAGGAGAGAGAATATGGAGGGCCCATGGTGCTGGAAAAATCACATTGATTATTATATGTAATTACATATAATGATTTATATATCTGTTGCTGATGGTTGTAATTGCTGTCAATAAGTTGTTCGATCTACTTTTAAATACATCATTCAAACATGTAAATCATATTACCTAAAAGGATGTAATTGAAGCTCTGCCAAATGATTTTTCAACTGGTTCTACCCTGGCTTTGACTGCTGCTGCAAGGAAGTATGTTAGGTTACATAATGACACAACTCTTGATGCTCTGAGCTCTATCTGGTCATTAGCTGGAAGTCCAGCTTCTTCTGGTGCTTCTCAGGTGCCTTGAGATTCCCCAAAGATGTTAGTATAACTTGAAAGTTCTTGAGTTGCACTAGTCCTAGGTCCTCCAAGACTCCTGCAAGGACAGGAGTGGGGGTGAAGCAAAAAGCAAAAAGAAAAGGATCTCACATTTCAAAACAAGTGCCTATGTCCTTGTAAACTTCCCCTAGACTCATATTTCATCAAGAAAACATTGTCAACTTCTCTGGAGCATATTTTTCAAAGCAAGTTGTAAAATTCCATAGTACCTAATTCTGTTCTTTATGTTAGAGCTCTATGGGTTTACTGACAGTCCCTTGGTGGCACAAGTGATTTGCTCTCCACTACTAACTCTGGTGGCATAGTGCCTAAGGCATCTGACTGCTAACCAGAAGGCCGGAGGTTCAAACCCACCAGCCATTCCTCAGAATGAAGGTTGGGCAATCTACTTCCGTAATGATACTGCCTCGGAAACCCAAGGAGGGGTCGCTATGAGTCAGATCTGACTCTGCGGCAGTGAGTTTTGAGTTTTGCTAACCTAGAGGTTGGTGATTTGAACTCATCTGGTGGCGCCATGCAAGAAAGGCTGGGTGACCTGCTTCCGTAAGACTGTAGCCAGAAACCAGCAGTTCTACTCTGTCACACATGGAGTCACCATGAGCTGTAATCTTTTTGGCAGAAATTTGGTTTTTTGTTTACAGAGTTTTGGGGGTGGGGTGGGGTAAAGAGGAAGAGGAAGAAAGCAGAAAAAGACTGAAAAACAGTCAAGCATACCCTAGAATGTTTGCATAAGAGATCGGTATGAACTGAGATAACTGTTGTGAAATTGTTTATCAAGGCAAATGGTCTTCAGACAAAGACCCGGCTAAGTACTGTTTTGTGGTGGACAGTCCGCCACAGGAACAACTGCTCCAGTATCTCTGACCCTTTGAAGCTGCTCTGCCTGATGTCCCCTGAGAACTTCCAGGGAGCAGTGAACTATCAGAATGTCAGCCGGGCCTGGCTGAAACTCCCTGTGCACTTTGTTCCAAAAAGAAACACCCTTTCAATCATCAACTTACCAACCTACCACTACAGAAGTCAAAATAATAAGATAATTGCCCATAGTGGACTCCAAGTGTCTCCTAGGGATGATGATCAGTAGCTTACTACTGTATTTTTATGCAGATATTGTGCATATTATATGTTTTTGCAAGCCATGCAGCCTTTCACCTGTTAGCTTCCTATGTGTGCCAAGTGCATTATATGAGAACATGCATTACTTATGTGGGTGCATCATACTGTGTGGAAAACACAGTAATTGCTTGCAAGAAATGCTTAATCCGTTCTAGAATTTTGCTAAGCTAATTGGTCTGTGTATTCAGATACATCTTCCTGATAATTTTGAAAACTTAAGGGAAAACGTCTATCTTTGATTTCCCTTAAAATTATGATACATATCATATTCTTGTTGTATGGATAAAATTCAAGATCTGGAAGAATGCAATTAATTAATAATAGCTAGTTTGCTTTTTGTGTATCATAAGAGGGAATCATTTCCTTGTTTTGCTTTTTAAAAATTCTTTGAAGATCATTTTTCTTTGATGAAAAGAATAGCTTAGCTTGGAAAACGGTTTTGCGGTTCTTCAAAAAGTTGAACACAGAACTACCATGTTGTTGTTGGGTCAGTTCCAACTTAAAATGACTCCATGTGACAGAGTAGAACTTCTCCACAATGTTTCATGTCTGTAATCTTTATTGGAGCAGATCATCATGTTTTTCTACCTCAGAGTCAGTAAGTGTGTTTGAACTGCCAGCCTTTCAGTTGGCAGCCAAGTGCTAACCTTTGAGCCACCAGGGCTGCTTCAGGACTACCATAGAACCCAGAAATTCCTCTCTCAGGTATATACCCAAAAGACTTGGAAACAACAACACAAACAGACACATGTACACCAATGTTAATTGCAGCACTATTCACAGCAGCCAAAAGGTGGAAACAACCGAAATGTACACAGAAGAAGAGTGTATAAACAAAATGAACTACATACATACAATGGAATATCATGCAGCCATAAAGAGGAATGAAGTCCTAGTGCCACTACATAGATACACCCAGAAAACATCACACTGAGTGAAGTAAGTTAGTCACAAAAGGACACATATCGTAAAATATCACTTATATGAAATAAGAAAATATATAGAAAGCAAAAATTAACAGAGATTATTAGGGATTGGAGAAAGGAGTCTTGGATGTGCAGTGGTAAAGCTCTCGGCTGCTAACTGAATGACTGGTGGTTTGATGTCACCAGCTACTCTGTAGGTTAAAGGGGCGAAAATGAGGAGGATCCCACTACCATCAAGGAGCTCTGGTGGTGCAGCACCTGAAGCGTTTGACTGCTAACCAGAAAGCTGATGGTTCAAACCCACCAGCTGCTCTCTGGGGCCATAGCTCATGATGCAGGAATGCACAGGAAAGAAAGACACAGGGAAGATGTAACTACAGGGAGGAAGTGGAAAGAGAGCTGTTACACTGTGGGTATTGCAGTCTATGTCATGAAGCAAAGGGTGTATGAACTGCAGTATGGAAAATGAATTTGCTTTGTAAACTTTCACCCAAACCACAATTTTTTTTTTTCAAATAAACATATAAAAAAAAGAATCATAGTGAAAGGAGGGTGAGAACGGTCACACAACTTCAAGAACGGAATCAAAGTCGCTAAATTATAAATGTAGAAACTGTTGCATTGGTGCATATTTGGCTGTGTATGTTCTAACCAACAACAAAATAAATAAAATTTAAGGAAATAAAAGATATTGGTGAGGAATTCTGCAAATTAAATGAAAGAAAATAGACCACAGATCTAGGAATCCCAAAGAACTCCAAGCATAATTTAAAAAAAATTATACTCAAATTACTAAAGATCAAAGAGCAAGAGCAAATGGTTAATTGTATGTGATATGAATGTCATCTCAACTAAAAAATAATGGAAAATCTATAAATAAGCAAATCTCAGTACTTGATAGATCAATTAGAAAAAATTTAATAAAGACAGAAGACCTGAATAACATTTTCAACCAACTTGGCCTAATTGATATTTTTCATACACTCCACCTGACAACAAAAAAATACAAATGTCAAAATTTTTTAAAGAATTGAAATCATAAAAATTATTTTCTTTGAGCATAACGGAATTAAATTAGAAATCATGAACAGAAAGACCTCTGGGAAATTCCCAAATAAGTGTGAGGTTTCTAAATAACCATGATTAGGTAGGATGCAGAATATCATGATGTCCAGGAAACAACTGGAAATCACTCATCATTCCAAGACCTAGGAAAAGCACAGCCTGAATGAGAAAAGATAATTGGCAGAGGCCAAACCAACAGGAATTAGATGATGGAATTGTCACACGAGGACTTTAAAGCAGCTGTTGTAATTATGCTTCCAAAGTAATTACAAATTCTACTGAAAAAATAGACAATCTCAGCAAAGACACCTAAGTTATGTATATATGTGTGTGTGTGTGTGTGTGTGTGAATATATATATATATATGTATATATATATATATAAAGAACCAATGGAAACTCTGTCTCTCTCTCTCACTGCCCTCGAGTCAGGTTCGACTCATAGTGACCCCTCCTTGGGTTTCCGAGGTGGTATCACTATGGAAGTAGATTGCCCAACCTGCCTTCTGAGGAGTAGCTGGTGGGTTTGAACCGCTAGCCTTCTGGTTAGCAGTCAAATGCCTTAAGCACTACGCCACCTGCAAAAACTGGTGGATATAAAGTAAATATAAAATAGAATATTCCTGTATATTAGCAAAATTAGTTAGAAACATGGCAGAATAAAAGAAAATCTTTAAATGATGCTAAAATAATAAGTGGAGTCTTAGCAAATGATGTGCAGAATCCCTTAGAGAAAATTAAAGAAGACTTAAATGAATTTAGAATGATTTTTGTTTGTGGATAGGATGACTCAATAGAATGACTGTGTTATTTCTTCCTATAGTTATTCAATAATTCAGTGCAGACTCTAACAAAACTCACATAGGTTTTTGTTAGTTTCTTTGGTGGAACTTGGTAAGATGATGCCAAAATTTATATGGAAATAATGCACAAAAATCAGTCAAAGTGATTTGATGAAGAATGAAAGAATGAGAACGGGGGCGAGGGTGGAGGCATTAGACAGTTGCAGAGCCAGCAGGCTGGTTGTGATCACTGTAAGGTCAAGCTTCAGGAACTCACTCTGCTCCTTGTGAGGCCTCAGGTGGCTCGACCTGCCTACTTCCCAGCCACCTGCACCTGCATCGTCACTGTGACCCTGTCACCGTGTTTGAGGTTTGCCTGGCCCAGGGCTCCATCCTGAGGAAAGTTCTGGAGACACTAAAGGACCTCATCAACAAGAGCTGCTGGGGCATCAGCTCAAGCCACATGAAGCTACAGAGAATGGACTTGTCTGAGCCCCCTTGGTGCAGCTTGCCCTACACTCCCAGGCTTTGATACCTACTGCTGCACAGCGGCCCGGCCATAGGCAGGCCCCCAATCCTCACCTGTAATGAAGACATCCTTACACTAAGGGGTGAATGCAGTGCAGTCACCTTGGCACCAGTGTTTGAAGCACCAAACCAAAAAAGAGCTTCTGACTATGAAACTAAGTTGATGGATGTAGGTGTTGGCATTGCAGAACAAGAGCATGGCTATGCAGCAAAGACATCTTCTGGTGAGTTGCAGTATATGCAGAGATCTCAGCCATCTGGAAACAGTGTTGTCATTCTGTTCTGGTGACCTAGTGCCACTCTGACAAGAACATACCACCAATGGGATGGTTTGAACAAACAGGAGTTCATTCTCTAACAGTTTGGAAGCTTTAAGTCCACATTCAAACTGCCAGGCTCCAAGGGCTGGGTGAAAGCCCCTCAGCCTTGGGCTTCAGCTCTGCCTCCTGCTCCTGGCCACTGGAGCTGGAGGCTTTTCTTCACTCAGGCAGCTGCTGGCTGCTGAGGCTGACAAGCCCAAGGTTGACAAGTAAAAAGGCACAGTCCCAGTGTTACCAAACCACACAGCAGGCCATTAATTCAAGTCCATTGTAAGTCCCCAGGTTGGCAGACCATGGCAGGCTGTTGAACAATGACACAGCTACATGCAGGGTTCAAGCATGCCATAAGCTAGAGACCATTTCCCAAGCCTTTTCCTCATATACAGGAAGCAGACCACAGCCCTAAGGCAGCTACTCAGCTGCTCATAGTAGATTCCACCAGGGAGTTGATTACCAGTCTCATCATGGGGGATACTACATCCAGCTGCCCAGCTACTCAACCAGGCCTAGCCAAGTTGACACACAAACTGAACTACCACACATTTCCTGTGCAAAAGATAGAGTGAAATTTTCTACAAGTGGAGGACTTGGAAACAGAAACATTAAACTGTCACAAACAAGTCATGTTAATAATGAGGAGGAAGTCTTAACAATAGAGATGAAGACGAATGAGCAAGTTCATCTAATTTTTGCACTTAGGTACCTGAATTTCTTTACTAAAGCCACCCCACTCTCTCTTCCAGTACCACTCGGTAGGCCTGCAGATGCACCCTTGTTGTAGAGTATCAAATTGCTGCAGGACATTCCAACCACCACTCGTCATCAGTGTGTTGTACTGTGTTGGCTTGTGTATTGCTGTGATGCTGGAAGCTATGGCGTGGTATTTCAAATACCAGCAGGGTCTCCCATGGTGGACAGCTTCCAATGTAGCTTCCAGACTAAGAACGACTCGGAAGGAGGGTATGGCAGTCTACTTCTGAAAAATTATCCACCAAAAATCTTATGAATAGCAGGGGAACACGGTTCAAAATGGTGCCAGAAGATGAGCCCCTCAGGTTGGAAAGCGCTCAATGTATGACTGGGGAAGAGTTGCCTCCTCAAAATAGAGTCAACCTCAATGACATAGATGAAGTAAGATCTTGGGACACTCATTTGCTGATGTGGCACAACTCAAAATGAGAAGAAACAGCTGCAAGCCTCCATTAATAATCAGAACATGAAAGTTACAAAGCATGAATCTAGGAAAATTAGAAGTTTTCAAAAAAAGAAATGCAACACATAAAGAGCGATATCCTAGACATTAGTTAGTTGAAATGGGCTGGGATTGGCTATTTTGAGTTGGACATTTATATAATCTACTATGCTGGGAATGACAAGTTGAAGAAGAATGGTGTCTCATTCATTGTCAAAAAGGACATTTCAAGATCTATCTTGAAGTACGATGCTGTGATAGGGTAGTATTCATGTGTCTAAAAGGAAGGCCAGTTAATATGACCATTATTCAAATTTATGCACCATCCACTGAAGCCAAAGGTGAAGAAATTGAAGATTTTTATCAACATCTGCAGTCTGAAATTGACCAAACATGCAATCAACATGCACTGACAAGTATTGGTGATCAGAATACAAAATTTGGGAACAAGAAGGATCAGTAGTTGGAAAACAAGTCTATGGGAATTTACAGAATGCTGATTGAGATGTTTCATCAAATGGATGCAACTCTGGAAGTATTTATTCCTTGATGCCAAGAAATCTGGAAGACAGACACCTGTCCAACTGATGGGAAAAGATCCATACTTGTGCCTTTTCCAAAGAAAGGTGATCCAACAGAATGCAGAAATTACTGAACAACATCATTAATATCAAATGCAAGTGAAATTTTGATGAAGATAGCTAAAACATGGTTGCAGCAGTACATTGACAGGGAACTGCCAGAAATTCAAGGCAGATTCAGAAGAGGACATGGGATGAGGGATATCTTTGCTGATGTCAGATGGATCTTGGCTGAAAGCAGATAATACCAGAAAGATGTTTACTTGTGTTTCATTGACTGCACAAAGGCATTTGACTGCACAGATCATAGAAAAAATTATGGATAACATTACAAAGAATGGGAATTCAGAACACTTAATTGTGCTCATAAGGAACATGTACATAGACCAACAGGGAGTCATTAGAACAGAACAAGGGGACATTGCACAGTTTTAAAGATTTGTGTCAAGTTTGTATCTTTTCACCATACTTATTCAATCTGTATTTTGAGCAAATAATCTGAGAAACTGGACTATACGAAGAAGAACAAGGTATTGGAATTGGAGGAAGACTCATCAGTAATCTGTGAGATGTAAATGACACATTTTTGCTTGCTGAAAGGGAAGACTCAAAGGACTTACCAACAAAGATGAAAAAGCACAGCCTTCTGGATTCGATTACACCTCAATATAAAGAAAACAAAAATCCTCACAACTGGACCAATAAGCAACATCACAGCAAATGGAGAAAAGATTGAGGTTGTCAAGGATTTCATTTTACTTGGATCCACAATCATTGCCCATTGAAGCAGCAGTCATGAAATCAAATGCTGTATTGCATTGGGCAAATCTGCTGCAAAAGACCTCTTTTGTTAACAAGCAAAGATGCCATGGTATTTGCAATTGCCTCGTATGCATTTGAAAGCTGGATAATGAATAAGGAAGACCAAAGAGTTGACACCTTGGGATTACGATGTTGGTGAATAACATGAAATATGCCATGGTTTCCAGAAAAAGGAACAAAGCTGCCTTGGATGAAGTGTAGCCAGAACGCCCCTCAGAAGTGAGGGTGGTGAGTCTTTGCCTCTGGTGTTTTGGTTGTGCAGTCAGGAGGGGCCAGTCCCTGGAATGGGTATCATGTTCTGTAACTGGGAGGGTCAGTGACAAAGAGGAAGACTCTCAATGAGACGGACTGACATGGTGGCTGCAATGATGGCCTTGAGTGTAGCGGCCATTGATTGTGAGGACAGTACAGGACTGGGCAGTGGTTTGTTCTGTTGGATGCAGAGTCACTATGAGTTGTAACCAACTAGAGCAAGGAGCGCTGGTAGCATAATACCTAAGGTGCTTGACTGCTAACCAGAAGGCTGGCGGTTCAAACCCACCAGCCACTCCTCGGAAGGAAGATG
>NW_006922123.1:75352-76071 GCF_000298275.1 Orycteropus afer afer
GAAGATGGGGCAATCTACTTCCGTAGTGATACTGCCTTGGAAACCCAAGGAGGGGTCGCTATGAGTCGGGGCCAACTCGACGGCACATAACAACAGCAACAGAGTGCACCGAACAACAGCAGCACAGGACCCCTAAAGTATTACTTGGCTTCCAAGATTGAGGATGAAAAGGAATGTAGGCACACTTAAAATCAAGATATAAAACCAAACTCTTTGAGGACTGCTTCTGAGATGCCAGCATGTATCTAAGTCTTTCTGTCACCAAACTTGTACCTCTGAGTACATAAGCAAATAATCTTAAATAATTGGTTGTTTCCCTACTGTTTAAATTTGTTTAAAGAATAAGGCCCAGAGTCAAATCTCCTCTTGTAAACCCAGAAATAATTCTGCCCTGCCGAGAAACACTCTCCTGCTTTTTGTAACTAAAGGGTCTTAACTCTATATACAGTTTAAAGAATGCAGTTTCACAGCACAGAGACTCAACACACCTGAATCAGTATTAAGATAAAACACAGAAGCTTCAGCTTTTCAAAATATTAAATGGTAAAGCCAAGACAAAACAAATCAACACATAACCAGCACCTAGAGACAACATAAAGAGACAATGCTCTACCAGATTCCAAGGGTTTAAGAAGAGGTTCTGCTTTCCAGTAACCCCAAGAACTCTCTGAATCGACACTACACGACTGAAAAGGTCTTAGTTTACACCTTCTTCTTTT
>NW_006922123.1:77716-78777 GCF_000298275.1 Orycteropus afer afer
AAGAGACGCTAAAGGGAGTACTTTGATTGGAAAACCAAAAATAGCAAATATCAACAGACCATTAATACACAAGATGACATATCCCAGAACCCACAGGTATGGACATAGCCAAAATAAAATGAGATTTCAAGATTGTAAACAGAGAACCAGATACATCAATTGACAAGCGAGGACAACTACAAACAAAAAGAGGGAAAAGACTGTGCAGTTACAGAACTTCTAAATGGTGCGGAAGTTAAGAGAGCTGCAAGACAGAATAGACTGTTCTAAACTCAGGGAGAAAACTATAAATCATAGGTAACCTCAAAGAAAAATGATAAACCTTCATATTACAATAAAAAAGAGGACAAGCACAAATACCCAGCAAATACTAAAACAACAGCAATACAGGAAATGATAATGGAATTCATAAACACAATGAGCTCAGCACAGAAAATGATATGGAACAAAGAAACCAGGGACACCATGAAAAAACACATACCAAAATGATAGCAACCAAATCATACTTGTCAATAATTACACTAAATGTTAATGGTTTAAATGCACAACTCAAGAGACAGAGAGTTGCAGACTGGATAAGGAAACAAAACACATCAACATGCTGCCTACAAGAAACATACCTTAGAGAGAAAGACAAAAATAGACTAAAAATTAAAGGTTGGAAAAAGATATATCAAGCAAATGGCAACTGTAAGAGAGTATAAGTGGCAATATTAATTTCTGATCAAATTGGCTTTAAGACAAAAACCACCATACAAGACAAGGAAGGACATTATATAATGATTAAAGGATCAATTGAACATGAAGATATAACCATAATAAATGTCTATGGACCCAATGAAAGCACCCCAAGATACATAAATCAGACTTTTAAAGAGCTGAAAAGCCAAACAGATGACTCCACAGTCATAGTGGGAGATTTGAATACACCACTTTCTCTGAAAGATAGAACAACTGGAAAGAAACTCAGTAAAGATACAGAAGAGCTAAATAATACACTCCACCAACTGGGCCTTATAGGTATCTAGAGATCACTTCACCCAGCAGCAATACAATATACA
>NW_006922123.1:88612-102873 GCF_000298275.1 Orycteropus afer afer
GACAAATATGACAGCATTGAGGATGAGAAAGACATAGAGAGGTACATGGGAGGTACAGACAACAAAGATGAACCCTTTTGCACATACAGTACTGCATTGCCAATGAAGGCAAACATGGGCATATGGATGGATAGATGGGTGGACAGGCTGTATGATTAGGTATGTCTATGAAATGGGGAATGTATCCAAGTACATATATAAGGTTGGCAGACAATTGTCCTACAAGTTTATGTGAATGATCAGAATTCCCAGGTGTATAGTAGAGCTGACAAGGGGCAAGGTTGTGGTCACTGTTTGGTTATAGCCAGCTACCCAGAGAGACTGAGTAGTTGAACCTGTAGGCTTGGGTCCTCAAGCTCAATTGGCATAACATACTACACAAAACATTGTTCCACCTCCTGCCTTGGCAAGTAGCGACTCGGATCTTAAAAGCTCATGGAGTTGGATCTGACTCATAGCGACCCCTCCTTGGGTTTCTGATGTGGTATCTCTACAGAAGTAGATTGCCCAGTTTTCTTTCCTTATTCTAGAACCCATGAGGCATTTCATCTCCCATTCCACCCCACCTGAGGTGGCTGAATAGAGGTAAGTGGCCCTCACAGAGTTGAGGAGTAGCTGCAGATATGTATGTGGAACATCTGTACAGATGCATTCTGGGATAAGCTGGTGTCCGTATGTGCTAGAATAAAGGCAGCTTGTCACTGGGAAATACCACCAACATATGTGGGGTTGTTCACCTGGCCACTTGACCCTAAGAGTCTTGTAGGAAGGATCAGAGTCACTGGAACCCTTGGCACCCTCTCAGTGCAGGTGGACATGTCCCACCTTTGCAGGAGAAGGGTGCCCCCATCAGTCTCCCTGCACATGCCACCACTGGGGTGACCAGGCATAGTCAGAACAGCTTCTGTGATGGACGTGTGTCTTCATTCTGTTAATCACCACAAGATCACACTGGAGCATAAAAGCCAAGTTGGGAAATTGCAGATCACAGCAGTTGCTATGTTTTGGGGCATTCTGAGTTCTTCCAGGACTTGAGCCAATGGAGGCCAGAGATCTGGAAGAGGTATCTAACTTTGTGTGCTGCATTTGGTTTTCGTCCTTCAGTACCGTGTTGTTGTTCTTGGGTGCTCCCAACATCCAGCGACTTACAGTGAGTTACAGTGACCTGATGTGACCGAGTAGAGCTGCCCCTGAGGGTTTCCTGGACTATAATCTTTACAAAAGCCGGTCACCAGGTCTTTCCCAGGGTAGGTTGGAGCTGCCAACCTTTTGGTTAGCAGCTGAAGGCTTATGCGTATGTCCCACCAGGGTTCCTCTTTCATTCCCATAAGAAACTGAACTAACCTCACTGCCATTAAGTCAAATCTAACTCATAGTGATGCCCATTGCATTTCCAAGGCTGTAAACCTTTATCATTAATATCGCACACAAGTAAGATCTTACTGAAGATAATTCAGAAACGTTTGCAGCAGTATATTGACAGAGAACTTCCAGAGGTTCAAGCTGGATTCAGAAGAGGACGTGGAACAAGGGATATCATAGCTGTTGTCAGATGGATCTTGGCTCAAGGCAAAGAATACCAGAAAGATGTTTACTTGTGTTTTATTGACTATGCAAAGGCATTTGATTGTGTGGATCATGACAAATTATGGATAACATTGAGAAGAATGGGAATTCCTGAGCACTTGATTGTACTCATGAGGAATCTGTACCTTGACCAGGAGGCTGTCGTTCGAACAGAACAAGGGGACACTACATGGTTTAAAATCAAGAAGGGAGTGCATCAGAGTTGTATCCTTTCTCCACACTTACTCAATCTATATGCTGAGCGAATAATCCGAGAAGCTGGACTGTATGAAGAAAAACGTGATATCAGGATTGGAGGAAGAATCATTAACAACCTGAGATATGCAGATGATACAACTTTGCTTGCTGAAAGTGAGGATGACTTAAGGCACCTACTGATGAAGGTTGAAGAATACAGTCTGCAGTATGGATTACGTCTCAATAGAAAGAAAACAAAAATCCTCACAACTGGACCAATGAGCAGCATCACAATAAATGGAGAGAAGATTGAGGTTATCAAGGAATTCACGTTGCTTGGTTCTACAATTGATGCCAACAGGAGCAGCAGTCAGGACATTAGACGACGTGTAGCATTGGGAAAGTCAACTGTGAAGGAACTGTTTCAAGTGCTGAGGAGCAAGGATATCTCCTTGAAGACTAAGGTGCACCTGACACAAGCCATGATATTTCCAATCGCCTGGTATGCATGTGAGAGCTGGACAATGAATAAGGAAGACCAAAGAAGAGTTGATGCTTTTGAGTTGTGGTGCTGGTGGAGAATGCTGAAAGTACCATGGACTGCTAAAGAACTAACAGATCTGTCCTGGAGGAAGTGCAGCCAGAATGCTCCTTGGAAGCAAGAATGGCCAGACTTTGTCTCACCTATTTTGGTCATGTTGTCAGAAGGGACCATTCCCTGGAGAAGGATGTCATGCTTGGTAGGGTGGAGGGTCGATGAAAGAGGGGGAGGCCTTCAACGAGATGGATTGATACGGTGACTGCAATGATGAGCTCAAGTATAGCAGGGATTGTGGGGCTGGCGCGGGATAGGGCAGTGTTTCATTCTGCTGTGCATGGGGTTGCTATGAGTCGGAAATGACTCGACAGCACTTAACAACAACAACAAAAAAACCTTTACAGAAGTGTATCACCTCATCTTCCTTCCTCGGAGTAGCGGGTGGGTTTGAACCGCTGACCTTCTGGTTAGCAGCCAAATGCCTTATTCACTGTGCCACCCGGGCTCCTCTTTCAGTCCTATCGGGAGCTATATAAAAGGCAGTTTCACTGCCATAGGAATGTGTGGCCCCCAGACTAAACTACCTAGACCTGTCTGTAGCTCTGTCTAGCAGTTCATGTGGCCACAGAGAACTTGAAGGCTGTTTGTAACAGCCACTTCAGGAATGGCAGACTCCCAAGCAGTGACATTTAGCTAACTAGAGCTTCATCCCAGAATGTGGCATAGTGGTCCCGTGGAGCCCGAAGGGCCACTGACAAGGTGACAATGACCCCATCGTGATAAATTTACTCCATCCCATACCTGGACTTACTGCAAAGCAATGCTATTTAGCACAAAATTATGGCCAAAACATTGAAACCAAAAGGTTCTACTAAAACTTCCTCTTTCACTAAACAGTTCCCCTGGTCCCCAGAAGCTGTCCAGGGACAGTCTCATCTTCTGAATACATTCAAATGTATGTTTGTTTGGTTGGTTTTCCCCAAAATGTTTGGCCACAGTGGACTCTTCCTCGCTGTGGAATACCATGTCATATAAGATTACCACAATAGACAATGGAAGTTCCTTGTGGCTCCCACAGGAGACCTGAACTGCCTGCCGCCAGGTTCCTCTCCCCCGGGTCTTGGCAGAGACTCAGGAAAAGTCCTGATGCCACATAAATCCCTCAGAAATGAAGACGCTCACCACTGCTGCCCTCAGACCATGTGGCTTCTGCCAGGAGGGCTGGGGCGCTCTGGCTCTGCAACCCGGGGGACTCTAAGCCTGGCCCCACCTCAGGTGCAGACGTGGTCCTGGTACCTGGGCGCTCCCTCCTCTAGTGCTGGCCGTCGGCTCAGACGTCGAGGGACAGAGGGGTCCCGTCTACTCCTGCTCAGCTGAGAGTGGGCTCCTCCCATCTGCTCCCCACCTGAACTTCTTCCACTCTTATTCCAGAACCCGTGAGGTGTTTCAGCCCCCACCCCACCTGACGCGGCTGAATGGAGGTAAGTGGCCCTCCCAGAGCATTGCTCTAACCAGGCGGACAGCACTGCAGCAGTGGGCTCCAGGGGCCCCATGGCCTGAAAGGTCAGTACCTCTCCCTCCAGCCCCCCACCCCAACCCCAGGACAGTCTGAAAGCTAAGGGCCAGCAGGCAGGCAGAGAGCAGGGAGCAGTCCCCCGCTGCTGTGAGAGGGCATCACTCAGTGTGTAGGATCAGAGAGGGGGACCCCGGATTGTGGCCCCTGCCTGGAGGTCCCTGCCCCGCCTCCTGACTCCTCTGGACCACACCGGGCACCTCCTTCCAGGTGCTACCAAAGTATAGCTGCATCTCAGCAGGCACAGAGGGTATATTTTCACCAAATCCAGGTTACTTGGAGCCTAGATTTGTAAAGGACCCAGACAAAATGGAAGGGAAGGCCAAGCCTCAGAGACTCAGGAAGGGGAGAGCAGCTTGGACGCTTGGGTCTAGGTCAATGGTGACATCTGCTCTGGAGGTCTGAGGACGCTGTGAGGGGGCAGGGGGTATCATGTGGAAAGGGACTACAGGTTTGATGGTACACTCAAGCAGGTAAATGCAGAATGACCGCCACCACTTGGCGCCCACGCACTCTTCATTCTGTTACAGAGAAGTGGAGACGTCCTCCTGGCAGAGCGTTCTCTCGCAGTTTTCCGACGTCGCACCCTGCCTTGTGCACAGTTACGTGAACTTGTAAGCAGGTATGTTTAAACGTGGTACCAAGGTAGCGAGGTAGGAGACAGACTGCACTTTCAAGAGGCAGCTCCCCATGGCCAGATTGCTCTGCGGACGCACAGAGAATGGATGCTGTTGGGGACCGTTGGGTCGATTTTGACTCCAAATAGCTTCATGTGACAGAGTAGAACTGCCTCAGAGGGTCTCCTGGGCTGTAAGCTTAGTGGGAGCCGATGGCCAGTTCTCCTGCAGAGCTGCTGCTGGGTTTGAACCGCCCACCTTTTGGTCAGCAGTCGAGTTGTTGTGCCACAGGGCTCTGTCGTCTCTGAGCGACTGGCCTGTAATGAACTGCAAGAGGGTCACAGAGCATTTCCTAAACGAGTCAGACATGCTAAGTCAAAAGGTCGTGGTATGCCCACCACAGGGTGATGTTCCTCGATGTGCGTCAGCCCGGTGGTAAAGCCTGTCTCATCTTCCCCGTCAGGGAGACCTCTAGGGTCTGCAATTCTGGTTTCATTGCTTTCCAGCTGGGAAATGTCAATCTCTCTAAACCACAGGGCCTTCTGCTAAATTAGAACAATACCTTATTAGCATTGCTGGGTAGATTAAATGGGAATGCAAGAAAAATCATCAGCCCACTTCTTGGCACCTGATAAATGCTCAGTAAATTGTTATTCCAGAATCGGCTGGACTAACTGCTCAGACCTCATGTTAAAATGAATCAACCATCCCTCCCACTTCCTGTCCATTGGCATCTCTTTAACTGAGGAAAATGCTTGTCAGCTCCCCAAGTTTCTTATCTAGTAAACAGCATCTCATGAGGCGTGATAAGCCATGTCTCTGAGCGCTTCCTTGATTTCTCCCTCTCCTCCTCCTCCCATATTCAACCATCAATCACTGCTAAGAATTATACCTAAAAATGTATCTCGAATCTACCCACTTCTGCGAAACCCCAGTGTTGAAGGTCACTGCCACCTCACTGTCACTGTCGTGGCAGGTGCCTGGAACTGGCCTGGCAGCTTCCATTCCTGCCTCCTGCAGGCACCCAGGCATCTTTCCATAACCTAAGCCGTGCCATACCCCACCCAGCCTGACGCCTCTGCTGTCCGCCCACTGCGCATGCACCATCCTCAGATGCCTCATTGCAGCCCGCCGACCACTTCCTCCATCCATCGGTTCAGCAACGCAGGCTCCTTTCAGCACAAGTCTTCCCAGGCTGGAGCCTGGACCCTGCCCTAGCTAGATGTCACTTCCTAGAGGGCAGAGGCCTTCCCAGGTCACACCCACACCTTTTTAAGCCTTCATGGACAATGCCTGAAATCTCATGAGGAATTTGTTTGTTCCCTTATTTTCTTTTTTACTCTCTTTCCACAGTTAGCCCAGGGCTGGGCACTCCTTCCGGTGGCCATGTTGGTTTTGTGCTCTGCCATTAGCCAATGCACACCTTCATGGGGAAGGAGTCCTTTCACATGTATTGTCTTCTGCAGTTTACAAACACCACCATTTACAAAACTACTGTCTTCTACGCTTTACATACAACTTCATTCCCCCAATATCATTTGGATCTTACTCTACAGTGACACAGGCTGGACAGACATGAGTATTCTCATGTTCATAAGTGGACATTGAGTCTCAGGGAGGGTGAGGGTCAAGGCCATATGGCAAGTCAGTGGCAAAGCCGGGACTTGAACAAAGCCTACTTCTTCTGTCTCGACACTCATAGGATACCTCCCAGATGTCGTAGCTCCCCTCCGTTTCCTGTGATGGTAGAGAAAAAGGAACTAATAGTAATGAAGGGAGACAGGTATGAAGAAGGACTCTCCATGCTCTGGTAGGTGGTGGGACAGGAAGGCCAGGTGTTCTTTGGAATTGGCCATCTGAACATGAAATGTGGAAGCTTGATACTGCTTAATTTGCAGTGTTGACAAAGGCAGCATAGGCATAGCATGGGTAAAGCATGGGCTTTGAACTTAGACTTGAATGTGATTCCTGCCCTGCTGCTAGTGTGAACTTGGGAAGTTAATGAATAGCCCTTGAGACTCCAAGTCTTCACCACTAAAATCAATGTAATACCATATATGTGTGTGCGCGCACACACACACACACACACACTATGTGAGAATTAAGTTACGTGTCTCATGCACCTTGTCCTTGTTCTAGCCTGTAACTCATGGTTAATAAACCATATCTTTTGTTGCTACTGCTATCCAGAAAAGGCAGAGGGTGGATGATTCTAACTGGACCACAGAGTCTGATTAAGTGATTGTTTCCCCCAGGACAGCTCTTAGCTGTGTCTGCATCATGGAAGTAGAGAACCAGACACGGGTCACCAGGTTCATCCTGGTGGGCTTCCCCGGGACCTGGGCCATGCGTGCTGTGGTGTTCTTGGTGTTCCTCATGGCCTACGTCCTGACTGTGGCTGAAAACGTGGTCATCATCCTGCTGGTGCAGCAGAATCGGCCACTGCACAAGCCTATGTATTTCTTCCTGGCCAACCTGTCCTTCCTGGAGACCTGGTACATCTCCGTGACTGTGCCCAAGCTTCTGGTCAGCTTCTGGTCTGTGAGTAACAGCATCCCCTTCACCCACTGCATGATCCAGCTCTACTTCTTCATTGCACTCATGTGCACAGAGTGTGTGCTCCTGGCTGCCATGGCCTATGACCGCTATGTGGCCATCTGCCGCCCACTCCACTACCCCACTGTGATGAGCCATGGGCTCTGTGCCTGCTTAGCTCTTGGCTCCTGGGCCATTGGCTTTGGCATCTCCCTGGCAAAGATCTGCTTCATTTCCCACCTTAGCTTCTGTGGTCCCAATGTCATCAACCACTTCTTCTGTGACATCTCTCCTGTGCTCAACCTCTCCTGCACAGACATGTCCACGGCTGAGCTAGTGGACTTCATCCTGGCCCTGATTATCTTTCTCTTCCCACTTGCGATCACTGTCTTGTCCTACGGGTGTATTCTGGCCACTGTTCTACGCATGCCCACGGGGAAGCAGAAGGCCTTTTCCACGTGTACCTCCCACCTTGTGGTGGTCACCATCTTCTACTCAGCCACAATCTTCATGTATGCCAGGCCCCGAGCCATCCACGCCTTCAACGTGAACAAGGTCATTTCCATCTTCTATACCATTGTCACCCCTGCACTCAACCCTTTCATTTACTGCCTGAGGAACCGGGAGGGCAAGGAGGCCCTGAGGAAGCTGGTCTACTGCCAGGCTGCCCGCTCCGACTAGCCTGTAACAGTTCCCTGGACCACAGGATGGGGATGCGCCTCTCCATTCTTCTCTTATGCCTCTCGGTCATTACCCATCTTACTGTGATAGTGCTATGTGTGCACTGGGATCTTGGTTGTATCCTCACATTAGCCTCTGCTCCTACTGTCAGAGACTCTTGGGATATGGCCCTGTACAGAGAGCTAGACAAAAGGGGTTCTCTGTGGCTGTGACCCAAAACAAGACTTCTGAGCCTGTGAGTAAATTCATCACTGAGTGAGTGGGGAGAAAGGGATGCAAGTTGTCTTAGTTTTCTTGGTTTGTTACAACAAAATGGCCCAAAACAGGTGCTTTAGAAAACGTGAATTAATTTTCTCCCAGTTCTGGAGGCCAGAAGTCCAAGTTCAAGGCATCGTCAAATCCATCCTCTCTCAGGCTTCTCTAGGGAAAGATCCTTCCTGGTAGCCCCGAGGGCTCTTATTTATTTATTTATTTTAACATTCCTTGGCTTGTAGCCCAGGCCTCACATGGCATGTCTTTCTTTGTGTGTGTGTGTGTGTGTGTGTGTGTGTGTGTGTCTGTCTGCCTTCAAACTGACTCATCAGGGTTCACATGGGAAACTGGCTTGGAAGGCTCTTTTATCAGACACCACTCAGGGGTGATTAGGAGCCGAACCCACTCTAGTTCAGTAGGACTTAACTGATCATATCTTCAGAGAAATGTCCAATTTCCCCAGACAAGGTCACGTTCACAGTTACTGGGGTTAAGACTTCAATGTTATCTTTCTGAAGATACAATTCATTCCTTAACAGCACTGTATGAGGAAGCTGTTTTTGGATCCATCAGGCACGGAGGTTCTGGGACCAATGGACTTGGAGATGGCATCCTGATTCCCAGCCTCCTGACGGAGATGGAAGTCCAGCTCCCTCCACCGTTCTGGGTGTTTTCTAGGAGCTGGGCTTGGTGGTGAACCTGCTTGATGACAGTGGGCGAAAGGTTGGTGACAGGGAGTAGAGCTGGGTCCTCTTGTCCACAGTATTTGCGAGCACCTGGTGTCCTTTCTGCATTGAGTACCTCAAGCACATTCTGTGATCTGTGAGTGAACTGTAAGTTTATGATTTATTTTATTTTCTGATAAAACTCACGCAGTTCCCTGGTATTGGATGTCCTGTCTACCTTCTAGAACTCACAACATGTTTGTTTGTATCCTTTAGTGAAGGGGCATAAAACAGATGACAAATAAATAAATATATCATTTGCTGAATGGAAGCTGCCCTCGTCAGCCTCTTTTCCTGTTAGCTCATCTTCCACTCATTCCTGTTCACATTTGTTTCACCTGCATTGACCTTCACTCTTGCCTCACTTGTCTCATACTGAGGTGGCCAGGCCAGTTTTAGGATGTGACAGGGATTTCCATTCACTGCCACGGTGATTCTCAACTCTCCTTCCTCAATTGTCTGATGCTCTACACATTACACTAGACCTTCTTGCTCAAAGATGGGCACACAGATATCCACAGATACCCCACTCTTTTTTTTTTTGATATTTTTAGGTTTTCAATTAGTGGTGATATTTGCTGAAAGTACTCTGCAATTCAGGCAGCCCCTGACTTACAACATGTTCCAGTTATGACAAGCCACACTGACGACCAACCCATTCTTCTGCTCAGCCATCTTCTCATTACTGATGTGTGCTCAGACAATTCTAAAATACATCTGTAATTTCTATGTCATGTGTCCAGCCCCCAAAGACCAGTAAAGATCAGATTTATAACAATACTGATAATAAAAGACAACAATAATGAAAACTTTAAAAAAGTGAGGTACGTCTTACATCAGAACCAACTTATGACTGAGTCATCAGAAAGGAACTCTGTTGTAAGTTGAGGACCACCTGTATTTGACAAAGTTAGAGAAGAGATTGTTCCCCAGTTAACCAGATGGTCAAACGTAAAGATCAAGGAGGAAAGTGTTGTCTTCTTTCTTCCTTCTTGCTTTTCTTGTTTTTAAGAAGCACAATGTTCAGAAAGGTCAGTCTAAGTGAGCTAACTGACCTCTGCCGCTCGCTTGGAGTGTTCAGATGACGAACAATCACATCGTTCCTCATTCGGATGGATGTGTTTTTGCTGATAAAGAACAATACGTCTCTCAGGCTCTGGGCCAAGAGCAGCTCTTGACACAAGCTAAACAGGGAGCCCACCTGGTCCATGGTTTCACCCATGGCAAAGGGAGCCGTGCTTTAAGCTGTGCTCAATATAACAAGCCAGTGCCAGTTGGAACTGAGTCTTTATAAGAGCAGCTCAAAACATGTGGTGGTAGCATTCACAACATCTTTCACCTAAGAACAAACAACATCTTTCACCTAAGAACAAACAACATCTTTCACCTAAGAACAAACAACATGTTTCAGAACGCTGTCTCATTCTTCAGAAGCAAGAGCATTGAATGAGATTATTGTCTCCATTTTTACAAACTCCCAGAACTCAAGGAAGTAAACAGCGTGTAGCCACAGGCAGTGGGGAACAGAGGCCCAAATTCCAGACTCCTGACTCTAGACCCTGGGTCCTTTCTCCAGCTGACGTGGTCTCCCAGGGCAGAGAACATGTTCCTTCGCTAAGCCAGGCATGGGAGCTAATTGTGCAGGGACCTGGTGAGAGTCACTGGTGACTTCACCAGGAGACCTGACAGCAAAGCAGAAAAGGACAAACTTGAAGTCCAGGCCCTTTCAGTTCTCTCAGGAAGAAAAGAAATGAGGATGAAGTGCAAGCCTACCTCACGGTTGAGAAGAATCGGACCCAAGGAGAAGGGTGATTTCGTGCTCACACCTGGAAAGGATCTGTCCCCTGATGCAGGAGGAAGTGGTTATGAGCGTATCTGAGGAATCCAGCCAACATGCTATGAGCCTCTGACGGTGCTGCTAACCGTGCGCCTTATGAGGTAGGCAGACCTGAAGCAGGGGCAGTGTGTGAGGAACGGGGGAGACTGGACGGGCTGGAGACGATCCAAGTTTCAGTCCAGATAATTGACATACTATTTATGTTCTCTGAAACAGATTCCCTTCACAGGAAGTAGACCAATAACGCTTGTTCTGCCTTCCTTATGCAGAGGTCATGAGCACTGCCTGGGGTGGTGTCCACCCCTTGGCTGTTAGGGAGCTGGGTCGACAAGCAAGCTGACGCACTGTTCGGGTGCGTGGGGCAACTAGCTGGGGAGGCTTTGTTCTTTGGACTCATTGGAGCCACCTATGGTGGCCGGACTCCACCCACAATCTGGGAAGCTCCAACAAGAAGGGGCTACCTACTTATTTCTTTAAGGTAGCGGTCTTGGTTTTGATTTTGGTGATGTAGTGGTCAAAGCATTCAGCCGCTAACCTAAAGGTTGGCATTTCAAACCCACCAGCTGCCCATGGAGGAAGATGAGTCAGTCGGCTTCCATAAAGATTGACAGCCTTGGAAACCCTGTGGGGCAGTTTTACTCTGTCCTGTAGCAGTGCTGTGAGTCAAAATTGACTAGATGCCAGTGGGTTTTCTGGAAGAACAATGACAAGAGCATTGACATACGGACATGGGAAGGTGCAGAGAGCGCGTGTATTTTGGAAATAACTGCAGGCAGAATGGATAGGACCTTCAAGGATATCTTTTATTGAATTCTCACAAGAATTCAAGGATATGTGGTTTTTCAAAGCAAGTGGGAAACAAGATTCTGCAATGGAGAGGAAAGGGGAGAGAGACTGCTGGGGGATTTGTGTGCGTGAGCAGTGGACGCTGACTCAGCCTGTACTAACCATCGACTGGTGGGCTCGTGTAGCCTAACAAAGCACGCTTCTGGTGAAGCTCGACCCCCCAGTTAGACCATGTCACCAAAGACCAGGCTCCTTTCTGTCCCTTGCTGCCTCCCTCTTGACCCGCTTCCTCTGGGCCTGGCTCTCTCTGTGGCTACAGGGTGGCTGTCCACAGCTTCTGGGACCACAGGCTTCCTTCCGGCTTTTCCTGGTACTGTTTTCAGAAAAGTCCCCAGGAATGTTTCTGCTCAGGCTTCATTGGCTGGGATTGAGTCACAATCTCAAGTCCATCCCTAACCTGGTCACCATGACTACGAGCTTGGAACATGCTAATTGGCTTAAGCCAGTTAGGGATTACACCTGGAGTTGGCCATGACTCATCCTGCCCTAAGGCCTCTGGGCTGCACCACTGAGAGTGATTTTCTGAATTAAAATTGGGATTCTGTTCTCGGGAAGGCGGAGGATCTGAGGCTGGTTGTCTCTAAATAGCAAATGCTCACTGCGACTCCATTCTGACACCCACTGCCATCGTGTGGATTCCAACTCACAGTGCCCCTAGAGGACAGAGTGGAACTGCACCACAGGGTCTCCAAGGCTGTCAATCTTCACGGAAGCAAAGCCCAAACCACACCCACTGCCGTGGAGTTGATTCCAACTCACAGCGCCCCTAGAGGACAGAATGGAACTGCCCCATGGGCTTTCCAAGGCTGTAAGACATTTGACTGCTAACTTGAAAGCTGGCAGTTCAAACCCACCAGCCACTCCTCTGAAGGAAGACTGGGCAATCTACTTCCATAGTGATACTGCGTTGGAAGCCCAAGGAGGGGTCGCTATGAGTCGGATTCGACTCCACGGCCGTGAGTTTGGTTTGGTTTTTGGAATCTTTATGGAAGCTGACTGCCTCGTCTTGCTCCCATGGAGTGGCAGATGGTTTTGAACCACCAGCTTTTCAGTTAGCAGCCAAGCGTTTTAACCGGCGCAACACCAGGGCTCCTTTTGACTTCCCCGCACTGCCTGAATACCTTCCTCCCAAGACAGAGCTTCTAAGATGCTCACGCTGTGAAATATTCCTCCCTGCCCTCCTTCCCGTCCCCAAAGGGAGACAACCCCTCTCCCTGGTCACTGCACCCAGGGCCAGGTCCACAATGACGAGGTCATGAGCAGTCTTCTCTGTATGACCAGACAGAGCTCTTGTTAAAAATCTGCCTCAAATTCGGAAAAAGCAAAATGGCAGTGGTTGGCTCTTGTTCATGGCAGACCTCTCCTCACAAGCTGCCTGATCCCAATGGGACATTCTTACAGCAGGTGGCCAGGTGTGTGGCTGAAAGTTCACACACAGAGTCTGCAGTCCTGGCTGGCTGGCAGTTAGCCTGTACAAAGTGACCAAATGCTGTGACTCTGCAGTCTGCCTAAGGAAGCTGCGTCAAGGGGGATAGAGTTTATTAGGCTGCAGAGAGGTAACCCTTCGTCTGTGGCTGAGGTGCAGGTGTCCACACGCTTCCTGCCGAGCAAGTGTGGGCGACGTTCACTTGAACAGATGGGGGCACAGGCCATCATGAAATAGACGATTCAGGTCATTGAGGCCTGTGCTGTGTAAAACAGTGTGCACGGGAGGCTGGCCACGGTCCCTCTGGTGATGTTATAGATCACCAAGCGTCAAAGAGAGAGTTAGGAGAGACAAAGCTGGCTGGGGTCCGAGCAAGCTCACCAACCATCCCTTTTGTTGTGAGGTTCTCATGGGGATGGGAGGGCTCAGCACAGGCAGCCGTAACACAGCTTTGTAATGTGCTATGAGACCCTGTGGTTTGGAGATTCCGCTCTGGGCTCCTGTTGAGACCCACACAGTGTGAGTCCCAGGCTGTGCTGGGGCCATGGGTCAGAGGCATGGATACCAAAGCGACCACGTGATTGTGTGAGCGGATGGGCTACCAGGCTTTGCTGTCTCTGCCTCCTTCTTTAGTGGCTTCCCATTTTCTGTTTTTTTCCTGCTTAATAAATGCTGTGTCACGTGTTTCTGAGATAAAAGCATTCCAAACCAAATTACAAGGCTAATCTGATCCTATCCTTCTCTCCAGGACATTTCAATGATGCTCTTCCCATACACAGTCAAACAGGGCCCTAAGCCTTTATTATGGGTGGATTTGTGTCCTGCCCCATAGATATGTTGAAGTGCAAGCCCCTGTACCCAGGACAGTGACCTAGTTTGGGAACAGGGTCTCTGAAGACGTCATCAGTTAACATAAGGTCCTATAGGAGTTGGGTGGGTCCTTCCATGCTGACTGGTGTCCTTATGAAAGAGAAGAGATGCAGAGAGACGCACACAGGGAAGATGGCCACCTGAAGACGCCTGGGACCTCCAAGCTGCCACGGAGAGGTGAGCAAGGAGTTTCCCCTGGAGGGTGGCTGCGCTCATGTGCTCATGTGGACTCCCAGCCCCACGGCTGTGAGGCAATCAGTCTCTGAAGGCTAAAGTTGTCACTTTGTGGTACTTGTCATAGCCGCCCCAAGACACCCCAACAGCCTGTCTCACAAAGGCCCCGCCTCCCTTCCCAGCCTTCGTCCCCAGCAGGGAGCTGAGGCCCAGGACTAGCGTCTTCCCTTCTAAACTCCGTGTGCTTCCTGACCACAACACGCTCCTTCAGCCCCCCCCTCCATCTTTGCTCGGGCTGCCCCTGGGCCTGCCTCTTCAGCTATGTGAGTTATTTCTTTCTTTCTTTTTTTTTTTTATTAGGATTTGGGTGAAGATTTACAGAGTAAATTCACTTTTCATACAGCAGTTCACATATACTTTGTC
>NW_006922123.1:105353-117272 GCF_000298275.1 Orycteropus afer afer
GGTTTTGCATAAATGCCTTTTATTATGTTGAGGAATGTCCCTTCTACTCCTATTTTGCTGAGAGTTTTGATCAGAAATGGGTGTTGGATTTTATCCAATGCCTTTTCTGCATCAATTGATGACGTGAGTTATTTCTTGTCCTCTCCTATTTCAGCTCGGGCAGCTCCCCTCCAGGAGTCTCAGCCCAGCCCCACCCCTCACCAGCAGAGTCCACCCGCCTCCCTGGTCTTTGCTGCGCTCAGAGGAGCAGGGGCTTTGTTATCTCTGGGTCCTGGCAGCCTGTCACAGCCCTGGCGTGGAGCTGACATCCATCACTGCTGAACTAGCTCACCTGAAGGAAGGCGAGGCATGCCCCTGGGGAGAGGCCGGGACGGAAGTGCCCCGGAACCCTGCCCGGCTGTTTCTCTAGGACTGCGTCTGGAAGCTAAGCAGCTGATCACGACAGTCAACCCAGGCCCAGCTCAGAGCTCTTCTTTCCTGCAGCCACCCGGTCTCTCAGCTGAAAAACCCAGCACTCATCCAGCTGCCTGCACAAACCCGTTCCCAGGAGCGTGTGGTTGCTGAGAAGAACAGAGAAAAAAGCTGTCATGACACTCAAGATGTTCAAAACGATCAGTTCACTTCCTCATGACAGAAAGACGAGCAACCCTGGTTCCACCAATCGCCCAGTTCCTGCTTGATTCCCTGACCTCACCCTCCCTCCACACTGTCCTTCACCTTGGTGCCTTGTCACCTGTCGCCACCAGGGCCATGATCCCTCTCAGGCATCAGGATCTCAGGTGGGGACTGGCCCACAGCCCCTCACTAGCAGCCCTACTGCATCCCCTCGTTCTAATCAAACAGGCGCACCACCACCCAGGAGACGTCTTTCTGGAGCGCAGCCGTGGCCATGCAACTTGCGGGAAAGTCTTCGATCTTGGCCCAATCTCTGCTAAAGACCTGAGCGTGGCATTTCATGTCCTCTGCTATCTGCCTCAAGCTGGTTTTCTTGTTCATGCAACACAACAAATTCAACCTGTAACCCGACGGCACCTCAAATGCCTGACTCTCCCTGAAGCAATGCTGCTGTCTGCCGCTGAAGGCAGGGTCTGTCTCCAGACCTTCTCTTCCCCTGTATTGTAGATTTAAGCGTCTCGTTTCCTCATAAGGACAGCTGTGCACGATTCATGATCGTGTGGCCACAAACAACTATCATTTACACGGTGTTCAGAGCAGCCTCTCAGTAAATACTTGTTAAATAAAATGTTTTGAGTTTACATCACACACATTACTCTTTAAATGTTTTCTCTTTTTGGCGGGCGGGGGATACACCTTGAGTTACCTTTCAGCCAGTGCTTCTGTAATTTGTGGTCGTGTTTTCATATGACCATTCTGTATCAGTTTCATAGAAAAACTCCAGGATTTGGTATAATTTATTTCTCAGATTTAACTTGCACTCACAGGCTGCCTGTCCTGATTACTCGTTTCTACCACTCACTAAAAGTAAATACATAAATCAAAGTCCGTTTTCTCAAGTTACCAAAAACAAAAACACCAACTCACTACAGTTCTCCAGGTGGACTCCACTCAGAGCGACCCCCCTTGGGTTTCCGAGGCGGTAGCTCTATGGGCACCGATTTTATGTGCTGTGGTGCCACCTAGTGGCAATTATGAGTAGTGCTCAGTAGTGAACGGAGAGTCAGAACGGAGACAACAGGCCTTGAAGGGCACCTGGTCCCCACTTTTCCTTTTAATGGAAATCCTTGAATTTTCCGGTTGTCATAGGTTTTACTGAATTTATTTGTATTGATTAATTATTTGTATATCTTTTTCAGTTAGATTTTTCAGATTTCAGTGGAACACTTGGGCCCGTAGATAGTAAAGATCAGGGATCAGCATTGCACTGTCTCCCATCATTTCTTCTTCCCAGTTCTGACGATGTCGGGGCACACATTCAGCACTCGTGCTCTGCTCCACCACCTTCATCCTCATATCAATGGAGAATTAATAGTCCTGTGGTCACGTGGTCAGGAGGGACCATTCCCTGCAGAAGGATGTCATGCGTGGAACAGTGGAGGGTGAGCGAAAGAGGGGAAGGCCCTCGATGAGATGGACTGACCCGGTGCCTGCAGCGATGGGCTCAGGAATAGTAGGGATCATGAGGCTGGCACGGGACCGGGCAGGGTTTCGTTCTGTTGTACATGGGGTCACTATGAGTCGGAGACGACTCAACAGCGTCTACCAACAACAATAACATGGTTTGCAGGATTCAAGTCTTATGGCAGGCTTTCTGCTATAGATGTTTGAGCCATCTTTTGGATCACTGACGTTCATCCCCTGTTAGATTTCTGAAGAAAGGCATACAGCACTGATGTTCTCTGGCATACTTCATGCTCTAAACTGTGGGTTGGCATTTGTACAACCATTTGACTGGGTGTCAAACCTGGGAGATGCTTTCTTTCAGGAGGATTGGGTAGGCGTTTCTTCATAATCTTGTAGCATTGCTACAGAATCTGGGTCCCAGCTGATACTTGTTGTTTTATAAGTGGCTTATTCTTTGTGCTTAGCTAACCACATGCCTCTGCTTACTTTTATTTAAACTAGTAACATTAACTGGGATATATCTTCATGTAACATTCTGTTTCAATGTCCTAGGGACACAGTTTGTCTTTCCAATTTGGAGTTTTGTCTTCTTTTACTAAAGGAAAAATTTTTTTCAATTATATTTCAAACTATTTTTCTTCTATTATTTACATTTTTTCAATTGTGTGTATTCAATCTCCTGTTCCTGTCTTTCCACGCCTTTCATTCACCTGATCATCCACTTTAATTCTCTATTTCAGGGCAGTGAGGCTTGCTTCCCCCCTCACAAGCCCAGTACTTCTCACTGTGTTTTCAAGACTGCCTCAGCTCTCTCTGACTCATTCCCATGTGGACCTCATTTCTGGGACATTTTTACAAAATTGCTCACTTTTATCTTAAACTTGTATCTTCACATTTTATCTCTCCCTGCTGTATCAACATCTACTTCCTAAATTCCCTAGTCTCTGAAGAGTCTTCTTGTTTTATAAAGAAAAGAATGTCATTAATTAAAAAAAAATTCTGGAGACATGTTTGGTTACAAGTTTCATTTGTTCAAGGGCAAATTTCTCTTGTGTGGGTTCTCCGCACCCGGGAAGCTTTCCTGTTTCTTTCTCTCTTGGACTCCTTTTGATGGTCTTTGAAGCTGGTGACTTTTTCTTCCTGGAGGACAGAATGGCAAGGGATTTATGTGGACAAAGATCCAAAGACAGTGGGAAATTTCTTAAAGACCAGGGTTTTAAGTGTGTGTGTTTGAGCATCATGTCCTTTCAGCCCATGGGAACATGCATCTGTGGGGCTTGTTACCATCCCAAGTCTCTCCCTGCTGCCTTCTTCACCAAGGTAACCTGTTTTGTGCAAATGAGGCGTATCTGTGTGATTCCATACCCAGTCCATCTCCTTTACTTTTACTTAAGAAGCGTGGATGGGAAAATGGTTAAGTGCTTGGCTTCTAACTGATAGGCCATGGTTCGAACCCACCAGCAGCTCTGTGGGAGAAACAGCGTGTCAACCTGCACCCACAGAAATTACAGCATCAGAAACCCTAGGGGCAGTTCCACTCTGTCCTCTAGGGGCGCAGTTGTTGGAATCGACTCCACGGCACCAACAGGACTCTACTCTTACTCAACATTGGACTGAAGTTTCTAGGAAGTGTAATGAAGCAAGAGAAGGAAATAAAAGGCATGTAGATGGCAGAGGTGGCAGAAAAACTCCTTTCTCCTCAGACAGCATGATTCTGTATATAAAAAATCCTTTAGAAAAGGCTACTAGAACGAACACATTCATTTAGCAAAAATACACAAAATCAACTGTATTTCTAAATAATAAAAACAAACTGTCTAAATTGAAATAAAAAGCCATTTCAAAAGCATCACTAATGAGAAACACATAGAGAGGTGCCAGATATTGTTAGTCTTCAGGAAAATGCTGACTAAAACCACAATGAGTTACAGCTATCCGTCATTGTTAGAAAGGTCAGAATTTAAAAACTGACCATACCACGTGTGGTGGAGCAACTGGAACACTCCTGAAGTGCTGACAAGAACAAAAAAAGTGACACAACTGCTTTGGAAAACAGTCTGACAGCTTCTTTGCACATGCTCCTACCATGCAATCCAGCCTGTATTCAAGAGAGGTGAAGGCACCGACATTCATAAACACAGGCACACAAGTGATCACAGCAGCCTTATGTGGAACAGCCAAAGTTGGAAACAGCACACACAGTGAATGTACGAATGAGTTATGGTATGTCCATACAATGGAACACTATGCAACAATAAAATGAAACAAACTACGGTTACAAGTAAGGGTATGTAGGAATTTCAGAATGACTATGCGAAGTGAAAGAAGCCCTTTAAAGAAGAGGACACAGAATCACCACATATGCCTATGACCATCATATGTATTCTATGCATTCAGCAATGTACAGTTCTATTTATACGAAATTCTAGAAAATGCAAATTAATCTAAAGTGGCAGAAGCAGGCTAGAGATTGGCTGGAGATGGGATGGGAATGAGGGAGGGTTTCACGGGAAACTGTTGGGGCTGGTGGTATGTCCATTCTCTGGATTGTAGAGGCGGTTTCATGGACGCACACACACGTCAACATGCATCAAAGTGTGCACTTCACGTGTGTGCAGTACGTCCTCCTCAGTTATACCTCAATCGCAGGAGAAACAGCCTTTTCAATTTGCCAGAATAGTGTGTGACTTTTTTTCTGTTTGTTTTCAGATTTGTGAATAACTTCCGGGGAGAAAAGTGGAAACATTAAACGTACCCCCCAACACTAAAGCTGACGGCCTTCTGTTTGTTTCTGAACTTTTAGATGAACTGAGGGTCTAAGGTCAGAGCGTGTTTAGTATGATGTGAAGTTAATTAGTGTCTTACAAAATAGTTGTGTGGAGTCCCATACCAAGTGTGGTGGAGCAATTGGAACTCTCCTAAACTGTCAGGTTGCTGGGTAAACCAAGGGACAAGGACAACTGTAGACAAGTCTGTCAACAACTCTGATGGGAAAGGGGAGGACCGGCCACAGTTGGTGGGAGACGTTTGCATACGTTCTGTGGGAAAGGTTTGCTGCAGGGCCAGACAGAGAAGGAACGGAAACAAGGAACCAGGTTCTTAAGACAGAGAGAGGGACGGACCAAGAGCACACGTGAGAGATTGGTCCTTCACACTGTATGGAGGGGCGCTTTCTCCATCGGTCTAGCAACAAAAGGAGGAAAGAATGTATGTGGATGTGGGGAAATGTAAGTGTTCCGTGTTGGGAAGTGGGAGGGGTTCTTTCCCTTCCAATGACTTCTTTTAGCTCTGGAAAAAGGAGGTGAAGTCTTCTGCGGTGTGTGGTAAGGAAGGCTGGTGAGGTGGGGTGTGGAGTGTGAGGTTTAAATAAAGTAAAAAGAGTGAGGGATTCAAGGAAAGGTCTCTAGGCAGGGTTGATGGCCCAGATGACGTGGGATATTATGCATTCAGAGTGGGAACCACATCCCCGGTGGTGTTTTCCCAACAGGGCCTGGCAGCCTGAATATGAGGGAAACACGGGAAGAGCCTGTGATGGATCCAAAGAGGGAGCTTTTGCAGGCAGTGTCAGCAACAGGCTCCCGGAGTGAAGACTGTTCCTTAAACCATTAATGTGTGGGAAGAACTAAAGCCAGGAGGAGGCTAAGAGAAGCCCAGCAATGGAAGGTGCGAGGTCCCCATGAGGCTGGAGACCCGGTTAAAACCCAACGAAACCCACTGCCGTGGAGTCAGCTCCCACTCACAGTGACTGTAGAGGCCAGAGTGGGACTGACCTAGAAGGTTCTCAAGGCTGTAATCTTTACAGAGGCTGACTGCCTCATCTTCCTCCCATGGAGCAGCTTTGGTAAGCAGCTGAATGCTTTAACCATTGCACCATCAGAACTCCTTAAGAGCTAGGTTAGCTGGAAGTAAATGAATCTGAAAGCTGGTAAAGGGGTCAGAGAACCAGACATGTAGACTCACTATTTCAGAGGAGAAGCTGGAGGTGTGACCACAGGGTCAGAGTGTGGTTGTGACAGGGAGGGAGTGGCTGGAAATGAAGGCCAGTGCTTGGGGCGACCATGCTGCCTTTTATGCACAGCCAGATGTAAGCAGCTGGGCATAGCTGCCAAGCGTCAGCATAAATGGCTGAATGGGCACCAGCGGGGCTGAGGCACCTCACCAGAAACTGTTGAGAGTAAAGCAAGAGCAACAGTTGTATTCGACTTGGGAGTTCAGTGCAGGAGGAGAGGCCAGAGAGCGGGGCCCAGTGAGAAGCCGGAGAGGGACCAAGCACGCGACGGGGGACGGCTGCGCTCGGGCGGCACCCATGCCGGCTGGCACAGTCATGTGGTGGTTTTTCAGAAATAGGACTCTGTCTTCTAAAGCCCACAGTAGACTAGGGGGAGCCCTGATTTTACAGGCCTTAAAGTGACAACAACTGACATTGGACAGCCAACTCTGTGCCAACTAACTGCTCTGAGTGAAAAACATAAAATAGACAATACAATGCCTGTTGCAGATTATTGTGAACTTAGAAGCATTTAAAAATACATCAGGGTGCATAATGACAGCATGAAAACAGGCCAAGGTCAGACCACCATGTGGTCTTCCAGAATCATCATCTTCTAGATGTTAGTAGTCTATTTTATTATATTGTGTTCATTATATATACTCCTGGCCAATCAAGTTTATGTGCAGTTTGATTCAAATTATTCTCTTTCTTCCCAATGTTTCATTGTGACATTTTCAAATCTACACTCATTTTTCAAATAGTGCATTGAGGACCCGGATGCTCTTCTCTATATTCACCATTTGGGCACGTTACCAGGAGGGGCCATCCCTGGAGAAGAGCATCATGGTTGATAAAGCAGATGGTGAGTGAGAATGAGGAAGACTCGACAAGACAGACTGTGGTGGTTATGTTTGTGTGTCAGCTTGGCCGGGCCTGGTTGAGTGGCTGGGCAGCTGGTGGTAGTTATTCCCCATGATGAGACTAGCAATCAACTCCATGGTGGGATCTACCACAAGCAGCTGAGTAGCTGCCTTTGGGATGTGGTCTGCTTCCTGTATATAAAGAGAAGCCCTGGGAATGGTCTCTAGCCTATGGCACGCTTGGACCCTGCATGTAGCCGTGTCATTGCTCAGCAGCCTGCTATGCTCTGCCAACCTTGGGATGTATAATGGACTTAATGGCCTGCCGTGTGGTTTGGTAACATCAGGACTGTGTCTTTTTACTTGTCAACCTTGGGGGCTTCTCAACGTCAGCTGCCAGCAGCTGTCTGAGTGAAGAAATGCCTCTAACTCCAGTGGGCCGGGAGCAGGAGGTGGAGCTGGACCCCAAGGTTGAGGGGCTTTCACCCAGCCCCCAGAGCCTGGCACTTTGAACTCAGGCTTAAAGCCTCCAAACTGTAAGAATAAACTCGTGTTTGTTAAGGCCATCCCATTTGTGGTATATTCCTGTCAGAGCAGCACTAGGGAACCAGAACACGGACTGACACAGTGGATGGAACAACGGGGTCAGACATACCCGCTGATATGAGGACTGACCAGGACCGGGCAATGCTTCATTCTGTTATACTTACTACGTGGAGTCGCTATGAGTGGGAGCCGACTCAATGGCACCTAACAACAAAACAATTGTCACCATTTTGACGTATTTGCTTTAGAGCTGTAGATATAGATGCAAATACAGTGACTCCCAAACAGGGGCTATTTGTCCAGCTAGGGGACATTGACGATGTCTGCAGATACTTTCGGTTGCTATGATTGGGCAGCACAGAGAGGGTGCAGCAGGCGTCCACTGGGTAGAGGACGCCGCAACGCTTAACCCACGCTCAGCTGCTTTGCACTGTCTTCCTCGCCACCTCTGTGAAGCTGAGCTCAGGGCTTCCTTCCTCCTTGTCCTTCAAATCCCAGTGAGCTCTCTCTGCAGCGCGCATTCTCTTTCTTTATTGTCTTGACAGTGGCTCAGAGATGACTTTCAAACCCCTTCAATGTTCATTTTAGAAAAGGAGCGTTATTTTATGGCAGAATGGAAGGTTTTATACTTGAGGGAACGTCACGCACTTTGGAAATTCATCTTACAGCAAGGAAATGTCTTTGACAGAAGCGCCTGTTCCTTTAGAATGTGACAGACCCCATTCCCACTCAGAGGCTGGATTTGTTCCATCTGCCTTTGGTCACTGGCTACTGGTTAATGGAAGTGATGTTGTAACATAAATTCAAGTTCTACAGAAAGAATTTAAAATCCTTCAAAAGATTATTTTTACTTAGTTCATAGTTTATAATCACCTTGGTCCATGATTCTATGGATCCCATGCACTCAGTCCTGGGGTGTATAGTAATAATAGCAATGATTTCAATCAGTACCAATATTGAGGAATTTCAAAATAGATTTGGAAAGATATTTTGTTCTCCCTATTCCACAGATGGAATACTGAATTTCCAAGAAGAGATCAAGTTAGACATGTCAGGACTGGGTGTAGGTAGGGGAATGTGGGCTCCAGGACTCTCAGCCCTGCACGCTTCTCACACCACCATCATTTCTCAATCAGTGATGTTTAGAAGAGGAGGTGAGTCCCCACTTCCCCCGTTGTTCAAAGGTTTTCATAAAATGCTGCCTTTGGCCTTGCTAATATTGCCCTCGACTTGCCCTGTAGTCTAATGCCTCCCTTCCTGCCTCCTGCCTCTCTCCCCTTCACAGGCTCCTGGATCCCACGGTGGTCTCGGCCTCCCTGGGTTCCTCCCGTGTTTTCGTGCCCTTTCCCCTAATCAATCTTTTGTACATCTTATCTCATCTTGGCATCTTAGTTGGAACCAGAGTGGCACCGAAGCTGGCTAGCTTGGAGAGTTCACCTTGCCTCGGGCCTTGGTTCATGTGTGGCAGGCACTCTGAGAGTGTGCAGTAATTTGGCATCAATGTGTGGGTGGCCATGGAGAGAGACTCCACTGGACTGGCACACTAGTGACGGCACCTGGATGGTGGCGAGGGGATGGTGGAGTTAGACCTGGGTTAATACAACCGGGGCAGACATATGGAAGCAACATGGCCTCTGAAATTGGAATAATGTTCAACTGACCAAGCTCCTGCCTACTTCCTTTCCCTTCATGCCCCCATTTAATTAAAAAAAATCCACTGCTGTCGAGTCAATTTGACTCTTAGCAACCCCTCCTTGGGTTTCCGAGGCAGGAAGGTTGGGCATTCCTACTTCCATAGTGATACTGCCTCGGAAACCCAAGGAGGGGTCGCTATGAGTCGGGGCCGACTCGACGGCACATAACAACAACAACAACAACAACAACAAATCTCTATGGAAGTAGATTGCCCAACCTCCCTTCTGAGGAGTGGCTGGTGGATTTGGTCAGCAGTCAAATGCCTTAGTTCCTGGTTTTGTCTTTACTGTCCAGAAAAAGCCTTGCAGGAGGTGGTTTGGCTGACTGCGTAGAGAGGTTTAGAGAAGGCCTGCTTGCCTCCTTCCCGACTCCCCAGCAGACAGAGTGGAAGGACTGGAGTCGTTTTCAAATCCCAGGCTGTCACTGACATGACCTTGGGTGAGTTATTTAACGAGGTTAAACTTTCTTTCTCTTTTATAAACAGGTGGGCAATGGGCACCCACCGCTTAAGACCATGTCGATGATGGGTGAGAGCGCCTATGAGTCTTAGCACTGTTTCTGGCCAGCCAAGCCCCTCAGCATGTTGTGGCTTATTTGGCTTATTACTCTAATACACGAACAGGGAAAACACACTCAACCCATTGACAGAGTGCGTGGAGCTCAATTGTCCAAGGAGAGTGTCTTCGGTTCACTTAGATATCACCTCTGGGGCCCACTGCCGAGTCAGCAGGACTCTTCCCCACAAGGCCATGTGCTCCCTGGTCTTCTGGGGAGTCACCCACTGAGAGTGCTGCACCCTAATTAACAGTGGCAAAGGTTTCATGAACCTCTCAAGGAGATTCCTCCTGACACCCACTTTTCAGTCCTGAAACCGTTTCTATCCCTTTGAGATCAATTAAAAAGTTTTATTTTTTAAATATTTGCCAAGGTGCCTGAGGTGACTTTCCAGCTGTGGCTTTTTTAATGAATCTCTGAAGGACTCTGGGACGTGGTTCTCTGGTGTGCTTACAGGACCATGGGAGCTCAGGGGGCAAGGCTGGAAACTTCCAAGTAGAGTAATGCGAGGATTGCTGCAGGTGGTGGCCCGGAGGTAGCATTCCCTTCAATGTGGAATCTCTCTGGGTTCACTCACAGCCACTGAGGGAGGGAGGGAAGAGGCGGGGATACTCCGAAGCCTCCAACAGCCCACTGACAGGCAAGGCTCCCCCAGTCAGTCTGCTATCTGAGTGCACACCTTGGGCCCCTTGGCATTGTCCTGTTGGCTGCCAACTGGAGAAGATGGTGTGCCGCCCTGCGCTGCACAAACACAGCAGGCACACCCCACACTTAGCTCACCGCTGCTTTTGTTTGTTTATTTTTTAAAATAATATGTGACTGTGTTTCTGGTGAATGTTACACAGCAGATTAGGCTCCCATCCAACAACCTGTGCACAGGTTGTCCATTGACATTGACTCGCTTCTTCACCAGTGGCTCCCTTCTCCTCATTTCCATTCTGTTTGTTCCTTTTCCAGGAATCTAGCTTCCCTGCCCCTTTACCTTCACATCTTTGCTTTAAAGCAGTTGCTGACCAACTGGTCTCACGGTGGTTGTGCCTCAGGGAGCACAGTGCTCATGGGAGGTGGTCTTTATTTTGTGAGCCAAATGGTGCAGCTAAAAGGCGACCTCAAGGGACAGTTTTGGTTCAAGATGTAAAGAGTGTCTCAGGGCCATGGTCTCTGAGAGTCCTCTAGTCTCAACCAGTCCAGTAACTCTGGACTTCAAGAGTTTGAGGTATCTTCTAAATGGTTCTCCCATTTTATCAGGATCCATCTGTTGTGGCCTTACCTCTGCTCTTAATCTGACAGAAGTGTTAGGGGGCTCCTCACCCCCAGGAAATAACACCCAAACCATGTGTATGTGCTTATCCACATATAAGCAAGTGTGGACATTGAATTAAGATAGTTTATCAGTTCAGGGTGAAATCATTTAATTCCAACTCCTTTTGTGAAGTAAGTCTGGATCCATAATGACCCATCATTCAGATCTCTGATTTTGTGTTCACAGTGGTTTCCACACCCGCCATCTATCAGACACACCAAAGGAACAGTGTTGGGATTCAGGTAAACGGAAGAAGAACCAGGGTGGGTTAGACTCATTATCGATGGTCCAGGCAGGAGGGACGCTGCCATGAGTCCTGATGGAATTGTACAAAGACACTTCAGATTATGAGTTAATGGTGAGCACAACTCACATCTCTGAAGCACCACCTGAAAAGAATGAGCCAACAGGCTACTAATAGCCAAAAGGTTTTCCTGAATATGCTTTGGGAATTTCCTCATGTCAAAGTTTAGACAAATTACATGATTGATGTGTAAATGATATCACTAAATTATACATCTGAAAATGCTGCATTGGCAAATGTTGAGTTTTGTATGAATGTTGAGTATTTATATATGTACTCAACATTCAGATGTACAATATAGTGATATATATCATTTTTTACAACATTAAAAGTTTTGTTGCTGTTGTTAGATGCCTGAAGTCAGCTCTGACTCATAAAGACCCTACCTACCTACGTACAACAGGACGAAACACTGCCTGCTCCTGTGCCAGCTTCACAGGCCTTGCAACGCTTGAGCCCATCATTGTAGCCACTGTATCTGTCTTTTTTCTTCCATTTTTATTGTGATTTGGGTGAAAGTTTACAGAGCAAATTCACTTTCCATACAGCAGTTCACATATACTTTGTCTCATGACATTGACTA
>NW_006922123.1:117832-119120 GCF_000298275.1 Orycteropus afer afer
TACTTGCCAAAGTAGGAGGTGGAACAATGTTTTGTGTAGTATGTTATGCCAATTGAGCTTGATGTCCCCTGCAACTATGGTCCCGAGCCCACAGGTTCAACTACTCACTCCCTCTGGGTAGCTGGCTGTGGCCAAGAAGTGACTACAACCTTGTCCCTTGTCAGCTCTACTATACACCTGGGAATTCTTAGAGAACATACAAATACACTTGTAGGACCATTGTCTGCCAACCCTATACATGGACTTGGGTACACTGCCCACTTCATAGACATACCTAATAATTCAGTCTATGCACCTATCTATCCACCTGTATACCCATGTTTGCCTTCACTGACAAGGCAGTACTGTATGTGCAAAAGGATTCATCTTTGTTGTCTGCACCTCCCATGTACCTCTCTATGTCTTCTTCTTCCTCAATGCTACCATGCTGATCCCTCACATTTGCTACATTGCCCTTCTCTTCACCCAAATCGATACTTATCTCTACCTATCTAACAGTGTTCCCTCCCCACTCCTCCCACCCCTGGTAACCAACAAAGAAAATTTCCTCCCATAAACAAACCTTCCCTTGAGTTTTACAATAACGGACTAATATAACATCCATCCTTCTGTGATTGACTTATTTTACTCAGTATAATGTCCTCCAAGTTCATCCATGTTATGCAGTATTCTGCAGATTCTACGTTATTCTTTTGGGTTGCATAGTATTCCATTGTGTGCATGTACAATAGTTTGGTTATCCATTCCTCAGTTGATGGACACCTAGGTTGTCTCCATCTTTTGGCTATTGTAAATAGTGCTGTGATGATCATGGGTGTGCATATATCTGTTCTCTGTCATGGCTCTCACTTCTTTAGGATATATACCTAGTAATGGAATGGCTGGGTCAAATCGTATTTCTAATTCCAAATTTTAAGGAGACGCCATACTGCTTTCCACAGTGGTTGTACTATTTTACAGTTCCACCAGCAATGCATGAGAGTCCCAATCTCTCCACATTCTCACCAGCATTTGTTATTTTCTGTCTTGTGGAACTTTGCTACTAGTGCTGGGGCAAGATGGTATATCGTTATTTTGATTTGCATATCTCTAATGGCTAATTATCATGAAGCATTTCTTCACATGTTTGTTGGCCCCTTGAATATCCTCCTTGGTGAAGTGTCTATTCATGTCTTCTGCCCATTTTTTAATTGGATTTATTTGTCTTTTTGTTATTGAGGTGTTGGAGTTTTCTATAAATTCTAGAGATAAGTCCCTTGTCAGATATGTCATTGCCAAATATTTTTTT
>NW_006922123.1:142129-148988 GCF_000298275.1 Orycteropus afer afer
TTTGAGATCAGGCAATGTGAGACCTCCTACTTTGTTTTTCTTCTTCAGTAGTGCTTTGCTTATCCAAGGTCTCTTTCTTTTCCATATAAAGTTAGTGATTGGTTTTTCCGTATCCCTAAAGAATGTTGATGGGATCTGGATTGGGATTGCATTGAATGTATAGATTGCTTTGGGTTCTTCCTCCAATCTTGATGCTGCATTCTTCTTGCTATAGTCCAGTCTCAGATTATTTGCTCAGTATACAGATTGAATAAGTATGGTAAATGGATAAAACCATGACATACACTCTTCCTGATTTTTAACCATATAGTATCCCTTTGTTCTGTTTGAATGACCTCCCGTAGGTATATGTACAGGTTCCTCATGAGAACAATTAAGTGTTTTGGGATTTCCCTTCTTTGTCCAAAAACCAAATCAAACTCACTTCCATCGTGTTGGATCTGACTCATGGCCATCCCGCCTTGGGTTTCCAAGACAGTACCACTACAGAAGTGGATTGCCCAACCTACCTTCCAAGGAGTGGCTGGTGGATTTGAACCACCAGCCTTCTGGTTAGCAGTCAGGTGCCTTAGGCAGTAAGCCACCAGAGCTCCTTCCCTTTGTTGTAATGTTATCCATAATTTGTTATGATCCACACAGTCGAATGCCTTTGCATAGTCAATAAAACACAGGTAGACATTGTGATAGTTAATATTGTATGTCATCTTTGCTGGGCCTGGTTGAGTGGCTGGGCACTTGGATATAGTTATTCCCCATGGTGAAACCAGTAATTAATTCCATGCTGGAATCTACTGGAGAAGCTGAGTAGCTGTTTTAGGGATGTGGCCTGTTTCCAGTATAATGGAAGCAACTTTGAGGAAGGTCTCCATCTTTTTGGCATGCTTGGACCCTGCATGTAGCTGAGTCTTCATTCAGCAGCCTGCCATGCTCTGCCAATCCTGGGACTTTTAGTCAACTTGAGTCAATGGCTTGCTGTGTGGTTTGGTAATATCAGGGCGATGCCTTTTCACTTGTCAACCTTGGGTTTGTGAGCCTCAGTGGCCAGCAGCTGCCTGAGTGAGGAGATGCCTCTAGCTTCAGGGAGCAAGAGGCAGAGCTGAAGCCCAAGGTCAAGGGGCTTTCATCTAGCCCCTAGACCCTCGCACTTTGAACTCAGACTTCTAGCCTCCAAAATTGTAAGAGAATAAACTTCTGTTTTTTCAAGTCACCCCATTTGTGGTATATTCCTGTCAGAGCAGCACTAGGTAACCAGAACAGACATTTTTCTGGTATTATTTGCTTTCAGCTAAGATCCATCTGATATCAGCAATGGTATTTCTTTTTCCACATCCTTTTCTGAATCCAGCTTGCATTTCTAGAAGTTCTCTGTCAATATACTGGTGCAACCATTTTTGAATTATCTTCAGCCAGATTTTACTTGCGTGTGATATGAATGATATTGTTTGATAATTTCCACATCTTGTTAGACCACCTTTCTTTAGAATGGGTACAAATATCAGTCTCTTCCAGTCGGCTGGCCAGGTGGCTGTCTTCCAAATTTCTTGCCATAAATGAGTAAGCACCTCCAGCGCTGCATCCATTTATTGAAACATCTCAATTGGTATTCCATCAATTCTTGGAGATTTGTTTTTCACCAATTACTTCAGTGCAGTTTGCTCTTCTTCCTTCAATACCATTAGTTTTTGATCATATGCTACCTCCTTAAATAGTTGGGCATTGATGAATTCTTTTTGTCACAGTGACTCTGTGTATTCCTTCTATCTTCTTTTGATACTTCCTGCCCATAAACCAAAAAACAAAAACAAAAAAACTTCACTGCCCTTGAGTCGATTCCAACTCATAGTGACCCCCTTTGGCTTTCCAAGGTGGTCAATCTTTATAGAAGTACATTGCCCCATCTTCCTTCCACAGATTTTGCCCATAGAATCCTTCAATATTTCAACTTGAGGGTTGAATTTTTTTCTTTAGTTCTTTCAGCTTAAGGAATGTTGAACGTGTTCTTCCCTTTTGGTTTTCTAAATCTAGGTCTTTACACATTTCATTATAATAATTGACTTTGTCTTTTTGAGCTGTTCTTTGAAATCTTCTGTTTAGCTCTTTTATCTTGTCATTTTTTTCCATCTGCTTTGGCTGTTCTCTGTTCAAGAGCAAGTTTCAGAGTCTCTTCTGACATCCACTTCACTCTTCTCTCTTTCCTATCTTTTTAATGACCATTTGCTCTCTTCATGTATGATATTCTTGATATCATCCCACAACTCATCTGATCTTCAGTCATTGGTGTTCAATGCATCAAATCTATTCTCCAGATGGTCTCTAAATTCAAGTGAGATGTAATAAGGGTCATATTTTGGCTTTTGTGGAGTTATTTTAATTTTCTTCAGCTTCAAGTTGAACTTGCAGATGAACAATTGATGGTCTATTCCACAGTCAGCTCCTGGCCTTGTTTTGACTGATGATATTGAGCTTCTCTATAGCCTCTTTCTACAGATGTAGTGGATCTGATTCCTGTGTATTCCATCTTGTGAGGTCCACATGTATAACCACTGTTTATGTTATTGTAAAAAAGTATTTGCAATGAATACATTTTTGGTCTTGCAAAATTCTATCTTTGGTATAATTTCTATCACCAAGGCAATATTTTCCAGCTATCGATGATTCTTTGTTTTCAACTTTTGCATTTCGATCACCAATAATTATATTAATATATCTTGATTGCACATTTGGTCCAGTTCAAACTGAAGAAGTTGATAAAAAAATCATCAATTTCCTCATCTTTGGCTTTATTAGTTGGTGTGTAAATTTGAATAATAACAGTACGGACTGATCTTTCTGGTAGGTTTATGGCTGTTATCCTATAACTGATAGCATTGTCCATCAGGATAGATCTTGAGATGTTCTTTTTGATGATGAATGCAATGCCATTCCTGTTCAATTTCTCTTTCCTAGTATAGTAGATCATATGATTGTCTGATTCAAAATGGCCCAAATCAGTCCATTTCTGCTCACTAATGTCTAGGATTTTGATCTTTATCTGTTCCATTTAATTTCTGACAACTTCCTATTTTCCTAAATTCATACTTCACACGTTCCATCTACTGATCATTAATGAATGTTTACAGCTGTTTCTCCCATTTTAAGTTTGCCCCAACAACAAATGAAGGTCCTGAAAGCTTTGCTCCATCCACATCAATAACGTCAACTCTACTTTTGGGAGACAACTCTTCCCCAGTCATATTTTGAGTACTTTCCAAACTGAGGGGCTCAACTTCAGGGACTGTATCAGACAATGTTTCAGGGCTATTCAGAAAATTTTCTAGTAATATAGTAGACAGGGTTTCACTGTTACTCATATGGTTTTCAGTGGCCAGTTTTTTCAGAAGTAGATGGCCCTGTTCTTCTTCCCAGTCTGTTTTCATCCGGAAACCACTGAAACCTGTCCACCATGGGTGACCCTGTTGGTATTTGAAATATTCATGGCATAGCCTCCAGCCTTACAGCAACATACAAGCCACCGCAGTATGACAACATCACAGAAGAACAGTGGACAAAAAGTTTAGATAGATTAAATTCACTTAATTTTAGAGAGAGAGAATTCTTTTAGAGAGAAAGTGAAGGATTAATTGACACATATGTACATTTTTAAGTGACTGTGTACCATCCCTTAAAGTAATCTAGATCTATCATACATTGTCTTGGTTCTCCAGTGTTTCTATAACAGAAATGGCACAAAGGGATGGCTTTAACAGGCAGAAATTTACCACTTAGGAGGCTAGAAGTCCAAATTCAGAATACTAGCTCCAGAGGCTGGGTGAAGGCCCCTCAGCATTTGACTTCAGCTCTGCCTCTTATTCCAGGCTACTAGAGATGGAGGCTTCTTCTAACTCAGACAGCTGCAGGATGCTGAGTCTGAGAAACCCAAGATCGATAGGTAAAATGGCACCATCCCTAGATCAGCAGGTGACATGGCAGATGGCTGGTTTGAGTCCAGGAACATTCCCAAGATCAGCAGGCCACTTGTTCAAGTCCAGCAACTGGAGATGAAGACTCGGCCAGATACAGGGTCCAAATGTGCCTAAAAGCTAGCGACCTTTCTCAAACTCTGCTTCTATACAAGAAGCAGGCCATACCCTGAAGGCAACGACTTTGCTGCTCACAGAAGATTCCACCATGGAGTTGATTGCACCACATCCAATCTCATCTCTCTCATGGGGATCACCTTGGCATCCAGCTTCCAAACTACTCAAAATCCCGGTCCAGCCAAGATGACACACAACCTCAACTACCACACGCATGCTTATCTCTTCCTAGGTACAACCGAGATGGCAATACAGCAACATGGATAAACCTCAGGATGAAGGAGAAGATATCAGTGGGTAAGACAGGTATGGAAGTACGCAAAGGACTGATACTTAGCAGAGAAGAACTTACCAAGTAACAACCACATCCAAGGAGACCAACGAGACGTGAGCCATTCTAGCTCCAAGGACACCAGCAACAGTAGAGGGTAAGAGGTAGGCAAAAGGATGGAAATCAGAGATGAGAGGACAGTCTTGTTAGAATCTTCCAAACCCTGCACCACCCACACCTCCAGGTAATGATTCACACCCAACAGGAGTCTGTGGGCTTATTTTCTGTAGAAATTAAACAGAAGATCCCTGTGTTTTGAGATACCAGTCAAAGTAAACACCAGGGAGGCTCCAGTCTGAAAAAAAGAAGAGTTAAAGGAAAATCTTGGCCCTGGGGAATGTGGGTGCTAACCCAGTTTCTCTCCTTGGGCCTCAACCTCATACATTCAGACAAGAGGTTGAAGAGCTCACTGGGTAAGCTAAATAGCCCCAGAAGTATTCACATCTGAAAGAAACTCAATGAAATGGGTGGCTGAGCTAACCTCATAGAAGTGTCAGGAGACCCCTCCCACCTAGGAAATCAGCACCCCAAAATATGTACATGTGCTTATTATCCACACAAAAGCCAATTTGGACATTTAATTGAGATGACTTTTTGCATAGTTTTGCTCTATGCAAACTCCATATATGGACTTTCCAATAAGAGATGAAAACAAAGACACAAAAGAATTCAGTAGAAACAGAGATGATTCAGAGAAAAGAATAAAATTTAACACTCCAATAATTAGATCATCTTACCATGTCCCACCTCCTCTTCCCGCCACATGGAATCAGCATTTGGCCGGTTGCTTGGTACAGGGATATGGGATGCTTCAGGAATCATGTGAACAGGAAGCATCCAAGGATGCAAAGTGTGGAGGTAACATAACTGGGAGATTGAATATATTGAGCAAAAAAGTAATGGATCATTCTTTCCCTACTGGATGGACTTAGAACCCTTGTTGAGAATCAATTGACTGTATATGTTTGAGTTTATTTCTGGACTCTCAATTCTGATCTATTGGTCTATGTGTCTATTATTGTACTAATACCAAACTCTTTTGATTAGTGTAGCTTTGAATTATGTTTTAAAACAAAGAAGTATAAGTCCTCCTACTTAGTTTTTCTTTATCAAGATTGTTTTGGCTATTCAGGGTTCCTTGTTATTTTATACAACTTTGAGGATTGGATTTCCCATTTCTGCAAAGAAAGCTGTTGGAATTTTGATAGGCATTGTGTTGAATCTATAGATTACTTTCAGTATGATTGACATCTTAAAAATCCTAAATCTTCCAAGTCATAAACATGTCTCTCCATTTTAGAACACATATTTGATAAGGATTGAATATTCTGAATATTCAACTCCTACAACTTAACAAACAACAACAAGACAAATAATCCAACTGAAAAGGACTTGAACACCAAAGATATACAGATGAGCATAGGAAAATATCCTAAATGAGATACCACTCACACCCACTAGGCTGGCTACTATCAGAAAAAATGCAAATGACAAGTGTTGGTGGGACACAGAGAAACCAGAACCCCCATCCACTGCTGGTGGGAATATAAAATGTGCAGGTTTTGCGGAAAACAGTTTGATGGTTTCTCAGAAAATTAAACATGAAATTACCATCTGACTCAGCAATTCCATTTCTTAATATATACCCAAAACAATTGAAAGCAGAGACTCAAACAGATCTTTACACACCAGTGTTCATTCCAGCATTAGTCACAACAGCTAAATGGTGGAAACAGCTCAGATGTCCATCAACCGACGAACACATAATAAAATGTGTTGTTGTTGTTGTTGTTATGTGCCATCGAGTCGACCCCGATATGCATATAACAGAACATTACTCGGTCAGAAACAGCAGTGGTATAGCATAGATGGGCCCTGAAATCATGATGCTGACTGAAATAATCCAGATCCAGTAGGATAAATATTGTCAGCTGCCCCGTAGATGAAATTTCCAGAATAGGTCACAGCATAGAGACTAAACTTTAATCATTAGTCATTAATTTAGTCATTACCAAGGGTCGGGGGAAAGAGAGAAGTGGGCAACTATTGCTTAAGGGCATTGAGTTTCTGTTAAGGGTGACAGAAAATCTGGAAATGTATGATGGTGATAGTTACACAACATGGGGAACATATTAATGGCACAGAATTATGCATGTCAAAATGGCTGACATGGAAAAATGTTTTGTTATATGTATAATGGATATTATACAACCATTAAAGTTACATTTACAGACAGATAACCTGGATTATTAGAAAAGGTGCATCAGTATATTAAATTTTATACATGGTATGAGATTGACTATGTTAAAAATACATGAAATCTGAAAACATGTACCAAATGGTTTTTGTTAAGTTGTTAAGTGCCATCGAGTCTTTCCGACTCATAGCGACCCCATGCACAGCAGAACGAAACACTGCCCGATCCCGCGCCAGCCCCACAATCCCTGCTATA
>NW_006922123.1:151730-166713 GCF_000298275.1 Orycteropus afer afer
GGCTGTTTCTCTTCAATTTGAGTGGTGCCATATCAGCAAATGAAGGTTTTGAAAGTTTTCTCTTATCCATATGAGTAAGGCTGGGTCTACTCAGATGTTTCAGCTCTTTCCCGGTCCTATTTTGAGAGCCTTTTAGCCTAAACGGACTATTCCTAAAGGTGTGTGGTAATGTACCAAACAGTGTTTCTTTGCTATTCATCAGTTTTTCCCTGGCCAATTCTTTGACAAGTGGATGGCCTCTTCCTTCTTCCTAGTCTGCCTCAGTCTATAAGCTGGTCTGTTACCTGTGCACCAGATGCATTTCGCTGGGTTTTAAACACCAGAGGCTCAGCCTCAAAACTCACATCTATATGTCACCACAGTAGGACAAACTGACAGACAAGTTTGTCTTGCTGTTGGAGACCTCTTGTATCACCCCCACCTGGGTCCCTGTGGCTGACTATTCCTCTGTCTGGCTTCCTGGCTTTTAATCCCCTTCTCCTGCTCTTCTGGCCTGCTGCTTTGGGCGTCCCTGAGTTGTCTCTCCTCACCTGTAACCCTGGGGCCAAATGGTATATTCTCTGAATAATGGACTTATGATGCAGCTCAATTTTTCTGCTATGAGCATCTGAGCATCTATGTTATTTTAAAGTCCAGGAGGGCCAAGAGCATTTTAAGAATTATCCTGTCTAAAAGCACTAAGGAAAGTGAAGACCACTTGGTATGACCTCCTTGCTATATTGATTAATATGCATATTAATGAATTTTTCCTAAAACAATTCTTCAGAAATTAAAATTTTGAAGTCAATTTATTATTTTTTTTCATTTGTAGTACAACATAAACTTGGGTAGTACAGCAAATAAGGAGAAGGACAGGATGGATGAATAAAAAGGAGGGAGGATAGGGGAAGAGAGTGACAGAGAAAGAGAAAAGTCAGTCTCCAAGTCATTATCTGCTAAGGATGCTGGCTTGGCTCTGCCTCCTCTGAGCTCCACTTAATCCAACGGGAGCAAGACTGACACCCGGGAAACCGTCACCATCCCAATACTGGGGGAGCGTAATTTTCCCTGTGATCCCCCGGGTATGTATGTTCTATTGTGACATGGGTTTCATGTGTATGGATCCATCTGGGTATTGAGTCACCCCCTGCCAGCTCTTTTCCTCCTGACCATTGTCCCCAGGGCCCAGAGTGCAGAGATGGAGAGGCAAACAACTTGTGGGTCTCCTGGTAGAGACGATGCCTTTGTGCTGAGCATTCTGGTCCTCTCTCCCTGTACAAAACTCTCAGGGGTGATCTGGGAGAGGCTGGGTGGAGAGGACCTCAGGATAAAACCTCAGTGCCATTGATCATGGTGAGAAGACCCAGTGACTGCATCAGCAGAGAGAGCAGTGACGGTCCTCTTTCTGAGACTCAGAGGGACCACACACTTCAAATCTGACCTTCAAAAGTTCTCCTGAGCTGTGTGCAATTTCCTCTAAAGCTGGCCATAGCTCTGAGATAAGACTAAGGCTGATCTCCTAGTGAGTAAAGGATCTTTTGCAAAGTATGGTTGTTTTTAGAAGCAAGGGTTTGGAAGAAGGAAGCTTCTAGAAATCAGTAAACTGAGTTGGAGGTACAGGGTCAACTAACAGGCAGGCACTTTCTGGGCTTTGAGACATTGCTGTTTGCAGAGCTGGGGACGCAGGCAACCCATGAGCCACTGGTCGTATACTGGGTGTAGACTTCTCTGGGACATCCCAGTTCTCCCAGGTCTGTGATCATGTGGCTGGTGGAGTGGCAGGAAAAAAATATCAAAGAGGAGTGGAAATACTTGACTAAAATCCAGGATATGCCATTTGGGAGTGATTCCTAATGTAATGCCTGCTGTCTACCCATCCACCCATTCACCCACCCACGCATCCACACATCCACTCATCTATCCAACCCAATCACCTACCCATCCTTCCTTCCATCCACTCAACAAATGTACTGTATTCTGTTCAAATGCATTATACCAGAAACAGAACCATAGAAGCATGGAGGTGGGGATGGGAGTGGGAGTAGGAATGACAGATTATTGTTTACATAGGTAATCACTTGCCCGCATACTAGTAGTGTGTGTGTGTGTAAGCTACACATTAGTATGCTCTATACACTTACACCAGTTACGTGAAAGAAACTTTGTTTTTGCTTTACTGTGGATTAAAAGATTTGCCAGAATGTCTCTGAAAGCAAATGCTATGCCTACAAATGGTGTGCACCATACACTCTCTTTTTCTGTGTAATATTGATCCTGATCTGCATTTGCTCCCACCTCAAGTGCCCAGCTGCAGCAGTGGCCCGTAAAGGCACCATCCCAGAGCATGACAGAAAACCAGACAGTCGTCTTAGAGCTCATCCTCCTCGGGTTTCCTGTTGGCCTGAAGACTCAGCTGCTCATCTTTGGGCTCTTCTCCCTGTTCTATGCCTTCACCCTCCTGGGAAATGGGGCTATCGTGGGGCTCATCTGTCTGGACCCCCAACTGCATTCCCCCATGTACTTCTTCCTCTCCCATCTGGCCATTGTGGACATATCCTATGCCTCCAACAATGTCCCTAAGATGCTGGCAAACCTTGTGAACAAGAAAAAAACCATCTTCTTTGCCCCATGCATAATGCAGACATTTTTATACATGGCTTTTGCTCACACTGAGTGCCTACTGTTGGTAGTGATGTCCTATGACAGGTACGTGGCCATCTGCCACCCCCTACATTACACCGTCATCATGAGCTGGAGGATATGCACTGTCCTGGCCATCACTTCCTGGGTGTGTGGCTCTCTTCTGGCCCTGGTCCATGTGGTCCTCCTCCTGAGATTGCCCTTCTGTGGACCTCATGTAGTCAACCACTTCTTCTGTGAACTCCTGTCTGTCCTCAAGCTGGCCTGTGCTGACACCTGGCTCAACCAAGTGGTCATCTTTGCAGCTTCTGTGTTTATCTTAGTGGGGCCCCTCTGCCTGGTGCTGCTCTCCTACACCCGCATCCTCTTTGCCATCCTGAGGATCCAGTCTGGGGAGGGACGCAGAAAGGCCTTCTCTACCTGCTCCTCCCACCTCTGTGTGGTCGGGCTCTTCTTTGGCAGTGCCATTGTCATGTACATGGCCCCCAAATCAAGCCACCCTGAGGAGCGGCAGAAGGTCCTTTCCTTATTCTACAGTCTTTTCAACCCTATGCTGAACCCCCTGATCTACAGCCTGAGGAACGCAGAGGTGAAGGGGGCCCTGCGGAGAGCACTGTGCAAGGAGAGGCCAAGGTGAGGACGTCAAGGAGAGGCCTGGAGGTGGGGGCTTTGCTCTCCATGAGATTCAGGGGAACAGTGACACAAATGCCTTAAAGTCTCATCCTTTAGATTTCTGACATCAATAAAAATATGTATTTATTTGTTAGCATTGGTCCCTAAAGATGGGGGACTTCCCACCCCACAGCACCCTTGAGGAATCCACTCTGCATCAGGGCAGCTATGCTGGAAAACTGCATCATTGGTAATTGGTTTATTCCAGATCCAAAGGACACAGAAGCCTGAGCAATTGTAGTCTCTCCTGGGGGTTTACGTTCACTGCAAGACAGGCGTCCTTGAGTCTCATTGTGGCTATGCGGATGGGTTACCTGGGGAGCCTCCCACATATTTCACTCTTTGTGAATCTCCAGGCCAGTTTGGTCTAACAGCATTCTCTGTGATGGTGGAAATGTGCCCCACGAGCTCTGTCCAGTAGAGTGGCCATTAGCCGAGTGTGGCAACTGGACACTTGATAAGTGAAGTACAACCAAGAAAGTAATATGTAACTTAATTTTAGTTAGTTTATATTTAAATAGCTGCATGTGGCTTGTGGCTGCCCTATTAGACAGCACTGTCCCGGACAATCACTCTTCCAGGAGTAAATGAAGCTGCCAGAGACCCTACCCGCAAGTGCACCCATACTGTACCCACCCCCCATTGGAAGGACAGCTGCATGAGAAGCATGTGTCCACCTCCCCAGGACAAAGCTGGTCCAAGAACATGCAACTCACAGCCTGGAGAATGGTGGTGGCTAATCCCCGAGAGGACAGAATTGGATTATTTGAGACATGAACTGAGAAGCATAAGGAGAGGAGATGATGCTTAAAGGATGTGTGAAAAGAGGAGTCACAAAGTAGAGTTCAGGCCATGAGACGTCTTCATGAGATGAAGTTAGAACGCAGGCTGTGCGTTCAAGGGAAGCTACACAGATACTGCTGGAGGACAGGCAGAAGCACAGTGGTGGGGGGAAGAGCTGGGTGAAGGGCTCTGAACTCCTCCTGCCAGCTCCCAGCACTACCCCCACCTCGTTTCTCTCCTTTTGAGGCTTAGTTCTGTTCAATGTCCTTTTAAATTCTTCTATGACCTCCATCTTCTCATTGCCGTAAGTATCTGCGCCCAGCCACCATCGAGTCCATTTTGACTCATGGTGACCTCTGTGTTGACGTCAGAGTAGAACCGTGCTTCATGGGGTTCAGTGGCTGAGTTTTTGAAAGGAAATCATCAGGCCTTTCTCCTAAAGGAGTCAGGGTGGACTAGAACCTCCAATCTTTAGGTAAGTGTGTTAACCATTGGCACTACACCAGGTGGACTAAGAATCCCTAACACCTGCTGCTAGAGGGGGCACCTGTGGAAGCCTAGGTAACACTGCCCTGGTTGAACAGTTCCCTTTAAGGATGCAGTATGGACGGGGAGAAGAGCCAGATCCCTGATCTGGGGCTTAAGTCCTAAGATGAAGGCACCGAGACTGAAAAATCACCTGACTCTGACCTTGCAAACATGTTTCTGAGAAAAGAAAAGCTTCACTTTATGGAATTCCTTTTTATTTTGCTAGGAGAGGCAGAGAAATGCCAGGATCTTTGTGTCATTCCATTTAATTATGTACCCTTCAATTACCAAGTGGTTAGAAAAGAGTTTGTGTTTAGAATAAACATGAGGGATGTCATTAGAGAGTTACTTTTTCAGAGTTCAGATCACAAAGCTGGAGATAAGTGACTATTGGCCATTGTGGAAATTACATAAAATATGAGAAGAATAAGAACATATTGCAAAAGGAATAAAGTGTCAAGGCAAGCTGATACTTTGACGGAACATCATAGACCTCACTTAGAATCGATGGCACAACAAGTTCTAATAAGAGCCTCTAGTCACCTCAGCAAAAGTCCAGAGGTGATAAAAGTCACTTTTTCCAGACCTGAATGGTAAAAGGATAGAGAAGAATAACTTGTTTTCTTTTAAAACAAGTTTGAGACATAAGTGGCCAGCATAGTAGGGTGACAGTGCTTTAGTTTTGGAACACAGTAAATTCAGTATCTTTCAACCCTCTTCTCTTGTCTTCCTGTGTAACAGCGTATGTTTCCAAGTGTGTGATCAATGATGACATTATGTTGTTATCCCCTATTTTTCCGCCTTAATTTTCCCATATACTATTACCACTGCATATCTTTCTTCTCCTATGAAATTGATAAGCTAAGGTGACTCTCTTTTTTATAAAACATTATTTTCCTCAGTTATTTTTTTAAAGAATAAGCCACTCGCTTGTTATTACACTGTCCATCTGTTCATCTGGGAAAAACGTTTTGTCTCTGGCCATTCTCTTAGTATCTTTATCTTCACAGTAGCTGGATATTTCCACAAACTTTGCTCCATCCTTTCACAAAAAAAGACAGCAATTTGAATAAAGAAATAAATAGTGATTCTAAATTTAACTATCAAGCACTGTGGAATTGTTGTATGCTGTACTCTAAGGGCAGAAAGAAAAAAGTAGGCTGTTTCTGCATATTCAAAGGACTTTCTAACTATGTCTAGAAACTATAAATTTCTCTACAATATGTGTATGTTGTGTTATGGTTAAAACTCTAAAAGGGAAGGGGAAGAGGGGAACTATAGAAGAGCTTCACTCTCACAAAATCACCAACAATTGATTTGTATTCAGATTTTTTTTTCCACTTGAGACTATTACAGAAATCAAGAAATGGCACTTGTTCTATGTCAGTTCAAAAATGTTTGAGAAAGATAGACAAAAAGGCTCAGGTTGTATAAAGAAACCTAGTGGAGGTGAATGAGATGATAGGGTCTTCTGGCAGGTCTCTGGAGCGGTTTCAGCCAAACAAACAAACACTCTCTTGTTAAGAAATTGCAGAATGAGTGGAGTGAAGTTGGTGAATTAGTCAAATACTTCACACAGTCTCTCTACAGCAAAGACCTGAGAAACCAAGTGAAACAAATACAGGTGATTCTCTTGGAACCTTGAGTTTCAAACGAAAGGATAAAGGAGTGGATGAAACATTGACTGGAAGAAGAAACAGAACAAAAGCCACAAACAAGGAGAGATACTGAGTGGAGGTCCTTTCCCAGCAGCCATTTGAAGTCATAGGAAGACAACTCCATGGACTCCCCAGTAAGACAGAGACACAGCGTAGAGCTAGATCTAAGGAAGGCAAACGCCGAAAATGGGTGAGAACTCTAGAGACTCAGCAGATGGCATAGCATGGAGGGAACCAGCAAATAGGGATAGAATCATTCACCAGCAGTGGTCCCTGGTCATTTGGGCTGGGCACCCACACAGTGGGGAAGGCCTGTGAGGTGGTAGCTAGAAACATTGGTGCAGCCCCTCTTGCATTGAGGTATGGCAGGGACCAGATAACTGACTGCACTCACCTGGGAGTGCACCAGCACCCACACTGGTGACCAATGACCAGAGAAGTGTGCTCTCTCATCTTACCCCGCAAAACCTCCCAGTGACTAGAGGTGTGTCCCCTCACCCACATCGACCCGATGACCAGTGATGCTCCCCTACTGCCCACCCCCCACCTGGAGGTCCCATCATCCTGCCTTCCCTCCTTAGGCAGCCCACTACTCCACCCTCCTGGAGGCCTGTAACACACATCTGCTGTAATCAGCAGGGCACACTGTCATAGGTCACACACTATACACCCACAACCTCTGCAGTGAGTGCTATGCACTACCATCGATCAGGCAATGCAACCCTCTGCCACCTCCCTGGTGGCACACACTCTCATGGGTTGTGTGGTGCATGCCTGCTACTTCAGTGGTTGGTGGCACACACTCCCATGGGACAGGTTGCTGTATGATGGCCACCTCTGTGGTCAGTGAAGCACACTCCTGTGAATTGGGCATGGTGCACCCACCACCTCCAAGGTCAGCAGTTCATATACCTGATGCCATGCCAGTTTTGTTCTTCTTTCTTTTTTTCTCTTCCTCCATTTTTTACCTGTTTTTCTTTTCATTTGTAACTCCTATTTCCCCCACCCCTTTTCTTTTCATCATCCAGTGGGAGGCAGTGACTGATCCACACTAACCAGCCCATCTGCTGAACCTGCCACCCTACTCACTGAGCGAGTGCCAACACCCACTCCAGCACCACTGGACTGATGAGAGATGACACCACCCAGCCTGTCCTCATCAAAAGGAATAACTGACAAGTGATAGGAATTCCAAAACATGAAGAGACTAGAAAAAGCACAGAGAAAATTGTTGAAAATTTCTTGGTAGAAAATTCCTTAATATCATGAAAGACAAGAAAATATCCATGCAAGAAACTCAACAAATTCCAAGTAAGATAGACCCCACAAGAAAATCACTAGGACATATAATCAAACTTTCTAAAACTAAAGACTAAGAAAGAATTCTGGGAGCAGCTTGTTGTTGTTGTTATGTGCAACATAGCGACCCCTCCTTGGGTTTCCGAGGTGTTATCACTACAGAAGTAAGAGAGCAGCTTAGGTAAAACAAAATGTTACCTACGAGGGAGAACTAATGAGATTAAACACTGAATTCTTGGCAAGAACCATGCAGGAAAGAAGGCAATAGGATGACATGTATAAAACCCCAAAAGAAAACAATTGCCAAACAAGAATTGAATATCGAGCAAAATTAGCTCTCCAAGATGATGGCTAAATTAGGTCATCTTCATATAACAGAAATTAAAGGAATTTGTAAAAACCAGACATATGGAAAGCACTCCACAACTGCACAGTATACATTTTTTTCCAGGGCACATGGACTCTTCTTCAGAATAGACCATATGTTAGATCAAAAAACAAGCCTCAATAAATTTAAAGACATCTAAACAATGCAAAATATCTTCTCAGATCACAATGCTATAAAATTATAATGATAGGAATTAAAATAATAGGAAAAGGAAAGTAAAAAAAAAAAAAAAATCAAATACATGGGAACTGAAAAACACGTTGATTAAAAACTCCTGGGGGAAAAAAAATGAAAAATGGCATTAAAAAATTCCTAGAATCAACAGAAACTATCTTCTGAGGTCACCTTTTAGTGAGACAACAGATTGTTGTTGTTAGGTGCCATCAAGTTGTCTCTCACCCATAGCAACCCTATGCACAGCAGAACAAAACACTGCCTGGTCCTGTGCCAGCCTCACAATACTTGCTATACCTGAGCCCATCGTTGCAGCTGCTGCATCAGTCCCTCTCGTTGAGGGTCTTCCCCTTTTTCATTGACCCTCCAAGCATGCAATCCTTTTCCAGGGAATAATCCCTTTTGACAACATGACTGAAGTAAGTGAGATGAAGTCTGGCCGTTCTCACTTCCAAGGAGCATTGCAGCTGCATTTCTTTCAGGATAGATTTGTTAGTTCGTCTGGCAGTTCATGGTATTTTCAGTATTCTTCACCAACACCACAACTCAAAAGCATCAAATCTTCTTTGGTCTTCTTTATTCATTGTCCAGCCTTCATTCACATGCATATGAGATTGAAAACACCATGGCTTGGGTCAGGCGCACCTTAGTCTTCAGAGAATCTTTGCTCTTCTGCACTTTAAAGAGGTCTTTGGCAGCAGATTTGCCCAGTGCAACACATTGTTTGATGTCTTGACTGCTGCTTCCACGGATGTTGATTGTGGAATCAAGTAATATGAAGCCTTTGAAAACTTCAGTCTTTTCTTCAGTTCTCATGATGCTGTTTATTAGTTCAGTGGTGAGGCTTTTCTTTTTCTTCATGTTGAGTTTAATCCATGCTGCCAACTGTAGTCTTTAATCTTCATCAGTAAGTGTTTCAAGTCATCTTCACTTTCAACAAGCAAAGTTCTCTTGTCTGCATACCACAGGTTGTTAATGAGTCTTCCTCCAATCTTGATGCCATGTTCTTCTTCATATAGTCTAGTCTCTGGGATTATTTGCTCAGCATACAGATTGAATAAGTATGGTGAAATGATACAACGCTGACATATTCCCTTCCTGATTTTAAACCATGCAGTATTCCTTTGTTCTGTTCAAACAATAGATTAGCAACCCCAAAAGGATATTATCCAAGATTGTGGTGTTTTATTAAAAACATATACATCTATGTGAGACCCAAATGTCAACAATTAGTCTAAAACAAACAGAGAAGATAGAGAGGCAGGGAAAGTAGAGTACTGGAAATGGAAAAACTAGAGCTCAGTTAAAGAGAATGTGGACCCATTGTGAAAAATGTGCCTAATATCCCTGAGCTATTTGTATAGAAATTGTCAAAAAAGAACCTAACTGCTGTGTAAACTTTCATCAAATTACAAAAAAAGAAGTATTATTTTTTAAAAAAGGAAAAAAAAATCCTAGACTCAAATGAGCATGAAAACACAACACATTCACACATTTAGGAAGCAGCAAAAGAACTGCTCAGAGGGCAATTTTTAACAACAACACACATGTCAGAAAAGAAGAGAGAACCAAAACCAAAACTTCAAGCAAACAACTCCAAATACTAGAAAAAGAATAGCGAAAAAGGCCTACATCCACCAGAAGAAAAATCATAAAAATTAGAACAGAAATAAATGAGACAGAAAATGGAAACCAATAGAAAGAATCAACAAAGCTAGACGTTTGTTCTCTGAAAGGATTAATAAAATAAATAAACCACTGGAATATCTACCAAAGAAAAAGAAGGAAGAGATGCAAATGACATGAATAAGAAATTAATTGGGCAATGTCACAACAGAACTAAGAGAAATAAAAAGAATAATAACAGAATACTATGAAGAACTGTACTTCAACAAATTTGAAAACCTAGAAGAAATGGATAAATTTCTAGAAACACACCATCTACCTAAACTAACACTGACTGAGATTAGAAAATTTGAATAGGCCCAGAACAAAAGGAGAAATTGAACAGATCATTAAAAAGACAAAAACAGCAACAACATCAAAAACATCTAATAACTCTTGTGGCATAGTGCCTAAGGCACTTGACTGCTAACTCCTCAGAAGAAAGGTTGGGCAATCTACTTCCGTAGAGATACTGCCTCGGAAACCCAAGCAGTGGTCGCTATGAGTTGGATCCAACTTGACAGCAGTGAGTTTGGGTTTTTTTTTTTTTTTTTTTTAAATAACAATAAGAAGTCCTGGTTCAGATGGATTTACTGAAGAATTCTACACACATTCAGTAAAGAATTTACATCAATTCTACTGAAACTATTCTTGAAGATAAGAAAAGTGGAATACTCCCTTGTTCATTCTGTGAAGCAAGCATAACCCTGGTACCAAACCAGGCAAAGAGACCACTAAAAAGAAAATTATAGACCAATATCCCTCATAAACATAGACTCAAAACTTCTCAACAAAATTTTAGCCAATAAAATACAACATCACATCAAGAAAATCATAGATCATGACCAAGTGTGATTCATATCACACAAGTATGCAAGGATGGTTCAATATTAGAAAAACAATCACCAGATCCACTATATAAATAAAACAAAGAAAAAGAACAACATGACCATCTAATTGATGCAGAAAATATATTTGATAAAACGCAACACCATTCCTGATTAAAAAAAAAAAAAAAAAACTCAGCAAAATAAGAATAGAAAGGAAATTCCTCCATATAATTCATTAATTCCCCCATATAATTATAAATGCCTCCATATAATTCCTCCATATGATTACTATGCACAAAATCAAAGACCAACATTATTCTCAACAAAGAGAAAAGAAAAGCATTCTCCTTGCAGACAGGAACCAGACAATGATGCCCCTTTTCACCACTCCTTTTTAATATTGTATTAGAAGTCCTACCCAGAAAGATAAGGCAAGAAAGGAAAATAAAAGGCATCCAAATCAGTAGGAAAGAAGTAATACTACCTCTATTTGCAAATTATATGATCTTGTATGTAGAAAACCTCAGAGACTCAGCAAGAAAGCTACTGGAATCAATAGCAGGATTCAGCAAAGTGAGAGAGTATAGGATCAATACACCCAAATCCGTCAGATTCTCTGCACTTACAAAATGACCTGTGTCCCTCCCCTTATAACCTAGCAACTGCATGACTAGATGTATATCTTACAGAAATAAGAGCCATGACACAAATAGATACATACAAACCCATGTTCATCAAAGCATAATCCACACTAGTAAAAAGATGGAAACAACCTAGGTGCCCATCAATGGGCAAATGGATAAACAAACTATGGTACATACGTACAATGGGTTATCGTGCAATGTTCAAGAATATCTACAAATTCATGCAATACCTTATAATATGGTTGAACCTAGGGGAACTTATGCTGAGTGAAATAAGTCAGCCACAATAGGACAAATGTTGCATGAGACCACTATTATAAAAAGTCAAGAAATATTTTTGACACTGAAAAAAAACATTATTTGATGGGAAGGGAAGAGACAGTAAGTCACTAACTAGAGAGAGATATGTATTAACTTGAGTGAAGGGAATAAGGGGGAGGGCACCTCCGTATGACCAAAGCACACACTGGGAATGCCACCAGCTGTGTGTCTAGAGTAGCTCCATTGGGAAGCTTCTGGGCTCGCCATGGTGGTGCTAATCAGCTGTGTGTCTAGCTCCATTGGGAGGCTTCTGGGCTCGCCATGGTGGTGCTAATCAGCTGTCAGCTCAGCACTCATGGCAGCCCACTCCTTGTATTTCTCTCTCAATCCTTACTATTGCTTAGGGTGGTAGTGGGGTTAAGACAGGGATATATAAATTAACAATAAATGGATGAGCAGTCTCAACACATCAGTGAGTTCTTACTCAAATATATAGCAGTGTCAGGTAAAGCATGAAAGGAGGAAGTGAAAAGGGCAGACCCAGCATCCGAGGCAAGATAGGCATCTTTGTGGACAAGAAAGAGAACTGCAGACCCATGAGTGACACTGAAGCCATGGGTTTCTCCAGGGAGCCAGAGAGCAAAGAGATCTGTGTGGTGTGGGGAATGGTGGTCAGGCTGCTTCTTGAACAATAGTGTGGAGGGGGATGAAGGGACCCCTTCTGCTTATCATTGAAGGCAAAAACAATATGCTGTCATGTAGTGCCTACTCATATATCCCCAGGACAGGAATGACTTAAGGGTGCAAGTGTACTAGCCATCACTCCCTCTGTGCCTAGGTCCTCAGTATCCTCATTATTACTATAGCTTAGTGAGCCTAAGTCATCATTGTAAGATCCATGTCTGGATAGGAATCCCAGAGAGTTGGGCAGAGACAACCCCTAATCTTCTAGATGAAAGAGGAAGAGGGCAAAGGGAGATAACAGGTAGATCTGGGTCTGTAGATTAGCATTGGAACAGATTTTCAGAACCTGAGGACACTGTGCCAAGAAAAACAGCTGACAGTATCAACAACTGGGATATAATAAATTAACTTCTGATGATGCTAATTGTGTGCCTTTAAAAATGATTAAACTGATAAATAATTTAGTATGTGTATGTTTTGAATTTTTAAACAGATTTGTTTTTAGTAATTGGTAATTGTTTAAAATGGCCAAGAAATTAAGAAAGAAAAGATAATAGGTAGCTCTCAAGAAGAGCCTATTACAAATTTTGGAAATGAAACACATAATCCCTGAAATAGAAAGGGGAAAAAGAAAAGGTGTAATTTAGGTGGATACATTAGAAAAAAGAATAACTGAAATAGAAGATGTTAATGCATGATTTGTCCAGAATATAACAGAAAAGCTTACTTTTTTTTTTTTTAAAGAAAGTGGAATTAGAAGTACGTAGAGGTTAGGTTGAAATGCTGTAACATTTATCTTATAGGAATTCCAGAAGACAGGAGAAGAAGAGACAGAGCAGTGGTTGAAGAGACTATTGATTTTTTTTTTTTCTAATTGATGAACACCTGGGTTCTCAGATGATGAGTCATCTGGATACATAAGTAGACAGGCAAGATAATCAGGTATAGGTAGGTGCAGTGAGATATACCCATGGACATATATAGATTCGTCTGTCTGACTTGTCCATCAGTTGTCATACTGTGGTGGCTTGCATGTTGCTGTGAGACTGGAACCTGTGCCACTTGTGTTTCAAATGTCAGGAGGGTTGCCCATAGTGGACGGGTTTCAGCGGAGCTTCCAGACTGAGATAGAATCAGAAGAAGGAAGAGGTCATCCACTCCTCAAAGCATTGGCCAGTGAAAACCTTATGAATAGCAATGAAACACTGTCTGATGTATTACTGGACAAGTTTATGAATAGTCCTGAAACATTGTCCAATACAGTGCTGGAAGAGGAACCCCTCAGGTTGGAAGGCACTCAAGATACAACTGGGATAGAGCTGCCTCATCAGAGTAGAGTTGACCTTAATGATATGAATAAACAAGAGTTTTGGGGACCTCTATTTACTGATGTGGCACAACTCAAAATGAGAAGAAACAGCTGCAAACATCCATTAATAATCAGAACATGGAATGTACACAGTATGAATCCAGGAAAATTGGAAGTTGTCAAAAATGAAATGGAACACATTAAAGACTGATATCCTAGGCATTAGTGTGCTGCAATGGACTGGTTTGGGTCATTTTTGAATCAGACAACCATATGATCTACTATGCTAACCCACTGCCATGGAGTTGGATCCAACTTATAGTGACCCCTCCTTGGGTTTCTGAGGCAGTATCTCTTTGGAAGTAGATTTCCCAACCTTCCTTCCAAGGAGTGGCTGGTGGTTTTGAACCACCAGCCTTCTGGTTAGCAGAATGACGAACTGAAGAGGAATGGGATGGCATTCATCATCGCAAGGAATGTTTCAAGATCTATCCTGAAGTACAATGCTGTTAGTGACAGGATAATATCCACACACCAATGAGGAAGACCAGTTAATATTACTATTAGTCAAATTTAAGCACCAAACACCAAAGACAAAGATGAGGAAATTGAAGATTTTTACCAACTTCTGCAGTCTGAAATAGACAGAATATGCACACAAGATGTGTTAATTATCACTGCTGATTGGAATGCAAAAGTTGGGAACAAAGAAGAATCACAGGTAGTTGGAAAATTTGGCCTTGGTGATAGAAATGACACTGGAGATTGCGTGGTAGAATTTTGTCAGACCAACAACTTATTCATTGCAAATATCTCTTTTTCAACAACACAAATGGTGACTATACACATGAACTTAGCCGGATGGAGTACACAGGAATCAGATTCACTACATCTGAGGCAAGAGGCAATGGAAAAGCTCAATATCTTCAGACCAAACAACTCCAGGAGCTGATTTGGAACTTACCATCAACTGCTCATATGCAAGTTCAACTTGAAGACAATTAAAACAAGTCCATGAGAGACAAAATATGACCTTGATTATATCCCTTCTGAATTTAGAGACCGTCTAAAGAATAGATTTGATGAATTGAACACTAATGACTGAAAACCAGATGAATTATGGGATTACATCAAGAACAACATCCATGAAGAAGGCACAATGTTATTAAAAATACAGGAAAGGAAGAAAATAACTAAATGGATGTCAGAAGTGACTCTGAAACTTGCCCTCGAATGAAGAGTGACTAAAGCAAATGAAAGAAATGACAAGATAAAAGAGCTGCACAGAATATTTCAAAGGGCAGCTCAAGAAGACAAAGTTAGAGGGAAGGAGACTGGGTTAGGGTTGGACATGGTGAATGGGGAATGAAAGTAAATGTATGCATTATGTTGAATGTAAAACAAGCTCTTAAAAAAAAAAAAAAAAGGAAAAAAAATACCACAGTTAGTGGAGAAAAAAAAAAAAAAAA
>NW_006922123.1:166813-167504 GCF_000298275.1 Orycteropus afer afer
AAAAAAAAAAAAAAGAAGAAGAAAACAAAATCAACAGATTTGAAAGACAGCTACTTGGCCAAAGGAGTGGAAGAGATCCATATTTGGACCCATTCCAAAGAAAGGTGATTCCACAGAATGTGGAAATTATAGAATAATATCATTAATATCACATGCAAGTAAAATCTTACTGAAAATAATTTAAAAATGATTGCAGCTGTATATTGACAGAGAACTTCCAGAAATGCAAGCTTAATTCATAAGAAATGGGCAAAGACATGAAGTTGGAAAGCCAAAAGGGAAGAAGACGTTTGGCATTTCTCAAGCTGAAGGAACTGAGGAAAAAAATTAAGCCTTGAGTTGCAATATTGTAAGATTCTATGGACAATATAGGAGCTCTGGTGGCATAGTGCCTAGGGCATTTGACTGCTAACCAGAAGGCTGGCAGTTCAAACCCACTAGCCACTCCTTGGAAGGAAGTTTGGGAAATCTACTTCAGTAGAGATACTGCCTCAGAAACCCAAGGAGGGGTCGCTATGAGTCACAATCGACTCGACAGCAGTGAGTTTGGTTGGTTTTTATGGACAACATAATGAATGATGCAGGAAACATCAAATGGAGATGGAAGGAATACACAGAGTCACTGTACCAAAAAGAACTGGTCAATCTTGATGTTGAAGGAATGGTGTTGAAGGAAGAAGTCAAAGCTGCA
>NW_006922123.1:167719-192573 GCF_000298275.1 Orycteropus afer afer
AATAATATCATTAATATCACATGCAAGTAAAATCCTACTGAAGATAATTAAAAAATTATTGCAACCATATACTGACAGAGAACTTCCAGAAATGCAAGCTTTATTCAGAAGAGGATGTGGAATGAGGGAAATCATTGCTTATGTCAGATGGATCTTGGCTCAAAGCAAAGAATACCAGAAAGATGTTCACTTGTGTCTTGTTGACTATGCAAAAGCATTTGATTGTGTGAATCATAGCAAATTATGGATAACATTGAGAAGAAAAGACATTCCAGAACACTTAATTGTGCTCATGAGGAACCTGTACATAGACCAAGAAGCTGTCATTCAAACAAAGCAAGGGGATACTTCATGGTTTAAAATCAAGAAGGGAGTGTGTCAGGGTTGTATCCTTTCACCATCTTTATTAAATTAGTATGCTGAGCAAATAATTCAAGAAGATGGAGAAAAGATTGAAGTTGTCAAAGACTTCATATTACTAGGTTCTACAATCAACACCAATGGAAGGAGCAGTCAAGATATCAGATGACATGTTTGAAATGGAATGCAAAGATCGATATCCTAGGCATTAGTAAGCTGAAATGAACTGATATTGGCTGTTTTGGATCAGACAATTTTATATGGTTTACTCTACTGGGAATGACAAATTGAAGAGGAATAACATCCCATTCATCATCCAAAAAAAAAAAAAAAGTCAAGATCTATACTGAAGTATAAAGCTGTCAGTGATAGGATAACATCCATATGCCTACAAGGAAGACCAGTTACTACTACTATTATTCAAATTTAACACCAACCACTAAAGTCAAAGTTGAGGAAATTGAAGATTTCCACCAACTTATGCAGTCTGAAAGTAACTCTCATGGTGTAGTGGTTAAGGCATTTGGGTGCTAACCAAAAGATCCATGGTTTGAACCTAGCAGCTGCTCCATGGGAGAAAGATGAGGTGGTCTTCTTTGGTAAAAATTTACAGCCTTGAAAACCCAATTGGAGTCATTATGAGTCAGAATCAACTCGATGGTTTGTGAGATGCAGTCTGAAATTTACCAAACATGAAATCAAGATGTGTAGATAATTACTGGTGATTGGAAATGAAAGTTGGAAACAAACAAGCATTGGTAGTTGGAAAGTATGGCTAGAAAAGATGACAGATATAGCATGGTAGAATTTTGCATGACCAATAACATTCATTGCAAATACCCTCTTTAAACAACATAAACAGTGACTATACAGGTGTATTTGACCTGATGGAATACACAGGAATCAAATAGACTAAGTCTGTGAAAAGAGACAATGGAGAAGCTCAGTATCGTCAGTCAAAACAAGGCCAGGGGCTGACTGTGAAACAGACCAGCAATTGCTCCTAGACAAGTTCAAGTTGAAGCCGAAGAAAATTGAAACAAGTCCATGAGAGCCAAAATATGATCTTGAGTATGTTCCACTTGCATTTTAAGACCATCTGAAGAACAGATTTGATGCATTTAACACCAGTGCCCGAAGACCAAATGAGCTGTGGGATGACATCAAGGATATCATATGTAAGGGGGAAAAAAAGGTCATTAAAAGACAGAAAAGGAAGGGAAGACCAGAATGGATGTCAGAAGAGACTCTGAAACTTGCTCTTAAACAGAGAGTAATTAAAGCGAATGGAAGAAATGATGAAGTAAAAGAGCTGAATAGAGATTTCAAAGGGCAGCTCAAAAGGACAAAGTAAACTATTATAATGAAATGTGCAAAGACGTGGAGTTGGAAAATCAAAGGGTAAAAACACATTTTGCATTTCTCAAGCTGAAAGAACTGAAGAAAAAAAAATCAAGCCCTTAGTTGCAATGTTGAAGGATTCTATGGGCAAAATATTGAAATGTGCAGGAAGCATCAAAAGGCAATGGAAGGAATACAGAGTCACTGTACTAAAAGAATTCGTCGATGTTCAACCATTTCAGGAGGTAGCACATGATCAAGACCTATAGTATTGAAGGAAGAAGTCCAAGCCGTACTGAAGGAATTGGCAAAAACAAAACAACAACAACAAAAAACCAAGGATCCAGGAATTGATGCAATACTACTGTGATGTTTCAACAAATGGATGCAGTCCTGGGGACACTCATTCGTTTATGCCAAGAAATTTTGAAGATAGCTTCACGGCCAACAGACTGGAAAAGATCCATATATGTGCCCATTCCAAAGAAAGATGATCCAATAGATACAGAAAATATTGAACAGGATCAGTAATACCACACGCAAGTAAAATTTTGCTGAAGATAATTTAAAAACAGTTGCAGAAATATACTGACAGGGAGATGCCAGAAATTCAAGTTGGATTCAAAAGAGGGTGTGGAATGAAGGATATTTCTGATGTTGGATGGATCTTGGCTGAAAGCAAAGAATAGCAGAAAGATGTATACCTGTGCTTTATTGACTATGCAAAGGCATTTGACTGGGTAGATCATAACAAATTATGGATAATATTGCAAAGAAGGAGAATTGCAGAACACTTAATTGTGCTCATGAGGAACCTGCACATGGACCAAGAGGAAGTGGTTGGAAGAGAACATGGGGATACTGTGTGCTTTAAAGTTAGGAGAGGTTGCATCAGGGTTGTATCTTTTTTACCATATATATTTAATCTATGCTGAGCAAATAATCTGAAAACTTGGATTATATGAAGAACAATTCTGCCTCAGGATTGGTGGAAGACTCAGTAAAAACCTGCCATAGGAGATGATATAATCTGGTTTACTGAAAGTGAAGAGGACTTGAAACACTGATAAAGATCAAAGTCTACAGCCTCAATAAGCATTACACCTCAACATAAAAAAAAAAAAAATCCTCAAAACTGGACCAATAAAATCATTATGACAAACAGAAAACACTGAAGTTGTCAATGATTTCCTTTTAATTGAATCCACAATCAATGCCAATGGAAGCCACAGTCAAGAAATCAAACAATGCACTACATTGGGCAAATCTGCTGCAAAAGACTTCTTGCAAGTGTTAGAAAGCAAAGATGGCACTTTGAGGACCAAGAGGAGCCATGGTGTTTTCAGTCACCACAATGCATGTGGAAGGTGAACAATGAATAAGGAAGACTGTTGGACTGCTGGAAGAAGACAAGTTTGTCCTGGAAGATGGACAGCCATAATGCTTCTTAGACATGAGGAAGGAAAGCCTCATGTACTTTGGACATGCTCTCAGGAGGGATCAGTTCCTGAAGAAAGCTGCCATGCTTGGTAAAGTGCAGGGTCAGCAAAAAACAGGAAGACCCTCAATGGGATGGATTGACACAGTGGCTGCAATGATGGGCTCAACATAGCAACAATTCTGAGAATGATGCAGAACTGGGCTGTGTTAATTTCTGTTGTACACAGGGTCACTATGAGTTAGAACCAGTTGGATGGCACCTAACAATAGCATTGTTTCATTGATCAACTAGTCATCGAAATAATCATAGTCTGTTCTTAGTTGTCAAGATTTTTCATCCAAGTTTTTATTGTCTTTTCTATGAGTCAACTCATGTTTGGTAAAGTGGAGGGTCAATGAAAAAGGAGAAGACACTCAACAAGATGGATTGAAACAGTGGCTACAATGATGGGCTCAGGTATAGCAGGGATCTGGCACAAGACCGGGCAGTGTTTCATCCTGCTGTACATGAGGTCGCTATGTGCTGGAGATGACTTGATGGCACCTAACCACAACAACAACAAAATGAGTCAACTGAACAAACCAGAGAATAAGCTGTAGCTCTTCCTAGGACTCCCAGTTATTCCTTGGCTCTGCGTTCTTCCTTCAGCTCTCCTTCCAAATGTGAAAATGTTCCAACATGTCTATATATTTATAAGCAAAACATCCTCCGAGGATTATTTTTAATTCAGGTGCTTTATAGTTAACATTCTTCATTCTCTTTCCCTGGATTACATAGCTTGTGTTCTTCCTAATTTAAGTTGATTATATTTCAGAAAACATCATTATTTATCGTAGTAATACATACAAATATTTTTAGAGGAAGTTATTTTTCAAGATGACAGCTGCTATACTAAAAATATTTGAATAACAACTCTATTATCAATCTTTCCCAAAACCCATATCATAAATATTCTCATAGTGAATGCCTCATTTTATTCAATCAAATTTTGTCTATAAATACTGATTACAGAACAACAATCACAAAAAAAGATAGAAATTTATCCTATTCATAACATCCCACATAATCATATTAAAAGTGTGTACTCCCTGCGGCCTTTGTAAGGTGTTTTTATTTTCTTGTGCAGCACTGATCTCCAGGGTGGGGAGAGGAACATGGAAGGCTTTCTTGGGGTTATCCATAGGAAAATGCCAAGAAGGTGAGAGTAGTGTCCTGGAGCATGTTTATGTGTCTTGTGTGAGTATTGGATGAACTTACTCCTCAAATTATTCAAACCCAATAAATCTGTTATTCTACAAGTCTTTCACGAATTTCCTCCCTTTCCAAGCACTCTTTTCAGGGCAGCTTTGACTTCTTTGTTCCTCAGAGTGTAGATCAGAGGGTTGAGCATGGGATTGAAAAGACTGTGAAACAGGAGGAGATATTTCTTCTGCTCTCCAGGGTTCCCATATCTGGGTCCAACATACGTGATAATGGCGGTGCCATAGAAGAGTCCAACCACACAGAGGTGGGAGGAGCAGGTGGAGAAGGCTTTCTGGCGCCCTTCACCAGACTGGATCCTCAGGATGGCACATAGAATGTGAATGTAGGATATCACAATGGAGGAGAAGGGTCCCACCAGCACAGACACTGCCCCAGCCAGGACCACGATCTCATTAACGTGGGTGTCTGCATAGGCAAGCTTGAGAACAGATATGATTTCACAGAAAAAGTGATTAACTTTCTGAGATCCACAGAAGGGTAGAGGCAAAAGTAATATTAAATGTACCAGGGCCAGGAGGACTCCTAAAATCCAAGAAATCACTGCCAGGCTGACACAGAGCCTCCAGCTCATGATGGCAGAGTACCGGAGGGGGTGGCAGATGGCCACATAGCGATCGTAGGACATCACCACCAGGAGAAGACATTCTGTGTGAGCAAATACCAAAAAGAGGAAGGTCTGTGTGATGCAGCCAGCAAAGGAGATGGACATGGTGGGACTCAGGAGGCTCACCAGCATCTGGGGCACCGTGTTGCAAGCATAGGACATGTCAACAATGGCCAGGTGGGAGAGGAAGAAGTACATGGGGGTGTGCAGTCTGGGGTTCAGACAGATGAGCCCCAGAATGGCACCGTTCCCCAGCAGAGTGAGGGCATAGGACAGGGTGAAGAGCCCAAAGAGGAGCAGCTGAAGCCTTGGGCCAACAGGAAACCCCAGGAGGATGAACTCAGTGATGAAGGTCTGATTTTGACACATTTCTCTGGAAAGAAACAGTACAGTTCATCAAGTGTAAAGGACAGGGAAGCATTAAACATGGTGGATCTCTATGTGTGTCACTGATTGAGTGTTTTGTAGGAAAACATAGCACGTCCAATGAGATGTTTTGTCTGCTACTAAGTGAAAACTCTGTGTTCCAAACGAAGGAGAAGACATTTTTTTCACCTATGATATTCCGAGGGAGCTCTGGTAGCTTAGTGCCTAAGGCACTTGACTGCTAACCAGAAGTCTGGTGGTTCAAACCCACCAGCCACTCCTTGGAAGGAAGGTTGGGCAATCTACTTCCATAGTGATACTGCCTCAGTAACCCAAGGAGGGGTCTCTATGAGTCAGGTCTGATTTGATGGCACATAACAACAACAACAACAACATGATATTCTGAGGCAGTCAGAAGTAGATTTCCCAGTCTTCCTTCCGAGGAGTGGCTGATGAGTTTGAACTGCCAGCCTTCTGATTAGCAGTCAAATGCCATAGGCACTATGCCACCAAGGTTCCCCCCCTTTCTTTTTAGTGGTCCATTACAGTATTCAGTTTATCTGACCTCTACTTCCAAAGCAACTTTCGCCAGAGTTCAAAGTATGCTAACAACTAAAGGGCCTTCGTGGTGGTGACACTGTCCTGAGGCTTGTGGTGATTGTATCAGGATTTTCCCAAGTGTATTTCTCTACCACAGTGGGCATACATCCATAAGGGTGACTGTGTGTGTGGGTCACATACTCCCATCTGAGCATGGAGGGAGGGTGCGGAGAATCTCAGTGTTCTTTCTATTAGGTTTTCTCACAAATGCATACCTTCACTTCATCATAACTTTTTAGGCTTCTGATACATATTAAGAGCACAATCTTGACTCGAGACAGTGGTGGTTTTCCATCTCTTTGGTTGGGTTGACAACAGGTGCCATTGTGCTTGGGCTTTTGTACTCAGAGACTGTCTAATATGATCCTGTGTCTCATGACCGGAAGGTCACAAGGGTCATCTCTGTTGTACTTATGTGTATATTTACATTCTATGTCAGTGTATATCTCTCACCATATTTATCTATATCAGAATTTTTCCAAATGTTTGCCACATCCCATGGTAAGAAATGTCTACCCAATACATACACATGCAAATATCCATATACTTGAGTTCCCACTAGGTGCAACATATTTATTACTATCTATTCAACTCTGGTCTAATCTACTCTGTTCTACTCCCTTAATTTGAAAAAAATGCTGGTCGAAATCAACCCATTAAGTACCTTCATGATGAGCTATGTCCTGGAGTTTAAAAAGTTACTGATATTCATCCAAGCTTAGAACTTCAGCTCTAACTGTACACTCACAGGTATGGATCTCCAACATGTTTGATATCTTCTCAACTCTAAAGTAAAATATTTAATTAAGTTTCACTTATGCAAAGCTTTAGTTTGTGTTAGTTTATCAAAATTTTTTAAAATCCTTCCACAACAGAGTGAGTATTCTGAGGCTAGAAACATTGTATGTTCTAAACCATTGTTTCTGCTTTCTTACCTGTCTATCTTCATATGCTCCTTCCACCCAGAATCCATCTGGACTTCACTCAAGTAAGAATCCTAGAAAACTTCCTAACCAAGTGCCTGTCTATGAACTCCCATTCAAGTTTTTTTGTAAATTAATATTTGAAAGAATTCATTAGCATAAGTGAGAAAAACTTTGCCTTGCTTCAAAGAAAAGAATAGAATTCATAGTGGAAATTATTGTAAGAAGATATTGTTTTTGTCCAAGAATTAATTTTATAAATTGGAACCATCTCCTTGAAAACTGGTTATTTTTATTAGGATTTAACTGTCAGTGAAAGTTTTAAACCAGAAACTGAGTAACCAACTCTTTAAGGTGGGATTCCAGTATCATGTGAGAAGTTGAACTAAAGGGATGTTAGGGTCCCTTCCAACAATACAGTTCAGCGGCCATAAGTTAGACAGGAAAATACTGTCCATTTTCCCATCAAATTTCTTAAGATTTGGAGCCAATGAAGATAGGAATGTAAGCATAAAAATCACACGATGAAGGCACAAAACAATGAGAAGGATCGATAAGCATCACCTTATCCTCCTGCTCTCTGTAGGAGGCTAATCACAAAATATAAAAGCCAGGGGGATTACTAAACGTATGCTCCGTCCTGCACACACACACACACACGTTGTGCACTCTTGTGCTAAAGACGTGCAAGATGGTTCCTACAGGTTGACATATCTAATCGGCTTGGATCGACAAGACAATTCACAGAAAAGACATTCACGTGTTTAACTCAGCCAAAGGAAGTTCACATCCCAAAACAGAACTTTCAAAATCTCTTCTTCTACAACATGAACACATTTGGTGGCAGGTTAGGCCCATTAATCCATCAAAAACCCAACCTAATTTCAGGAGGCAATAGAAACTTTTACAATCAAATCCCTCACAGGGATGTTCTACCTTACAATTTAAAGAAGAAATTCCACAATAAATGAAGCAAAGCAGATTACCCATTTATATGCATCTAAAAACAATGTCACGCAACATGTATTTTGATAACATGTCAGTCTCTTTTGACCTCATGTACTAGAATGGGAAACACAGTACTTTCTTTTCCCCTTCAGAAAATGTATTGGGAAGTCTCCAATACTTGTAACAGAAAGTGTTCTTTGATAACTTGTAAAACTCTTGGGAACTCATATACATGAAAAGGAAAAATAGGACATTGTTTTCTTATTCTGAAAATGTACGGTGAACTTTCCAGTCCACGTAACACAAAATGTAGTTGCATATCATGTCAAACTCCTTTGACTTGTAGTTCAATGGGAGAATTGATATACCATTTTCTCCTGCAGAGAACATAATGAGAAAATTATCTTTCTTGTAACACAATGGGAGCACAACTGGGAGCACTCCTGTCCAAGTAACACAAAGTGTACTTTGGAAACAAGTAGAACTCCTTTGATTTCAGGTACCTGAGACAGAGAATGTTTACAAAACTCAAAAAATATATAAGGAAATTTCTCATCCTTGAAACAAAAAGTGTAAGTTTATAGCATCGAATATTCCTTGGATTTCATACACTTGAATGGAAAAACAGTACATTAAAAAAATAAAAACAATGACAACTTTCAATTAAATCATTCTAGTACATAAATCCCAAAATAGCAGAAATTTGGTGTCAACAGACAATACCAGCTACATTTTATGGATTTTCACTATAGCCTATCTGAAACTGCCTGGTGAATAAAGACTAGATAATATAACAAATTTACCTCATACTTACAACCAAATGAAAGAAGGCAATCAGGATCTGAGTTGGGTGAAGCTTCAAAACTAAGAAAAAAAAAAAAAACATCTCTAAGTCAGTATCGAAACTTTTTTCCAAGGATCTTCTTGGAAGACAAAGTGTCCCAATGGAGACCAAATTTCTCACTGGAGAGGTGCTTGTATATTTGCTTAGCTCAACCACCTCTCGCCACGCTTCTGTGAGTCTGGTGATGAGGGAGGGACAACTGATCATTGTATAAACTGGTATCTGCTGCTTTCCAGGGAAATGGCTCTCCCTCTGGACTTATCTCTGGTCTTCCGAGGGAAACGTTCATGGTCAGATGACAGGGTCTATGAATTCTTCACTCCCTTTAAGCTTATAAATTTCAGAAATATTAGAATGATGCCTATGACTCTTTGATATTTTATTTACAGTTACCACAGCTTAAATTTATTATGGTTTCAAATATACCAAAATTTCTCAACCCCTGAATTCTCCAAATAGATTAAGTATACTTTTAGGCAGGTGGAACCCATATGCTATACCCATCCTCTTAGTGTTGATTGAGTTTTATGTTACACCCGACTGAGAAGGAGACTTAATATGTATCCCATGTGCTTCCCCCCCCCCCCCCCCCATCTAGTCTCCACAAGGAATATAGTTCATAAAGTAAGGCCAGGTAGTAAGACCTGCAGAAGCCTTGGGGAGTGTGTTAAGGAGTCAGGGAAGAGGCAAAGGTATCCCAAAGAGACTTGTTAAACCCTGTTTTGGAAGATTTAACTGGAGCACAAATAAGGAAAATCCTCACCTAGGAAGCATCTCTACTTGTAATTTCAGAGATTCTGTGCATGAGGGACGGGGATGGTCATGACCCCCCAAGATCTATGACTACTATTTTCTCTTCCTTCTGAAATGGGAATGGACAGACCCCATTTGACAACTCTGAGGAGTGCAACTGAGAAAATATCATGGTGCTTTTATATAAATCAATTCTTGTTCTCAAAAATAAAGGAACTTTTGTTGTTGTTAGGTGTCGGTGAGTCATTTCTGACTCACGTGACCCTACGTACAACAGAACAAAGTATTGCCTTGTCCAGTGCATCCCTTACAATCATTCCCGTGCTTGAGCCCTTGTTGCGGCCACTGCGTCAATCCATTTCACTGAGTATCTTCCTCTTTTTCACTGACCCTCTACTCTACCCAGCATTATCTCCTTCTCCAGGGACTGTTTTCTTCTGATAGCATGTCCAAAGTACGTGAGATGAAGACTCACCATCCGTACTTCTAAGGGGCACTGTGGCTATATTTCTTCAACACAGATTTCTTTGGCAGGTCATGGTATATTCAATATTCTTCACCAACACCATCATTCAAAGGAATCAATTCTTCAGTCTTCCTTATTCATTGTCCAGCTTTCACATGCATATGAGGCAAATGAAAATACCAGAGCCTGAGTTAGGCATATCTTAGTCTTCAAAGTGACATTTTTGCTTTTTAACACTTTAAAGTGGTCTTTTGCAACAGATTTGTCCAATGCAATATGTCATTTGTCATTTGGCTTCTTGACTGTTGCTTCTATGGGCATTGATTGTGGATCCAAGGGAAATCAAATCCTTGAAAATTTCAATCTTTTCTCCATTTATCAAGAGATTTTCAATAAAGGTGCTGAGACAATTCAACAGAAAAGAAATAGTTTTATTTTCTAGAGATGGTACTGGAACAACTGTAGAGCTAATGCAGAAGTAAGTTGGACCCCTACGTCATCCATATACAAATAGAAAAAGAAAAGAAACTCAAAATGGACCAAAATATAAGACCAAAATGTAAGAGCTAAAACTCTTAAAAGAGTGAAAGGATGCCTGCTTTCACCACTGTTAGTCAGCATTGTACTGGAAGTTCTAGCAAGAACAAGAAAAAGAAATAAAATGTATCCTAAATTGAAAGAAAGAAGCATCACCATTGGCAGATTATCTGGTCCCATATACAACAAATCCCAAAGAATCCAAAAGAAAGCTGTTAGAGTAAACAAATAAGTTCAGCAAAGTTGCAGGTTACTAGCTCCACACAAAAATATTGGTTGTGTGATGAACAATCCAAAAATTAAGAAAGCAAATTTATTCACAGTAGCAACTAATAGAATAAGATACTTAGGAATAAATTTAACTTAATTAACTTAAGAAGGTGAAAGACTTGTTCACTGAAAATTCAATGCGTTTCTGAGGGAAATCAAAGAAAGCCTAAATATATAGAAAGAAATTTATGGTTCATGGATTAGAAGACTTGATATTGTTAAGATCTCAATATCACCCAAAGCAATCTACAGATTCAAAACAATACTATCAAAATTCCAAGAACCTTTTTTAAAAAAAAAAAAAATTGGGAAAGCTAATCCTCAAATTCGTATGGAACAAAACAACTTTGAAAAAGAACAAATTTGGAGGACTCACACTTTGTAATTTAAAAGTTACTACCAAGCTACTCATTTGCTCATCTGTTGATTTGTTGTACTATGAGGGCTCATGTGTTGAGCTGATGCTGGAAGCTATACCAGTTCAAACACCAGCAGGGTTGCCCATGGTGGACAGGATTCAACAAACTTTTTTCTTTAAAGTAGATTTTTTAGAACTAGATCTACTTCTGAAAAAAATCAACCAGTGAAAGCCTTCTGAATAGCAGTAGAACATTGTCTTATTTAGTGCCAGAAGATGAGCCCCCTCAGGTTGGAAGATACTCAACATGACTGGGGAATAGCTGCCTCCTTAACGTAGAGTCAGCTTTACTGATGTGGATGGAGTAAAGCTTTCAGGACCATCATTTGCTGATGCGGCATGACTCAAAATGACAAGACACAGTGGCAAACATCCATTATATATGATGTATGAATCTAGGAAAATTTGAAGTTCTCCAACAATGAAATGGAATGCATAAAGATTGATATCCTATTCATGAGTAAACTAAAGTGGAGCTGGTGTTGGCCATTTTCAGTCTAACAATCATATGCCCTACTCTGCAGGGAATGAAAAATTGAAAATGAACAGCATCACATTCATTGTCCAAAACAACATTTCAAGATCTATCTTGAAGTACAACGATGTCAGTCATAGGATAATATCCATATGCCTACAAGGAAAACCAGTTAATATGACCATTGGTCAAATTTAGGTACCAACCACTAATGCCACAGATGAAAAATAGAAAATTTTTACCAACTTCAGCAGTATGAAATTGATCAAACACCATCAAAATGTATTGATAATTACTGATGATTATAATGTGAAAATTGGAAGAAAAGAAGAAGGATCAATAGTTGGAAAATAGGGTCTTGGTGATAGAAATGATACTGGAGATCACATGATAGAATTGTGCAAGATTAATGACTTATTCACTGGAATTTTTTTTTCCAAAAAACATAAATTGCAGCTATACACATGACGCTCACTGGATGGGATACACAGGGATCATGTTGACAACATCTGTAGACAGAGATGATGGAGATGCTCAATAGCAGTCTGAACAAGGCCAAGGGATGCCTGCAAAGCCAGGTGCTCATAAGGAAGTTCAAGTTGAAACCGAAGAAAAGTGAACCAAGTCCCTGAGAGCCAAAGTACCAGCTTGAGTATATCCCACTGGAATTTACAGACCATCTCAAGATTTTATGTGTCGAATACTAATGACTAAAGATCCGACAAGTTGTGAGATGACATCAAGGGCATAATACATGAAGAAAGCATGATTAAAAGCATCATTAAAAGGCAAGAAAGAAAGAAAAGACCAGAATGGATGTCAGAAGAGACTCTGAAACTTCCTCTTGAACAGAGAGTAGCTAAAGGAAATAGAAGAAATGAAGAAGTAGAAGAGCTGAACAGAAGATTTCAAAGGGCTGCTTGAGAAGGTAAAATAAAGTTTATAATGAAATGTGAAAAGACCTGGAGGTAGAAAACCAAAAGGCAGGAATATGCTCAGCATTTCTCAAGCTGAAAGAACTGAAGGAAAAAATCAAGCCTTGAGCTGTTTGCCTGTGATTTATCAGCTGTGCAGCAGCAGCCCACTGTGTGGATCATCATACATTATGGATACTGTTGTGAAGAACGTGAATTGCAGCACACTTTATTGTGCTCCTGTGGAAGCTGTACATAGACCAAGAGGCAGTTGTTCAAACAGAACAAGGGCATACACAGTGATTTTAAATATAGAAAAATGTGTGTCAAGGTTGTATCCTTTCACCATGCTTATTCAATCTGTGTGCTGAGCAAATAATCCAAGAAGCTGCATTATGTGAAGAACATGGCATCAGGATTGAAGGAGGACTCCTTAACAACCTGTGATATGCAGAGGACACAACTTTGCTTGCTGAAAGTGAAGAGAACTTGAAGTACTTACAGAAGATCAAAGACTTCAGTATGGTCTGCACCTCAACACAAAGAAAACAAGAATTCTCACAACTGGACCAATAAGCAACACCATGATAAATGGAGAGCAGATTAAAGTTGTCAAGGATTTCCTTTTACTTGGATCCACAATCAACACCCAAGACAGCAGCAGTCAAGAAATCAAATGAGTTGGGAGTGGGGTCGCACCCGGGTCTGGATGCCATGTAGGGGAAGCCGGTGGCGGCCACTGAGCTGTTTCTACCCCACTAAGGTTTTTCTTCCTTGGATGTTATGACAGCATTGTTTAGTAAACAAAGTCTGACCATGTGGAAGAATCGTGCTAGTTCTGACCTCAATAACTGTAGTAACATTTAGTCTTGGGTGTAGAAGTCTGTTGGTGTCTGTCAGCAGTTATTGTAAATTAGTATTTATTATGCTACAAATTCTGTGTAACTGACCTAGTCACTTATCAGTTACTGTTTTGCAGCATATGGACTGAAATGAAAACATCCTATGGGGAGAAGCAACTTTAGATAATGAAGTCTCTTCACATAATGGCTTAATTAGGGCCCAGTTTTGGACCAAGGAAATTATGAATATAATAGTGAAAATTGTCCTCTCTGACATGAAAGGTGTGCTTTGGGTTAAAAAAGATACAGTATACTAATCACATCTTTTCTCATTCTTGCTTGATTATTGGAATCATTTCTGGCTTTCTCAAAGCAAAACTGTATTAGTAAGAGTTTCTGTTTTCTGTGTTGATTTTAGCCTTATATTGTTAATATAATTATCAGTCTGCATCATAGTGCCTAAGGCACTTGACTGCTAACCAGAAGGCTGGTGGTTCAAACCCACCAGCCACTCCTCGGAAGGAAGGTTGGGCAATCTACTTCCGCAGTGATACTGCCTCGAAAACCCAAGGAGGGGTCGCTATGAGTCGGGGCCGACTCGACGGCAAATAACAACAACAACAACAATCTTACAAAGAGTTCTCTTAATATCTTAACCATGTAGAATATCACTGATGGGATACAACAATATACTTAGGAACCTTTTCTTAGAGGTGATTTTGTTGAGAAGAATAAAGCTATGATTTAAAGCTTGCATTTAAAATGCCAAACATTATAGTATCTTGGAACCAGTTTTTTCTTGCTTGTGCTAAACAGAAATGTGAAATAGTTAATTGGTCAGATCATTGCTGATGATACACATACCACTTATTTATCAGTCCATTCTTTGTTTTGACTCGTGGTAATGTCCCACAGTTTTGATCAGTTTCAAAGTGAAAATTAAAATTTTAAGTTTTCTTTTAAGGAAGTTTTATAAATAACAGCTAAGTAATAATTGTTGTTGCTGTTGTTATGTGTCATTTAATTAGTAAGTGGTAAAGAAAGCTGACATGGCCAAGAAGCTCTGGTGGTGCAGTGGTTAAGGCATTCTGTTGCTAACCAGAAGGTCGCATTTGAACCCCCCAGCCACTCTGCAGAAGAAGGATGAGGCAGTCTGTTCCAGTAAAGATTACACCCTCGGAAACCCCGTGGGGCAGTCCTGCTTCTATAGAGTTGCTGTGAGTCACAATCGACTCAATGACAGTGGGTTTTTTAAAGAAAAGCTTAAATTTTGTTGGACATAGTCATTGTGTGAAAACAGGTAAATTACATGAAAATGAAAATGTATGATAATCAGAAGAGCTAACTTGAATAAGTAGTATAACTGGATTTTTTTTCCTATTAAATCATGGCTTTTGTAAATGCAGAGTCCAGTAATTTTTTCACTCCTATTCTTTAGTGTCTTATTAATGTTTTCTCCATCTCTGATATGGATTTTAATTTATAAAAAATTGTCCAACAGCTTTAATTTAAAATGAAACTAGAAACTGAAATAAATGTGATTTTTTTAAAAAAGAGAAAAAAATGACATATTGCATTGGAGAAATGTGTTGCAATGATTGGCTCAAACATGGCAACTGTTGTGAGGCTGGTGAAGAACCTGGCAGTGTTTTGTTCTGTTGTACACAGGGTCGCTATGAGCTGAAACCAACTTGACAACACCTAAAAACAACAAGAACACCAAGCTACAGTAATTAAAAGAGTATGGTACTGGTTAAGAACAGACATAGAGATCAAGGGGTAAAAGGGAGTCCAGAAACAAACCCACACATATCTGTGGCCAATTGATTTTTGACAAGGGTAAGAAGTCACTCAACGGGAAAGAATTTTCTCTTCCACACATGGTGTAGGGTAACTGGATTTTCACACACAACAGAACAAAGTTGGACCCCTATCCCATACCATGTGCAAAATTAACTCAAATGATGCCAGGACCTACATATAGCCAATATTGTGGGAATTCTCATGTGAAGGCTTATATATTTTGTGTTTTGCTCTCAGGCATTAGCCGAGAGGGTGAAAGGGAGAATTTACTGGAGTTTTTCAGGGAAAAACCATGAAACAATGACAAGGGTAGTTAGACTAGAGCAGAGGTATTTAATGTGACTTTATGTGGGTGTCAAGGCCCCAACTGAGTTGAACAGTCATGAATTTAAAATGATCTCAGCCACTCCACTTGCGTGTGTGCCTCCAACTGTGTGGGCAGAGGCAAGCAATTTCCCGTCTAAATTCAACTGAACACCTAAGTTATTAGAACAGAGAGGTTAAGAAAAGGTCCAAAGTAAATGTAGGGTACATATTTGGAATGGAACAAAGAATTAGGGGGTGGCCAGAAGCCAGGGACAGATAAGCACAGGGGCACAGGATTCAACCCCTGAGTTCAAAGTTAGGAAAAAATACATGCAGTGGAAATTTTTGATCTTTCCTTTCACAGTAATGCTTTTGATCAGACAAACATATTTCTCTCCCTTGGGGGGATCTATTTCTGTGGAGCCTGCCTTAACAAGCTCCCTGGGGGTCACATTTATCACCTTTCCATAAGGAGAATATCAAGCTTGGCACAATTGAGGGTTGGTACACAGTAAATCCAAATACTTGAGGATTGCACCATGTGACGTAATCCATATAGCAGGGCTTGATGAAATTCAGGCAGATTTTCCAGAGTGTGAACCATCCTCCATTTGTCTTGAGTTCTCACTTTTCTGCATAAACACATACAGAAATTTCAACACTGGAGAGCCAAGAGGAGGTGGGCAGCTTCCTCGCTGCTCTGCAGGCATGACAGGGAATGGCGTGACCCTTCATAGTTAGTCCCTGGGCTCCGTGATACGTCTCCGGGGGAACTGGTTGGTCTTAGATGATCAGAGTCCAAGTCTCTCCACCCAGAAGCCTCCTCAGCATCCCGGGGCCCTGTCCCAATCGTCAGGACAGAAAAGGGCATCACGAGGGCCCACTGAACCTGCTTCAGGGACCAGGCGATTCAGCTGCCACCTTCCCCACCTCTGTGAGTGTTCCTGGGGACGCACGCCCCATTTGAGGGAAATACCAGAAGCTGCACCTCTGGGTGTAAGTCATCGTTTACCCAGAGTAATGGTTTCCTGGAGAAGGGGAAGGAGGCTGGCAGGAGCCACCAGGTTTAGGAAGGAGATGGGAAGATGCCTTCCTCACACTTCAGGGCCACAGCTTGACATCTGACACCCACTCTGTCAGAACTCCTCTCAGTCCTGCCCCTCCTGGGCACAGCTGTGGGAATAGATGCCCCTGGCTCTGTGTTGTGACCCAAAAGGGCCTAAGAACGGTCCCACCTTTCTTCTTCTTTTTGTAAATGAAGGTGACTCCAGGGGTGCCATGTAACTTGCCCAGTGGCCTCTCACTCCTTCCTCCCTCTGCTGAGAAGTGTCCGCTCCCACTCCATCCCAGAAGTACCCTCCAGCTGGGGAAGTGAGAAAGATGGAGTCCTCTCCCTGCCGCCCAGGAGGAGGTGTTCATGGGAGGCAGGTAGACATCCTACAGCTCTTTGATAAAGGCTTTTATCATCACTTCCTGCGGTAGCAGCAAAGCCGGTGAGGGGTCAGACGATTTCTTCCTGGTGTTGCAAAGGTTACTCTTAGGAATGGTTGCCCTCACGCTAGGAAATCCCCCTCTCAGATCCCCAGGTGGGATAAACTGACTACCACTATCACCCAGCTTTGGGAAAAAGATGTATCTGTAAAACTTCTTACAGAAATAATCTTAGTGTCACCTGTGTTCTACATCTGGCTACAAAGTGAAAATTTTGCTTTTTTAAACAATTTTTTTTCAAAAGTATTTTTTACTCTCTACATCTGACAAGGACTTTTTAAGTCACTTTTAAGAAGCAGTTTTTGAGAAGTATCAGAACTGTGTTGTTCTTAAATTTGGGAAAGAATAAAAATAAAAGCAACACATTCCCATCATTCAGCACTGGCGGCAGCTTCCTCCAAACCGCACTGATTCGGCCCTATTTATCCCGTTGTTGGCCTTGTAGTAGTTTTACTTTTACGTTCATTTTCCTGGTCCTTTGCTGTATAGAGAAAGAGAATGAATGGTCAGCTGACAGGAGGTCTGGAAAGGACCCTAGACAACCTCTTCCTTTGCTTCAGAGGAGCCGGCGTGGCGTAGTGGTTAAAGCATTCAGGGCCAGTGGTTCAAACCCACCGACTGCTCTGTGGGAAAACAATGAGGCAGCCTGCTTCTGTAAAGATTTACAACGTTGGAAACCCTATGGGTCCATTCTACTCTGTCCTAAAGGGTCACTGTGGGTCAGAATCAACTCAATGGCAGTGACTAATTTTTGGGGGGTGGCTTTAGACTCAAAGCAGTCAGAATCTACTAAGGTAGTATTCAAAAACAACAAAACCAACCCTATTGCCCCCTAATCGATTCCAACTCAGAGCAACCACAAGGAACAGAGTAGAACTGAGTTTCCATAGACTTTCCAAGGCTGTAAATGTTTGTGGAAGCAGACAGACTGATGTATCTTTCTCACATGGAGAGGCTAGTGGGTTTGAACATTCGCCTTGCAATTAGCAGTTGAGCACTTAACCCCCGTGCCACCAGGGCTCCTTGTAGTAGATGTTAGAATCAAAGGATTTCTTTACTGTAGCAAGCTTGGAGGAGGGGAACTCACTGCTATTGAGTCAATTCCAACTCACAGCCACCCCCTTTGGGTTTCTAAGGCCATAAGTCTTTATAAAAGTAGATTGCCCAGTCTTCCTTCCATGGAGTGGCTGGTGGGCTTGAATCTTCTGGTGAGCAGTCAAATGCCTTAGGCACTACACCACCAGAGCTCCAAGCCAGAATTAGCCCTGATCAATTCTGTAGGCATGAAGTGAAATGAGGAAAAGCTCTAAGAAAATAAATTTTACGGGAAAAAGCCCTATGCTGTTAGTGCTATCTTTTTCAAAGTATGTATGAAAATTGTGTTATCACATAAGGCATATTCTTACATAGTATACTATGTGACCAAAGTATTCTTTTAACCTATGGTGGCAAGATGCCTAAATTGTAAGATCAATTTTAGAGGTATTGATCCTGGGGAGTTGGGTTTACAAGTTGTACCAGGTGACCAAGAGCGTCCTAGAGATAGAAGATGGAGGAAGACAGCCATCAGACAGCCTTCTAAGTCTACTTGGGACCCAACAAACCAGACGATGCCATCATGGTGCTCTTAGCAAAAGGAGGGAAGCTATAGGAGTTTTGATGAATGCGTCAATTTGTGGATTTGTGTAGAAGGGAGACTGGACATTGAAGAAGCAGCGACTGCCTAGAACAGACCGTCTCAGGACAGGAGGACAGCACAACATGGGCAGCTGCACCAGCCGCCGCCAGGGAGGCTTTCTCATGGCTGTGCTGATGCCAATTACCACCTAACACAGACCGAGACCCTGATCTTAAAGACAGGCAGCAACATCGGATGAAGGCTTGTGGACTCGCCCTTATTCTCCCTGGTGGCTCAGCTTCCCCGGGAGGCTGGTGAACCAGCTTTGAGCAACACTCTGGGTTGTTTTCTCTGTTCACAATACGTGTATTTGTCACTCTAAGAAGTAGCTTGATGGCCAGTCAACACCAATACATTGCATTTGCCCATTTGCCTTCTGTCTGGGATCAAGTGTGGCGTGCATTTCTGGATTTCTGAGTTAACCATGCTGTTTCATTGGTCTCTTTGTTTATCCTGCACCCGATACCACGTTGGCTTAATCGCTGTAGCTGTGCATGCGTCCTGATACTCTCTGGAGTAAGTCCTCCTGCTTTGTTCTTCTTCAGGTTGGCCTTGGCTCTACATGATCTTGGTACTTTCATAAAACTTAGAACAAGATCATAAATTTCCATTACAAAACCTGTTCAGAATCTGATTTGGAGTTTGTTCAGCTTGTAGGTTAATTTTGAGAGATTTGGGATCTTAACAAAAATTCCAAACCAGAAACACAATACATACATCTCTCCGTTTTGTACACTGACACTGAATCCGGGAATTTTGTATATTCTTTGATTAACTATAATAGCCCATTTTAGCACCCTTTTTGTATTGTGCATACACAATTTACAATAGCATTGTCTGTGTTTTCTCCTTTTAAATCCTTATGACCTATTTGCCTTACTATTGGGTAGATCTTGAGTTAGTGTTAAATACGGAGCTTTGAAATGGTTCTTCCTGGGTCAGCCCACCAACACAGTGAAGCTAGAAGTGTCCAGATCTGTAAAATGTACGTGAATCTGAATGGAAGCCAGAACAAGACAAATTAAGATTTGATACCCTACTGGAAAGGAACTCTGGTGGTGTAATGGTTAAGGCATTTGCCTGCTAATCAAGAGACTGGCAATTCCAACTCACCAGCCACTCTGTGGAAGGAAGATGGAGTGATCAGCTTCCATAAAGATTTACAGCCTTGGAAACCCAGTGGAGGTCACTATGAATTGGAATCAACTCTATGGCTTTGAGTTTGGTTTGGTGTATGAGCCCTGCTAGAAATTTAATTTCCCTCTTAGAAAACAAAAAGCAGGGTCTGTGTTACTTAGCAACAGCATCTCTTGACTGGAAGAATCAGAAACGACAATGACCTGCTCAAAGATGGCAGCTGGCTGCACCATTCTGAATGTGTGTTTCTCTCTACAGTCCTGGCAATATTCCAGTTTCCTGCATCAGGCTTCTGAAAGGGCTTATTATGCCTCTTCCAAACATCCTATTCCAGGGCTTTGACCTATAATGTTTACCACTCTGATTATTGATTTACTTCACCTAAATTTTAAAAAATTAGGATCTATTCCAATTTCACTCCTTCAGCCATGACTGAGCCATTTGAACTTCAGCCATGACTGAACCTGTTTGAACTGGTCCCTTATGCTCACTTCCTAACTCAGGGGAAACTTTTTAACATTTTACTATGAAGAATGTTTCTGTAGGCTTTTGAGGATATACTTTTTTTCAGATTGAAGAAATTGCTTCCATTTGACGTTGGCTAAGCTTTAGGAAACTGAAGCGGAAGATCTTCCTGGGCTCATCCTCTCATCATTAGCATGGTTTATCTTCTCTGTGCCTGTCGGTGTTTGATGTGATATCAAGAATGTACTACCAGTTCCTGTTTGCCCAGAGCATGTTTTCCATTACTTCATTTTCAAACTTTTTGTTTGTACTTATACTTGGGTGTGACTCCTGTAGGAAATTTATAACTGGATCTTATGTTTTAAATCTAATATGAAGATCTCTATCTTTTAATGGGTGACTATAATACATTTACATGTAATGTGATCATTGTTATTCAGGAACTGCTTTACACCACTTTGTTTTGTGTTTCCTGTTTATCAAACAATTTATTTGCTTTCTTTTTCTCCTTTATAGACTCTGTTTTCTATTGAATCATTTTTAAAAATGTATTGTTTGTGTCTCTGTCATCTTGGAAATCATAACTTCTGTTCATTCTTTTGGTGATTTCCTATAATTGCTAAAATCCAAATTTAATGAAATATTCTAACAAACTTGAACTTATTCAGTATTTCAGCTCTTTTCAAGAATATCTATACTCTTTAACTACTTGTCAAATTTCTCATTTAAGGAGTTGTTGTTGTTATGCTGTTGAGTCAGACTTGACTCATAGTGACCCCTCCTTTTATTTCCGAGGCAGTATCATTATGGAAGTAGATTGCCCAACTTCCTTCCAAGGAGTGGCTGGTGGGTTTGAACCATTAGCCTTCTGCATAGCAGTCACGTGCCTTAGGCACTATGCTACCAGAGCTCCTCATTTAAGGGGTAGACTTACTAATTATTCTTAAAGAAGCAGTATTATTCTTGTAAACACCAAAATAATTATGTTCTACCTCATAGGTAAGTAGGAGCTCTGGTAGGATAGTGCCTAAGGTACTTGACTGCTATCCAGAAGGCTGGCGGTTCAAACCCACAAGCCACTCCTCAGAAGGAAGGTTGGGCAATCTACTTCTGTAGTGATACTGCCTTGGCAACCCAAGGAGGGGTTGCTCTGAGTTGGGGCCAACTCAATGGCACATAACAACATCAACAACCCCATAAGTGATTAAATTTACCTAGATGTTTTTTATCAAATTATATGTTCCTTATTGTTTTTATATATTTGACTGACCTCTGAGTTTACTTTCATTCTTATTGAGGAAGATACTTTAATAGTAAACTGAGGGTCTCTAGGTCCTACATACCATTATAATTGTACATCCAGAAATGTTAATATTCTCTCCCTATTAACACAACAAAGATCTTTGGTAAAAGAAGACTACTGGAATTACTAAATAGTTGTTCTATGTAGATAGTTGTCTTTTATTATTGGAACTTTCTAATATTTCCTCTTAATCCTAGAAAAATTAAATTATAAAACTGTTTCTTTAGAGACAAATGGAGCTATGTTGTTGTTCTTAGATGCCACAAAGTTGATTCTTACTCATGATGCCATTTTGTAACAGAGTACACCTGCCCAATAGAGTTTCCCAGGCCATCATCTTTATGGGAGCAGATCTCCAGCTCTTTTTTAGGTGGAGCTGCTGTGTGGGTTCAAATTACCAAGCTTTGGGTAGCAGTCGAATGCTTTACCATTGTGCTACCAGGGCTCTTAAATGAAGCTGTAGCATCTATGAAAGACCGCAAAACTTATGAAGCCATGTAAGTACTATGAAACTTAGAGGCGAACTCACCGGCCTCAGGGAGGGATTGGACCCATGAACCACTGATTGTGGTCTCTGGCATCAATCCTCACCTATAATGAGCATATCATTTTCCCTTTTTCCTCTATGCCTCAGCTTTGAAATTTCCATCCTAACTCTGTCGTTGCATTTCCCTGTCACGAGAACATGGGGAGAAATCAGACTTGGATCACAGAAGTCATCCTGCTGGGGTTCCAGGTTGAGCCAGCACTGGAGGTTTTCCTCTTTGGGTTATTCTTGCTGTTTTATAGCATCACCATGATGGGAAATGGGACCATCCTGGGGCTCATCTGGCTGGATCTCCGACTGCACAGCCCCATGTACTTCTTCCTCTCGCACCTGGCCATTATTGACATGTCCTATGCCTCGAGCACAGTCCCTAAGATGCTAGCAAACCTTGTGATGCAGAAGAAATCCATCACCTTGGGTCCATGCATTCTTCAGACGTTTTTGTATCTGGCTTTTGCTGTTACAGAGTGTATGGTTTTGGTGGTGATGTCCTATGACAGATATGTGGCCATTTGCCACCCTTTGCAGTACACCATCATCATGAGCTGGAGAGTGTGTGCTGGTCTGGTTGCCACTTGCTGGGCATTTAGCTTCCTCCTGGCCCTGGTCCATGTGGTCCTCCTCCTGAGGCTGCCCTTCTGTGGGCCTCATGTGATCAACCACTTTTTCTGTGAAGTCCTGTCTGTCCTCAAGCTGGCCTGTGCTGACACCTGGCTCAATCAGGTGGTGATTTTTGCAGCCTGCGTGTTTATCTTGGTGGGACCCCTCTGCCTGGTGCTGCTCTCTTACACCCGCATCCTCTTTGCCATCCTGAGGATCCAGTCTGGGGAGGGACGCAGAAAGGCCTTCTCCACCTGCTCCTCCCACCTCTGTGTGGTCGGGCTCTTCTTTGGCAGTGCCATTGTCATCTACATGGCCCCCAAATCCAGCCATTCTCAAGAACAGAGGAAGATCCTATCATTGTTCTACAGCCTTTTCAACCCTATGCTGAACCCTCTGCTCTACAGTTTGAGGAATGCAGAGGTGAAAGGTGCTTTGCGGAGAGCACTGTGGAAACAGAGGTCAATGTGAGGGGTGATTTTGGACATCCTGTGTGTGAGCTTGGGCCTTAGGATTCTGTGTTCTGGATGCCATGTTGAGATCCAGAATTCACCACCCCTGTGCTCTCTATCCTTAGACTTCCCGTAAAATGAGAAAATAAATCTTCCTATTTAAGCCATATTAAGTGTGATCTTGTTGTTTAAAGGTAAAAACATCCTAAATGAGACATCACACAAAAAAGAGTGTGTGTGTGTTTGTGTGTGTGTTTGTGTGTGTGAGTGGTGTGTGTGTGTGTGTGTGTGTGAGTGGTGTGTGTGTGTGTATAGTATTTCTATATATATGTTTAAGGCTGGGGCCTGAGGTAGGGGGGTGTAGAGGGTTAGGAACAACTAAGGGAGACAAACTTGTCTGACAATTTGTCATCCTGTGGTGGCTTACCTGTTGCTGTGAGGCTGGAGGCTATGCCACCACAATGGACAGGTTTCAGCAGAGCTTCTCGGCTAAGACAGACTCGGAAGAAGAAAGAGGCCATCCACTTCTCAAAAAATTGGCCAGTAAAACCTTATGAATATCAGTGAAACACTGTCTGATACATTACTGAAAAACTTAGCAAATAGCCCTGAAACTTTATCCAATATAGTGCTGGAGGATGAGCCCATCAGGTGGGAAGCCACTCAAAATTTGACTGGGAAAGAACTGACTCCTTAGAGTAGAGACAACCTTAACAATACGGATAGAGTAAAGCTTTTGGAATGTCCATTGGCTGATGTGGCACGACTCAAAATGAGTAGAAACAGATGCAAACATACATTAACAATTGGAACATGGAATGTACGAAGTATGAATCTAAGAAAATTAAAAGTTGTCAAAAATGTATAAAGATCGATATCCTAGGCATTAGTGAACTGAAATGGACTGGTTTTGGCCATTTGAATCAGACAACCATATGATCTACTATGCTGGGAATGACAACTTGAAGAGGAATGGTGTGGCATTCATTGTCACAAAGACTGTTTCAAGATCTGTCCTGAAGTACGCTGTCAGTGATAAGATAATATCTATATGCCTACAAGGAAGACCGGGAGTTCTGGTAGCGTAATGCCTAAGGCACTTAACTGTTAACCAGAAGTCTGGCATTTCAAATGCACCAGCCACTCCTTGGAAGGAAGGTTGGGCAATCTACTTCCATAGTGATACCACCTTGGAAACCCAAGGAGGGGTTGCTATGAGTCCAGTCCGACTTAACAGCACATAACAACAACAACAACACAAGGAAGACCAGTTAATACTACTATTATTCAAATCAAGGTACCAACCACCAAAGCCAAAGATGAAGAAATTGGAAGATTTCAACCAACTTCTGAAGTCTGAAATTGACCGAATGGGCAATCAAGATGTGTTGATTATCACTGTGACTGGAATGCAAAAGTTGGAAACAAAGAAGGATCACTGGTAGTTGGCCTTGGTGACAGAAATAATGCTGGGTATCGCTTGATAGAATTTTGCAAGACTAATGACTTATTCATTGCAAATGCCTTTTTCAACAACATATTGTTGTTGTTGTTAAGTGCCGTCGAGTCGTTTCTGACTCATAGCGACCCCATGCACAGCAGAATGAAACACTGCCCAATCCCACGCCAGCCCCACAATCCCTGCTATACTTGAGCCCATCATCGCAGCCACCGTGTCAATCCATCTCGTTGAAGGCCCCCCCTCTT